>NC_071090.1:55956773-56321773 GCF_027358695.1 Spea bombifrons
AAAAAAAAAAAAAAATTAATAAGCAAATCCTAAAATTCTTTATCTTTACAAAAATTCCAGCATGGAAAGAGTTAAAATATTGGCATTACAAATGCCCATAGGCTGTCTCGTATTAAAAAATGCATGAGTGGATGGGATAAATTGAATTGGCCGGGTTCAAAGGTGTCCCAAATATGGGACATGGGGGCAGTAGGATCAGATGTCTAAATGGCCAAAAAATACACACCTCACAAAGGCGGCCTTTTACCTCCCAAATAACCCAACAAACCCATGCATGTGGGGTATCACTGCGCTCAGGAGATGTTACTGAACACATATTGGGGTGTTGTTTGACACGGACATATACCAGGAGCGATAAATTTATACCTGAAGTACAACGTGTGTGGAAAAAAATACAAAAAAATTTACTACCATAAAGTTTCACAAAGGCTGGTGGTAAAATTAGTGCATGGAAAGGGTTAAATTACCAGCATGTGAAATACCTTGGGGTGTCTAGTTTTTAAAAATATATGACTTGATGGGGTAAATTGCATTGGCCGGCTTCAAAGATACCCGAAATGGCACATGGGGGGAAGAATTACCAGATTTGGAAAAAAAGGTTTTGAAATAGCAAAACGCTACCTGTACTTATTGCCCCATAACGTGCAGAAAAAAGCAAAAAAACATAAAAACATTGGGTATTTCTAAACTCAGGACAAATAGTAGAATCTATTTAGCAGGTTTTTTCATTCGTTTTTGCAGATGAGTAAAAGTTTTTTGTTTAAAAAGTGAGAAAAAGTAATTTTTTAACAAAAAATCCCCATTTTTTTATAGTAAATTAGATGATATGATAAAATTAATGGTATCTAAAGAAAGCCCTGTTTGTCCTGAAAAAAACAATATATAATATGTGTGGGAGCATGAAATGAGAAAGAAGAAAATCACAGCTAAACAGGAACACCGAAAAATGTTAAAATAGCCATTGTCCCACAATATACTACGAGTAAAAACCCCTATTGTCCTTAAGGGGTTAAGAGATAGAGAACAGAGAGTTGTTATAAATGGTAAATTTTCAAGCTGGTCAAAAGTGGTAAGTGGTGTTCCTCAGGGTTCTGTTCTGGGACCAATCTGGGACATATTTATAAATGACCTGGCAGTAGGCGTTGAAAGTCATGTTTCTGTGTTTGCAGATGACACTAAACTAGGTAAAGTTATACAGGGCGAGCGGGATATTACAGTGCTGCAGAGGGACCTAGATAGACTGGGGAACTGGGCACACAAATGGCAGATGAAATTCAATGTAGACAAATGTAAAGTTATGCACTTCGGGGTAGCGAATGCACAAGCAACCTACACCCTAAACCAGGGGTCCTCAAACTGCGGCCCTCCAGCTGCTGCAGGACTACATCTCCCATACTCCTCAGCCAGCCCCTTAGCTGAAGGAGCATTATGGGAGATGTAGTCCTGCAGCAGCTGGAGGGCCGCAGTTTGAGGACCCCTGCCCTAAACGGTGGTGAATTTAACCACTGCTTCAGGCTCTCAGGCTAAATTCCGATTGCTCTTACAGAAAATGGTTGGCAGGATCGGTTTCTGTCAGAGTAACTGAAAACCTTATGGAATTATTTTTTTGTTTCTATGTGACTGAATTGAACTGTACATTGTTAACATGCTACAGAACCCAATGTTAGGTCTAAAAGGAGCAGCATCAGATTTATATGAAGCAGGTTTGGTGATCACCTTTGTTTCCCTAATTAATATAAAAACACCGTCGTTTATTAAATCGTGATTTTAAGAAGTAAATTTCGTGTGTCAATTACATTGATTTTATGCACCGGGTTGGGAGAAATTATAAAGAATTCCGCTACGCTGAGAAGCAGAGAGCGTAATTACTATGTTATAATTCTAGCACTACGTGCTAGCTTTTTCCGCGTTCATGCATCACTGAATGACATACGTATTACGTTCATTTCGTACGTAATGCGTATGTCATTCAGTGGTTGCGTCATTTTGACGCAACCACAAAAAAAATGTCGCCGGAAGCCCGATAGGGTCAGAATTCGTCTGGTGAGGACGTAGAGCGCGAACTCGCGGGATTCCGTGCGTTGCCTGGGGACGCGCGCGCTCAAAAGCCGTAATATCCAATACGCCCGGCGCAACCCTTTTCCCTCGGCCTACATTACGTAGCCTCAGAGCTGGCTTGCTGTCCAGCCAGAAAGGAAGGAGCAAGCTCTGGATCCTCCCACACCACAGCACGACGATAAGCGACCGGGAAATGGAGCGGCCCTGATTTATAAGTGAGGGAGCATAGGGATCAGACTGGCTAGGCCGTCATAAGGCACACGGAGGAGCCCCAGCAGACGTAAACATGAGTAATAACAGCGGTCCGAACAACAGACAGAGCAAAAGGGTCACCAACTGCGGCTCCATCCTGCTTACTCTGCAGGAGAACGAGGCTCTCTTCGGTTACCTGGGCAAGAAATGCGTGGTAAGTGCGGCCCAGAACGCGCTGGGGAGACAGCGCCTAATGCCAACAGCGCTGTGTAAGGGCAGTTATTCAAATCTATAACTATCACATCTCGGAATGTTTGCGACTCTAAAGCTGTAACTCTTTGTACTGCATGCACTATTAAGCTCTTGGCAGCTCTGCTGTTTCCGGTAAATGCACAACTCCAATTTATGCGCAAGACGCAAACTGGTGAAGCCTAGGTGTCCTATCAGACCAGTGTTCAATATAATAGCGAGCTGGACATATACGTATGAGTGAAATGTGACATAAGCATACTAAAGTACTCCTTGCGTGTATGATTCTGTTATAGTCCTTGTATATTCTTAATAAGCATTATGGTACGTTGTACCTGCAATTTGTGTAGATATCAAAACGCAACTTATCAGTGCTCTCATGGACCCCATTCTCGCTGACCATTTAAGACCGTGTAATGATGCGACAGCTCACCGGTAGGATTGGACATTCCTTTTGGTGTCTGACACTCTGTCGTAGGACTACAGTCACTTTCTACACAACATGAACCTTTTTCTCATTTAACCCCATCCTCTCCCAGCAGGCAAGTCGATCTAAAGCTGTCATTTTGACAGGCCCACTTGTAGAAGTGTTAGCAGATTCTGAAAACCTGCTCTACCTGCTGGCGTTTACTTAATGATGCATTTTCCCTTTTAGTCATGTGTTAAGCATGGAATTTATCTTCTTAAACTGGAATTCTGAATATTTAAAAAAAACTGCGGTTAATGAGTTAAGTGTCTGGTTGTGTACTGTTTTGTAGTGTATATTTTCTATGTCATTGACTGTTAATGTACAGGTTGAGAAGTTGTGTATGTGTATGTATATATATATATATATATATATATATATATATATATACACACACATAATCTCGCACACACCCTTTTTGTTTTGCAAGTATTTCTCTGTGAGCTTTTATCACATTCATAAATGATTGTGTAATACAACACAAGATTTTGGCAAAGGCCAAGTTTTCTTCCAGCTTGGCATACGGTTTACGCTAGGCTGTCTGATCATAAAATACCGAATTATATACAAGGGATTACTCATGAAGTTTTAGACCTAAACTAGGTGTGATGGACAATGAGATGAACATGTACTCAGGTGTATCATTGATTGCAATTATAGGTCTGTGCTGTAACAAGCATTTGCATGTTATTCTGGAAGTGGAAATGCTTACTCATTTATTAACCTTGGTTTCTGTGAAAGTTTCTCACTGATCATTTTTGAGTCATATAGAAGCATTGGATCCAGTTTTTCCTGATTAACATGACCTTTAGTTGATGTGTATGTAATGAGAAACTTGCTATAGACCTAAATGGTTTATTGCAATCTGTTGAATTAAACCAAACACTGTCTCTTTCCTTAGCAGGAGTGTAAATTAGTTTTCTGTTTTGGGCATATAACGTTTTGTTGCATCTCATGTCAAAAAAGCAGGGTTTCTTTTTTTGGCCAACTGGTCACACACACATCAACTCATGTTAGTGTATGTGTGGTGGTTTGTGACCCACATTACTTGAAGTTGTTTCCCCAGTGACATCCAGTGTAGGCTTCATGTCGGTATGACCTTTTTTTTTTTTCTTCTTGCTTTTACCAAGTGCACACACAGTTTATTGGATGCAGTAATCAAGCTGCTGCATCCTGGGCTATATTCCAGCCTTCTAATAGTACTGTGATATTTCCTGCCAGATCTCCAACTCGTTTTATTTAGCTAACTTGCTATTGTTTGCTGCAATACCACCCTTCAGTTCTTCGCTTCAAAGTGTCTTGTTGTAGAGCCTACTGTACATCACGCATTTTTGATTCCTATATAGTTGTTGTTTTGGTATCTTCAAGCTAAGATATTCTTTCTATTTAATTTGTAGTAAAAGTTACTTTTTCTCTTTTTTGGCTTTTTCTATTTTGTTTTCTTTTCTTTTTTTCTATTCTTTTGTAAAATGCATCTTAATTTGATCACTGATCTGATTTATTAGGCTAAATGTTGTAACATATTTATTTTTACCTGCCCTCAGATCACTGGTAAGTGACATGTTTAGACATTGGTCACTAATCAGCGATCAAATAGTAATGTTATGTAATAAAAATGTAAAAAAAATAAAATACTTTATAATACTTATTAATGGATGTGACAGAATGACCTGTCAAACAAGGCCCCAAGGTACTCAGAGATGGCTCCATCCTGGCTGCCAAACAGGCAGGAACTCCATTGTTAAACTAATCCCATTGACAGGATGGCTACCAGGGGGATATTCAGTAGCTAAAGATTGGGTTGTCTACCTGTTTATCAATGTTAATTTATGTTAATGAAGTTCTGTGGCTATATCAGTCTATGTTTTACAACAATAAACTGTTCATTCCTGCTGTACTCGGTTCAAGGTAGTTGTGTCTACTTATTGGGTACACATAGCAGGGTTCCAAGGTGCGCATGCTGGCTGGTGCTGGAAGTTATTCCGGGGACAACAGGAGGATACATGTGGGTGATCTCTGGGAGTTACTACAGCTCTCTTGGTGAACCCGTTACAATGGATATTATACCAAAGTGCACATTTGCTCTGCCTGATTGCTTCGAGAGTGGTTATACAGCAGGGGCGTCCAACATGCGGGCCAAATGCGGCCCGCAACACCTCAAGGTGCGGCCAGCGTGAGATCGGCAGCCAGGGCAACCGGGATCACAAGAGCCCGGCTACTTACCTGTGGGAGTGTCTTTTGTACTGCACAGAAGAAGCGGAACCCAGCAGAGTTCACCTGACATCACATGACTCTGCTCCGGTCCTGCTTCCTCTGTGCAGTACAAGAGAACGCAGAGGGAGGCCGCACCCCCTGCTGAAGTCTGTGAGCGACATCAAGAGAGCTGCAGTGCAGGTAAGGGGGTGGGGAGGGTGTATGAATAAGTATGCATGATTGAGGAAATGAATCTGAATGAATGAGTATATGAATGTTTGTGTGTGATAGCATGGATGTGTAAGTGCTGGAACCTAGGCATGATGGGACTGTGATTGCTGTTAGCAATCACACTCCTATCTTGCCAAGTCAGCCAGTACATGCTGAAACCTGGCTAGCTGCCCCCCTTGTGTATTTTTGCTGCCAGCAGTATGGGGTCTGCACATCTCTTACAGCCACCCTGTACCAGCATGTACTGGCTGACTTGGCATGATAGGAGTGTGATTGCTAACAGCAATCACAGTCCCATCATGCCTAGGTTCCAGCATTTACTGGTTGCCTGGGTATAAAAGGAGTGATTACTTTTAATAAAAGTGTGGTTAACACACCACAATTGGACAAAAAATACAATTACACTATTAATTTATATATGATTGTTGACAGCACTCTTATCATGCCCAGCCAACCAGTACATGCTGGAATCTGGGTATGCCTGAGATTGCTGTTAACAATCATAATGTGTGTGTGACTTTTATTAAGTGTGGGATTTTCTTATTTTTAAAAGTGGGGGGTCGTTTTTGGTTTCGGCTAAGTGAACCCTGAATTTTTGGTTTTGGTCCAGAATTTTCATTTCGGTGCATCCCTAGGATAAATAGAACTATTTCATTTTTACTTATCCAGAATCCTGAATTTGTAGTCACAAAACTTTCTAGGCCCAGAAATCAGTGAGAGGAAAAGTAAAGGTTTTGTGTCATTTACTTTATTTTAATCTGCATATCTTATTAAAGGCCATATTTTCTCACAGTGAAAAATGAGTGCGGCCCTCGCACGTATGCAATTCTGATGAAGTGGCCCACTTCAGAAAAAACTTGGACACCCCTTTTATACAGTGTTAACCTGTCTCCTATAACATTTGACATTTAGAGGGGTCAACACTGCACAATCACTTTCATGGAGCGATCATGCAGCATAAGCAAATTTTGTATTCTATATTCTTTTCAGGATACTTGAAAAAGGTGTAAATTGTGCATTTTATAACTGAGATTTTACTATGTGTGTGTGTGTAATATATATATATCAACTCTGTCTGGTGCTATGGACGTTTTGTAGACTGAAACTTTAAATTTATTGCCACCTGTATGGGAACAAAAAAACTCTAAATCTTAAATCCCGAGAGTGCTCGTATTTTACAGGGGATACTCAAACAATGGCTAGAGGGGGCATTCCTCTAGTGTCTCCTGAAATTTGGTGGCTTTTCTATGTTCTTAGTAAGTAATTGACTTTATTTTGTGTATGGTGAGGCTGATAGCCTGTCCTTTTAATAATAGAGGTGTTAAAGGGTATGTTGCTCAAATGATTCTGATCCATTACTGCAAGTAATGTTTATTTTGTGGATTTGGAGGTCACATGAGAAGTAATGGTACAAAATATTTGTTTTGATTTTCTTTCAAAGCGGCTGTGCTGGTTAAATCAGATGACTGCATATTGATTCCGCTCATACGTAAGTCTTCTATGGGCTGCGTTTCCACCAGCAACTGTTGCCCTTCTTATTGTTACCCAGCCTCTCTTTGCCTAGCTTTTTGAGCTGGAAACTTGCTCCCTTATTCTGTTCACCTATAACCTGATTGTGGGTGTGAAACATGTACTACCGGATTTTTATCTGAATTCAAATAGATTGACCTATATTAGAAGTTCTTGGGAGACCTTTCCTTATGTTGTGTTTGTTTTTTTTTTTCTTTTTGCAGAAATGGAAAATGTTTTTGGTTCTTAAATACAGGACCATTTTGCCATATGTTTAACCGTTATTCCCCTCTCCTGTGAAGTGCACCTATGTAAACTAGGGCTGCAACTATTATTTTCATAATCGATTAGTTGGCCGATTTATTTTTTCGATTAATCGGATAAAAAAATTTACATTTTTCATTTATTTAAAATAATTTAATAAAGTAATGCAGGATGTTAAAAACAAACAGCAGAATAAAAAAACTTTAAAAATGCATTTCTTTTTATTTCCCAACCTGCGCCCGCCCCCCCCAATTATGCACATTTGAGCCCAGGCTTGCCACACTGCACTCCCCGACATGCCCCACGTATACGTCACTCCGTCCTCCCAAGGTATGCCACGGATACCCCCAGATATGCCATAGTGCCCTCATAGATCTGCAGACTCGTTCAGAAACAATACTCTTATAAATAAATACAGGGTTAATCTTCACTGCCCCAGGATTTAGATTCCTCTCAGTTTGCCCCCCTTTACCTCTAACTGCACCTTAAGTTAACCTTATTAAATTAATTAAATTAAACCTTAAGAGAAGACACCATCAACCATGACTGCCCCTAAATTAATCCTAAAGACCCCACCAACCACAACTGCCACTAAATTAACCCTAAAGACCCCACCAACCACAACTGCCGCTAAATTAACCCTAAAGACCCCACCAACCACAATTAACCCTAAACACCCCATTAACTATAACTGCCCCTAACTTTCAGCAACCCAAATATTAATTTTATACTCGCCAGTTAGATGAGTTCTTGAGCCATGTGGACGCTATAGGAAATGGGCGTGGCCAATCTGCGCTTTGGCTCCCTGCAGATTGGCCCCGTCCCTTTCTCCCTGTCCCTCCTTGCAGCCAATCGGCAGTGACTGCAGGGAGGGACTGGAAGAAGGAAGTGTACCGGCCAATCGGCAGTGACTGCTGGGAGGAACAGTAAGTAGGAACTGCTGCTGTGAGTCACACTTAAACGGATTATAAAACGAGGGGTGTTTTTCAGAGCATTTGCTCTGAAATTCGTTGGCAACGATTTTCTTTATTGATTAGTTGTTGCAGCCCTAATGTAAACTATATAGTTTTTTCAAGGGGAGAGAGAGAGCGCTTTCTTTTGATACCATAGTTACATGATTAGCCAAATACTTACTAAAAACTATAGAAATTTTTTTTTAAAAAAAAAATGTACTTCAGAACTATTCTTCTCTTAATCCTCATAATTACATTGAAAGAAAATACTCTTAAAATGTTTTATTTTTAGAAAGCAGGCAACCCAGAGTATCTCATGAGTGTTTTCATGCAATTTTTTTGACCACCCATCACTGCCAAAGTTAGCCATATCAATAATTTCCCACTTTTTTTTTTTTGTTTACACAACACTTGTGTTGCTTAGGATTTTTGCCCAGGTTATGTGTTATGGCAGGGAAATCCAGCCAAACTTGTTCAGCAGCTTCCCCAGATTACAGAAATACTCCACATACATATGTTTTTTTCTTTTCTTTTTGGTCTTCTGGACGTTACAGGGCACAAGTTGGAACATGCACCTATTCAATTACTAACTTGATATTTGTAAGCTCTTTTCTGGCCCTGTATCTCGTTAGGCAGCGTAAACAAGCCCAAATTCAAATTACTTCTGTAAAGTATATATATTTTGAAAGCAGACAATTCAGAAGCTCCTGATGAAATAATCAGAACGCTTGTCATGCAGCCATTTGACCACTGATCACTGCCAAAGTACACTATAGCAATAATCTCCTGCACTTTTTCCAACAAAACTTCTCTGATCAACAAGACTTTTGCACTGGTTATGGCAGAGTAATCCAGCCAAAGTTGTTCAGTTGCATCTCCAGGTTATAGAAATACCCCACATGCAATGGCTTGTTTTTTTGTTTTTTTTTGGCCACAACTTGTAACATGCCAGTATATTGTATCAGTAAGCTTTGGTAGGCCTATGGTTTCTATGAAGCAGCTTAGCAGTTCTCCAAGAGAACATGTTCCCGTAAAAGTATATATTTTTCTAAAGCAGAGAAATTAGTGTTTCATTAGGAGAATTTCAAGACTTTTCATGCAGCTATTTAATCACCAATCGCTGCTAAAGTTAGCTGTCGCTGCAATTTCCTGCACTTTTTCTTTTTTCACCAACACTTCTATGTTTCTTAGGGTTTTTTGGACAGATTATGTGTTATGGTGTAGAAATCCAGCCATAAATTGTTCAGCTGCTTTTCCTGTTTATGGAAATACCCTCCACTTATCTGTTTTTATTATGCATATGTGTGTTCTTTGTTTTTATTTGCAGGGCCAGAACGATTTATTTTGTCTGTGCCAATTCCCCTTCCCTTTGTGGCTCACCTTAAATGAACATAAAAGAAAAGAAAATACAAGATTGGGGGAAAAAAAATCAAATTTGCTTTATATGATTGACTGTGAATCAATGATCAATGCAGAGAGGGACAGAAGGGACTGTAGTCTCTCCTAATACCCTTTTTGTAGCAGACTCTGCAACTTTTTGTGGCTTCAGTTTGGCACAAGTCGGGGGAATTGTGCAAGGAAAACATCTGATGGTAAGATGCATCCGTAACAAGGGTTTTTAGTTGGAATTTTAAGGTGTTGGTCTTCCCAGTTTCACACTTCTTGTACAGCACTTTACGTGTTGCACATGGCAACCTTGGGTTAGTTAGATGACTACCTTTTTGTAGCATGTCTTGGTATTACGCAACACCGGGTATGGCTGTAGTCACTGGTCAGAAATATCTACACCTACCCATGTTCTTATTGTAGTGAATGCATTGAGGTTTTTGTGCCTGTGAATCACCTCACACTGACAGGTACCATTTGTCCATTGTATGTATATAATGGATACAATACACAGCTTTTTTGTTGCATTAATGTAGATTAGCGTTGATAAAGACCTCTTTTTACAATAAACATCCTTTTGTCCGCCGGCTGCTATTGCTAGTCGTGGTATTGTGGGTGGCTTCCCCTGCTTAAACCACTCGCTGAACTGATTTTCAATTTCAGTGCTAACAAAGTCCGTTCCTCTCTAGACTTTCTTCAGTAAGAGGGGTCTATTCACTAAATAGAGCTGTGGTTGTAGCTAGTTAACTATTTATTATGGTGGCCCAGATAGTGAGTATATTCTGTAGAAAAAAAAAAAAAACTTGGTAGAACCTTTCTTTATATGTTTAGCTTAAGTGAGATTTCCAGAGCCTCCAGCTGGGTGAACCATTCTATTGATTACCACAGGTAGTATGATAAGGACACAGGGTATCCTTGATGTGGGTTGTGTTCTTATGTGTGCTTTATGAAAAACATGTTGTGTTCTTGTTTGTGGTGTGAGTTGACAACCTGTCTATGAGCATTATGTGATTGAGATGTTGTCTACAAATGCTGTGACTTGTGCGAGTGTCTAAGCAATGCCAGTTGTGTGAATGCTGCAAGATTTGCATGCCTGTCGGGGAAAATGTATCTGTTTATATTCATAAACTGTAAAGTAGCTTAAGTACCAATTGCATTTACGAATGCAAAGCTGCTGATAGGTGTGTGTACATTTAAACCGACACTCCAATTGAGTCTTTCTGCGTTCTCATAATAGGCTTGAAAGCAATAGAACATCATGAATATATTAAACTATATCCTGTTTGGCTGAAACATAGATATGTAGTTGCTGAGAGTTTGTGTCAGGTTGAACATTGCAACACTCTGACGCCACTGTGCACAGTGAAAGGCCATCGTAAGAGTTTCCCTAGCAAGTGATGAGCTAATCCTGCATAGTAAGAATTAGAATTATTAAAGCCTACCATATTTAAACCACAGACAACACTCAGAACGTAAGGGGAAGTGTGATGTGTGCAGTGGCAGTGCTGGCTAGTTATATTACCCTGGCGGATGCTCGTCAAGATTCTCAGCACGTGAGCAGGACCTTCTGTATCGGTTTGTCTTAGGCCAGGGGTGTCCAACTTGCGGCCCTCCAGCTGCTGCAGGACTACATCTCCATAACGCTCTTTCAGCTAAGGGGCTGGCTGAGGAGTATGGGAGATGTAGTCCTGCAGCAGCTGGAGGGCCGCAAGTTGGACACCCCTGGCCTAGGCTGTCAATTCTATTCTTGTCATACTCCTTGCATATATGTATTGTAAGAAGTACTGCATTAATTGTTGGCACTATATAACAAAAAGATAACTGGGTCAGGTAACTGAATGGTGGATCTAGTACCCTGGCATGCATCTTCGGGTATATGTCTGTGTCAGAAATTTATGATGTATATGGTTGTGTCATTTGATTAAGAATTATGTGCGGTAATTTGAATGAAGCTCTGTTTGTATGTTTGTTTCAGTGAGGCTGAGAATAGTAAGTACGTTTGCATGTGTTTTAGATGTGAAAGTGTTAACAAGAAGGCAAACACAAGCCACAGTACTGGGAGGTGGAAGAGTGTAGGAAACCTTAGCATATTCTACACTCTCTTCCCACTTCCACAACTGCATGTTATTCAAAGCCCGTAAGGAGAATACTGAACGTTCTGTTTTGATTATGTATAAGTATGTGTCGCATGAATAGTCCATTCATTTCCCAGTTTACAATGTTCAGTCAGTGCTGTGCAAGCAAATGCCGAAAGAAAGGTTTAGGACAATTGCAAGCAATTATGGCACAAATGAAAATGCCACAATCTTTTTTTTTTTTTTTTTTTTTTTTTTTATTTAATGCAAAATCAAAACTACTGTTTTAGTCACTCACTCCTTTGCTCACTTAAACTCTGCCACTCACTCATACGCATATTTATGTAAGTAAGTGATGTGCAACATTGGGGTAATGTAGATTTTTTTTTAAAGGCTGTATAGGGCTTTCCTTTGACTCTTTCTTGATTTAACCCTTTTGTGTGCTAATTAAAATGCAATAAAGAATTTAAAAATGGTTTTGTTTTAACTACTTTGCTTTCTTATTGCACCATATGTCTCTCCTCTCGCTCTGACACAAGATCAAATTGTTGATCCTGCCTAACTCTTAAGGCAACCAGGTCCAACTCGCCCCACAAATTTAGAGGTAGAAGGCTGTGGGTTGTGACAAGCCCCCTAGGTTTATCAAATCCTCTGCAATTGCTGCAACAGCAGTCCCAGAAACTGCCGCCCTCCCCTGTTTTTGTTATGTTTGGGTGTTCCAGTCCTCCCTCAATCCAGAGGCATCCTGAAACACACCTGACTCAATTTGCACTGGCCTTTCATCTTTAGCCACCCATTGCTGCGACTAGCCGTAACAGCGATTGGGGAGGTTCGGCAGGAGTTTTTCTTTTCTGGATAGCCTTGCTCCTGAGGCTTCCAAAAAAGCAGTGTTTTCCATCTATTGTGATTAGTGGGGTGTTTGGATGTACCATGCATCCGAGGTATGGATAAGAGGACCTCGATTATAAGACAAGGTTGGTTTTCATGTAAACCTTGTCTTATAAATGTGTAAAAAAAAACAAACAAACAAAAAAAAAATTTGTTTTGTGATGAATTTATGAACAATATTGCTCTTAAAATTAAGTCAGATTAAACTAAGATTCAACTTGTACATTAATATTGTAGTATTTCTGGTTGTTAATAATAATTTTTTTTTTTTTTTTTTTAGGCCATTGTTTCTGCTGTTGTTCAGCTGTTTGTCTCTGATCGAAATTCCATCTGGACAAAGAAATGTTGTGGGGTAGTATGTCTAGTGAAGGACAATCCACAAAGATCCTATTTCATTAGAGTTTATGACATAAAGGTAAGGCTATCTTTATGTGGCTTTTGACTTGCCTCCTCCCCCAATACCACATTTACTTCTATTCTTCTCCTAATACTAGGATCTGTTAGGTTTCTAATTTTAAATTGTCTTAATAGTTACTACATACTAATATTTCTGTTCTATATTGGCAGACTATTTATATTCCTCAAACAATACCCTTTTCTAAGTAATATAAATCCATTTTGTAGAATTTGGCAGCATTCTTCCAGTGGGGAAAGACTCGGGTTCTTTTCGTGGCTTGGGAAGAGGTGACTTCAGACCTGGGTTTTAAGAGTCATCCGCTATGACTCGGAACTCAAAATGTCAAGCGCCACTAGTTTCCACCTACCCACAGGACAGAGATATTTGGCTTTTTTTTTTCTTCTTTAATAAAAGCATCTTTTGTGCAAGTCCTTTCCTCAAACACTATCAGGAAGTTTATTCCCCAGTGTAGTTCCACAAGCCTCACTCAAGACTTCTACATTAAACACTTCAGGATGGAAAGTCTACAATGGGTATCTTCTTTCCAGAAGATTTTCTAGTCTCTCTGCAGGATGCATATTTGCACATCCTTATCCAAGAACATCAGCGGTTTCTCTTAATTGCTATTCCAGGGAAAGAGTGACTTCAGCGTGTTCAGTTTCAAGTCCCTCTGTTCATGATTGCATCGGCACCCAGCGTATACTATGCCGGCGGTCATGACGTTTCTCAAAGCGGGGAATCAATGTCGCCCTTGCTTAAACGACTGGTTGCTGGCAGTACCTTGCCCGTGCTTGCTACAGCAGGTTTACGTCGAAGTTGGTCTTCTGCAGAAAGGAGAATCAATTTAAAGAAGCTGTTGGCTGTGTGGAAGAACAAGAATCAAGAGCTTCTTTTTGTGCAGTTAAGCAAGTGGGCCAAGGAGAATTGCTCCCATGTCTCTGTGGTACATAGACTAAGAGGCTCTCCAGATGATTTTAGATCTAGTGGCGTTGCTTCAGAATATGGGAAAGTTTCTCTTTTCCCAGTGGGAAATCTGTTGTGACTGAATTCTCTCACCCATCACTGGCTTATGTTTTTCCTCCTGTTCCTATGATATCAAGTGTTATAAAGAAAATTAGAGACAGAATCCAAGTCATTGTTATTACTGTATTTGCTCGATTATAAGACGAGGTTTTTTCCAGCGCAAATTCTCTGAAAAATACCCCTCGTCTTATAATCAGGGTCGTCTTCTCAAATAGGTCTGATTATGAGACTAAGATCCAGATCCCCCGCAGCGATGCAGAGGACCTGGATCCTCCTGTGTTAACACCCCCCCCCCCCCACTTACCGGTGCTTCTGAGTCCCCGGTGCTTAGTCCGGGCTGCGCGTAGAGCTCTACACGCTTCCCGGACTAAGCACTGGGGACCCAGATGCAGGGGACCTGGATCCTCCTGTGTTAACGCCCGACCCAACTTACCGGTGCATCTGAGTCCCCGGTGCTTAGTCCGGGCTGCGTGTAGAGCTCTACGCGATATAATCGCGTAGAGCTCTACACGATACAATCGCGTAGAGCTCTACACGCTGCCCGGACTAAGCACTGGGGACTCAGAAGCACCAGTAAGCTGGAGGGGGGGGCATAACACAGGAGGATGCAGGGGACCTGCATCCTCCTGTGTTATGCCCCCTCCAACTTACCGGTGCTTCCCCGGTGCTCCCCGGTGAGTCCCCAGTGCTTAGTCCGGGCAGCGTGTAGAGCTCTATGCGATTATATCTCTACATGCTGCCCGGACTAAGCACCTGGGGCTCAGATGCAGGGGACCTGGACCCTCCTGTGTTATGCGCCCCCCCCCCCCAACTCAGAAGCACCGGTAAGTTTGGAGGAGGGAGAGGGAGTGTTAAATGGGGAGTGTGAGGCATTTCTGGAGGCAGAGTGCTCTGTGAAATGCCTTTTAACCCCTTTAATGCCACTCTGCCTCCTGAAATGCCTTAAACCTCCCTATATGCCACTCTTCCCCATAATATGCCTTTTAACCCTCTAAGTGCCAGAGTGGCATATAGAGTTAAAAGGCATATCATGGGGCACAGTGGCATATAGGGTTTAAAGGCATATCATGGGGCACTGTGGCATTTAGAGGGTTAAAAGGCATATCATGGGGCACAGTGGCATATAGGGGGTATAAGGCACTTCTGGAGCAGATGTGCATAACTGGGGGGCAGGTTGGAAAATAGAAGGAAATAAAACCAAAATATTTTTCTCAAGCATACCTTTTATTAAAAAAAGTGTTTAAATGAATTAACATTTACTGGTAAAACTTTTTTCCTATAGGGTCGTCTTATATTCAGGCTTTCTTTTTTTCCTAAATTAATATTAAGATTTGGGGGGTCGTCTTATAATCGAGCAAATACGGTACTCCTGATTAGCCATGCAGGATCTGGTATCCTGAGCTGGTGCATTTTGCTATAAAGACACCGGGCTTCCTAATACAAGGTGCTTTGGCAGCTTGGGTCCTTGAGACAAGATGATGTCAACTATAATTAAGAGCAGGAAGAAGGTTACAAGCCTTTGATATCAAGATCTAGAAGACCTTCTCGAACTGGTGCATTTTACATACGATCCGGGAAACTTATGTTCCCAATATTTTGGTTTTTTTTTTATTGCAAGTGGTTTATGGCCAGCTACCCTTAAGGTGCAGAGTGCTGCTCTTGTCGCCTCATTGGATATTCATCTTGCCTCATCCGTGGGTCCAGCATTTTGTTAGGGCAGCCTTTAGGAGAAGACTGGGATATCCTGCTGTCGTTCCCTCCTGGGACTTAAATGTAGTCCTATAAGCCCTTACATTACTGCCATTTGAACCTCTGCAAGATACTCTGTTGACATTTCTCAATTCTAAGATTTCACTGATTTTAAAAGGATTTAAGCATATTGATGTCTTTTACATGGACTTCTGTGTTATACTGTGAATAGGCATTCTTTAGTTGACATTAGTCTGCCTCCTTTAACTTCTACCCTTGCTGTCTTACATTTGCTCATTATAAACTCCTAGTAAATGGAGAACTGAGCATCCTTTTGAAATTAACATTAGTAGCAGAGACTAAAGTTTGCTATTGTATGCTGCTAGATGTTCAGATGTTCACCAATGCAAGCCCATCCCCATGCACAAAAAAAAAAAAAACGGTATGCGAAAGATGAGCTAAATATGCCACAGTTCTATTAAACTCCTCGAAAGGTGAATTCAAGTTTAAATATCATGGATGTAAGTCATATGTTTGCATACATTAACATCTGTAGTGATCACTTTTGTTAACTGACCCATGTGGTATGTTGTATTGATTCAGCTGTACTTTTCCTTTTTAGGAAGGGAGACAACTCTATGAACAGGAGCTGTACTATAATTTTGTATATAATAGTCCAAGATCATATTTTCACACATTTGCTGGAGATGTAAGTTTGCCATAATTCTAAGTATTACCATTTTGTCA
This sequence comes from Spea bombifrons, assembly GCF_027358695.1. Taxonomy (NCBI): domain Eukaryota; kingdom Metazoa; phylum Chordata; class Amphibia; order Anura; family Pelobatidae; genus Spea; species Spea bombifrons. The sequence continues at coordinate 55,973,094 of NC_071090.1, forward strand.
TTTATTTTTAGAGATGTGACATGAAGATGTGTGGTGAATAATGCAGATTGAGAGCAGTGCTTGATTAAGGGATTTGTGGGGCTGCAGTTAGATTTTAACTACTGTGTTTTTCGGCGTATAAGACGACTGGGCGTATGAGACGACCCCCAACTTTTCCAGTTAAAATATAGAGTTTGGGCTATACTCGCCGTATAAGACTACCCCTTTACGCAGTATACAACAACCAGCCAATCACGGCAAGCGATGTACCTTACCGGTGATTGGCTGGTTGTTGTATACAAAGCCTGCTTGGATTGGGTGGGTCAGCTCGCCCTAACATATGCCTGTCCACACACACATGTATAGACATACACTGCCCTCACACACCCCTTCCTTTACACACATATACACGTACACACCAGCTTACAAACACACATATAAACATACACCAGGGCTCGACAAATCCCAGGTGTTTGTCAGCCTGTGATCGCGGAGTGATTCTGTAGGCTGAGACAGAGATTGCAGGAAAACCTGCAATCGTGTTTTCAGCTGCCACAGGCTGTTTCAGGAAAGGGTGTGGAGACCAGCCCCAACACCCCCCTGCTGCCTGATCGCTCCATGAGAGCGACAGTGCAGCGTTAACCCCTTCAATTCCACAATTGTGTATGACTCATTCGTGGCATTGCAGGGGTTACCATTTGTCCCCATTTGTCAAGCCCTGACATACACTGCCCATACACAGACACATACATACACACACATATCTACACATACTAACATACGCCTGTCCATACATACACATTTATACACTGCCCTCACCACATACCCCTGCCTTTATACACACACACACACACACACACACACACACACACACACACACACACACAAATATCTACACTGCTGTTACACACACCTGACCATACACATATATACACATACACTGCACTTACACTCCTTTCTCCCCATCTCTTACCTTTCTCATCATCTATCTTCCATCAAGTTGTGGGAGCGTGAGGTCTGTCATTTCAGACCTCTGCTTTACTGCACCCTTAATCGGTACGCGCCGGCAATTGATGCCGAGCGCCGGGACATTACGTCATCCCTGCGCTCGGCATCAATAGCCGGCGCATACTGATTAAGGAGCACAGAAGCCGAGGTCTGAAGTGCCAGACCTCGAGCTCCCTAATGTTGGGCTAGTTAGAGGGAGGTCGTGATCTCCCCAACCAGCCTTGCTTATTGGGTGCCCGCTGATCAGGGCTAGTTGGGGAGATCACGATCTTGCACCTACCTCGGCGCGGCCCTGAAGACTGGCCCAGGGGAGGCAGCTTCTCTGCTCGCCCCTCCCCTAGATATTTGTGATTCTCCAGTCCGGCTCAGTAAGTTTCAGTACCCGGCGTATAAGAGGACCCCCGACTTTTAATTAGATTTTCACGGGTTAAAAAGTCGGTAGCCTGTTTATTTATTTTTATTTTTTTCCCCCTTTAGTCTTAAATTACACTACTGCCTGCCACCTAGTGGCTCTTTTGTGCAGTACATTTTTGTCATTTGTTTACAAGCACCTCTGTGCTGCCAGATGGGCCTATTAAAATGGCTTTAGCTGCAGCAGCAGCCCTTTAACCCCTTAAGGACCAGGCTCATTTTTTCTTTTTGTACCCTGTGGGACCGTGGCCGTTAATACTTTTGTGGTGCTTGTGTTCAGCTGTAATTTTCTCCTAACCCATTTAGTGTACCCACATAAGTTTTAAATATTGTTTTTTTCAGGACAAGATGGGCTTTCTTCAGATACAGTTATTTTGATCATATCATCTTATTTACTATAAAAAAAAAATGGTGAAAAATTGAAACAAAAAACCATTTTATGACTTTTTTATTTGAAAAATCTTTTACTCACCTAAAAAAGAAATTAAAAAAACTAGCTAAATAGATTCTACTACTTGTCCTGAGTTTAGAAATACCCAATGTTTCTGTTTTTTTTTTTTGTTGTTTTTTTTACAATGTATGTCGGCTGTTGACGCCCCCGGGGGGGGGGCGGCGCAGGCATGGCCCCCGATGCCGATCTCGGCGTTACTGAATGCCTCGACATCGAGGCATTACAGCAACGCCGTTTAAGCGAAGAAAGTGATCGTTGATCACTTTCTAAGTTTATTTAATTTTTTGACTGTTCAGGGATCGTCAAAGGTCGTTAAGTGACCGTTTTTCCGTGACGGTCCTGAACCGGCAAAGGTCGTTAAGGGGTTAAATTTGGTCTTGGATGAATACGAATCCTACTTTTGCTATTTTCCCTTTAAAACCTATTTTATGATAATTTCACAGGCAGTTATTTGTAACACACCTTCTACCATCATCTTCTACTTCCTACTAGACGGTTCATTTACTTGCAATAAATCACTTGGGGCATCAACACCTTCACACTACTAGGATTTCATATACAATAAAATGTTAGACTTGATGTAAATTTCTACAGCGCCCTGCCGGCTCAAGGGTGATATCTTATTTTCATAGTGACGCATTGCATGTATGTTGGTGGCAAATTTTGGAAATTGATTAGTTAAAACGTTTCTTTGAATGTTAGTCCTGTCAAGTGGGTCTCAATTTTGCTAATGAAGAAGAGGCACGAAGATTCAGAAAAGAAATAACAGAGTTGCTTTCAAGAAGATCAAAGAAACCTGGTAAGAACTAGCTTTTGCTTTCTTTAATTGTATTGTCATTACATATATGCCTTGTAATCTCATTGTAGTTGCGACATATGATGAGCGTTTGACCACTTTAAAAACAAAGTATCTCAGAATCATTAGTCTAGTATAAATGGGTTATTGCTCAGGAGCTGTGACCAGCCATTTGGACATATACGAAGCTAGGCTCAGTAATAATAATAATAATAATAAAACAAATAGCTGCAAGAAAGTTGCAGTCGTATGACATCTTTATTATAAAGAGTCTAGAACGGTGTAAGAACTTATTTAACATGTCGGGTACAATTTTTTTTTTTTTTTTTTTTTTTTTTTCTTTCTCCTCTTAACCCCTTCGTGTCAATTGATGTGGTGCTACAACCGAAAGATCTCAGTTCTGGTCCTTTAAGCACTGGCAGGCCTATGTCTCTGCATCTCCCCTCTGCTAGCTGGGGCTTAAGCTGAGCAATCAAATGTGACAGCACTTCTGTTCAGACATTCCCTTTCTCCCTTTTCCCTGGGACCTCTAGCTATAGCGTACTGCTCTCTTCTAGAGTGGACAAAATGTATAGTTTATAAATGCATAAATTTAAGAGTAACAAAACCCCCCACAAGAATAACCACCTCTACTCCATCTACAAAAGTAATATTGAAAATATTGTTTAAAGAAACACTGCCCATCACTACTAAAAGTTTTTTTTTTTAATCTGTTTTTTGAGAAACATATTTTATGTAGCGGCTTAGAGATCTGCGAGTGCTTCTGAAGTTTGAGACTCAGCACGACAAACTTAAAAAATGTATAATTTTAGGATAAAATATGCCTGAGGAAGAGGGTAATTAAGGTTGAACCAGGACTCGGATATTGAATGCTGTTATCCAGAAGTGTAAAAATGCTTTCATTACATGTTTTTTAAATGTGTTTTTTTTGTTTACTCTGTGCAGATAAAAAGAGAGAGACTCTAAATGGTAAGCTAATGTTATAGCAGCAAAGTTTAGTCCTGTGCAGCTTATTATAGTGAGCAATATTAAACAGGATTCCACTTATCCACAGCTATTGTTCAAAAACTAGTTAAAATGTTTGTTTTCTTTGGCGTTTAAGATATTTATAATTTAAAGTTTACCTGATTGCAGTTTTTATACTGTTTGGCCTAGCTGCAATGTTTACCCACATTTCAGGAGGCAAAATTAAATTGTCAGAGGGGGAAACTAAAGCATGTTAACATTAGGGCTGCAACTAACGATTATTTTAATAATCGATTAGTTGGCCGATTATTTTTTCGATTAATCGATTAATCGGATAAAAAAAATGAATGTAAATTTTTCATTTATTTAAAATAATTTAATAAACAAATGATGTTAAATACAAACAGCAGAATAACTTTGATAATACATTTCTTGTCTTTATTTCCCAACCAGCCCCCCAATATATGCACATTTGAGCCCAGGCTTGCTACGCTGCCTCCCAGACATGCCATGCTGCCCCCCCCACATATGCCACGCTGCCTACCACAGCACTCCACGCTGCCTACCACATATACCACACCACGCTGCCTCCCACATCTGCCACTCCACGCTGCCTCCCACATCTGCCACTCCACTCTACCCCCCACATGCCACTGTGCCTGATGCGCCTTATATCCCCTGATACCCCACTCCATCCTCCCCAGACATGCCACCCTGCCTCCCAGACATGCCACTTCTTTACCCCCAGATATGCCACTCTACCCCCAGATATGCCTTATACACCCTGATACACCACTCCGTCCTCCCCAGACATGCCACACTGCCCTCCCCACATATGCCTTATATACTGTATATGCCTTATACCCCCAGATATGTCACTTCACTGCCCCCAGGATTTAGATTCCCCTAAATTAACCCTAAACTCCCCATTAACCATAACTGCCCCTAAATTAACCCTTAACACCCCCTTAACCACAGCATCCCCTAAATTAACCCTAAAGACCCCATCAACCACAGCATCCCCTAAATTAACCCTAAACACACCATTAACCACAACTGCCTCAAATTAACCCCAAACACCCCATTAACCACAGCTGCTCCTAAATTAACCCTAAACACCCCATTAACCACAGCTGCTCCTAAATTAACCCTAAACACCCTATTAACCATAACTGCCCCTAAATTAACCCTAAACACCCCACTAACCATAACTGCCCCTAAATTAACCCCCACCTCCCCTAACTTTCAGTAGCCCAAATATATATATATATTATATATTATATATTATATATATATATATATATATATATATATATATATATATATATATATATATATATATATACACACATATACTTACAGTTAGATGAGTGTCACAGCCATGTGGTTCTGGCCTGGAGAAGGAAGGGGCGGGGCCAGTTGTCACAGTGATTACAGGGAGGGGGAGTAAGTAGGAGCTGCTGCTGTGAGACGGTGAGTCAGACTAAACGGATTATATAATGAGGGGGATTTTTCAGAGCGTTTGCTCTGAAAAAACCCTCATTTTATAATCGACAATAATCGATTCAACTAATCGATAATGAAATTCGTTGCCAACGAATTTCATTATCGATTTTATCGATTAGTTGTTGCAGCCCTAGTTAACATGTTAATTTCTTAAAGTGAATCAGAAATAATTTGAGATTGTTGCACCTATATACACACTATATGGCCAAAAGTATTGTAGACACCCCTCCTAATTATTGAGTTTAGGTGTTTAAGCCACACACTAACAGGTGTATAAAATCCAGCATATAGGCAGCCATCTCCATAGACAAACATTGGCAGTAGAATGTGCTGTACTGAAGACCCCAGTAGCTGTTAACTAATAAGAGGATGTAATCTATGCATTCATTAGAAACTTTTAAAATATAAATCCCCTTTTGAATTCTTGTTTTCTGAAGCGCTGTTTCATTTTTTTCCACTCAGTGTTTTAAGGGAAGGACAAACACACTTTAGCGTCTTCTAATAAAACAGCTGAAGCTTATATTGGTAGACCTTGCTTAGCATTCTGCGTATGTGCGTTCCTGGATCTTGTAATGGGTTCTTAGAGAACCATTTGGATTTTGATTGGCTAGTTTTGTTTGATCCTAAACCTTTTCAATTTTACTGTCAATTTCCTTTTTAGGCCCAAGTCTACCAATGGCAACGATTGATATTAAAAACCCAGAAATCACAAACCGGCATAATTCACAAGTGAATAATGTTCCATACAATAAAGAGAAGAAAAAGGGAAAAACTAAAAAGAAAAGGCTTACCAAAGCAGATATTGGAACTCCAAGCAACTTCCAGTATATAAACATGTTTTTTTTTGTATTTTTTCATTATAGTTAAAAACAAAATGTGTCTAAATTTAGACTCCAGTTTTTCTAGTTGACATGTTAATTTAACAGCCATGTTTTTGTTGTGTAATTTTTGCAAACATTGATGTCACACATGAATCATTCTACAGACTCCCCACAAAAACACTACTAAATAGTGTGTATAGCTGAGGTGGCCTCATCTAAGTGTTCACAAAACTGCTAATGCATGGAAGCTTGTAATGTTAGTGTTTTATTACAAATGTGGCTAGTACACGCAATCATTGCAAGCAAGAAAAAATGGGAAACACAGGTATTCCGCCCTAAAAACTTAAGGGGAGGGTGTACATCTTTTTATTTCATATATCAAAAGCTATTTCTGTTGTATTTGAAGTAACGTTTGTAGTGGTTTGGTAGGCAAGAAGCATCTCTGGGATGTTTACCATTAACAGCATGACCAGTACAACATACAGATTTTGCTTTATTGTTGATAGAATATCCATAAGTATATTCTAGGCATATATTTTGCATATTCTGATAGGAATGATAGGATGTGTAGTTTAAAACCTCGACTTACAGGTTGAGTATCTCTTATCTGAAATTATACTCTCAACTGTGGGGGGCATCATAAAAGAGGTGTCTGACCTCTCCTGTAGTCAGTTTCCTAACCTCATTTTCTACCTGCTGTGTGCCCAGTTGTTTGGGCTTCTCCCCATGATCCCGGAGCGCATAATGTCCAGGCTTCCCTAGGGAACTTCCACTTACCTCTTCTACACTGGATGTGCTCTTGGTCCGTGTGGAGAAGCCCGAACCACAGAGCAGACAAGTGAGAAGACAGATCTGTTATCCAAAATGATCTCTTATCCGAAATACTTCAGGTCCCAAGCATTTTGGATAAGGGATACTCAACCTGTACATGACTTTAATTAAAAAGCATGGCAAAGTAATGGTCTTTTGAGCAGACTTCAGCACGTGTTCTAGAACACAAAATACATGCATAAAGTGAACATGTTCAGCAGGCTAGTCTGCCATTGGCTATGGATGACTGCTAGAGGATTTAGTCCTTATCCCTAGGTCTAGGGGACAATGGGTTGAGAACATGCATGCGAGCAGTCGGCCAGTCATGCTGGCCCCCAGGGAGCAGGCAGTAGCAGCTACCAGTACAGTGAACATGCAAGTAAAACAATGCTTGTTTCACTAAAAAAATGATATTTTAATTTTCCAAGGGTCTACATTTGTGTGGATGCATATTAAATAAACCAATTTATTAAAATGTATACGCAACATATATTTACTTAAGCCCATCTTATGTAAATACACTGGGGAAAGATATTTTCCTTTTCCCAGCGTCTGGTGACTGATTCAGGCAGTGACTGAGGGAAGAGAGGACTCTTAAGACCGGTAACTAGTTGGTTAATGCTTGCCCTGCCCCATTCATTCACAAGTTGTGAAGCTAAAAATCTCCAAAACCATTGCATTGGCAAGCAAAAGACAACCATAGACTGTTTTAATAAATTTGTTAAAAGCTGCCGGTGGCAATGGTTTTCATTTAGGCCTTTTATCATCCACAAATGCCACAGACAAGCATGTCCGTTAGAACTCGGTTCTTGCTGCAGAAGCATATGTATATAGTCATGAATTTTCAGTAACGTAACCAATATTTCTATATTTTATTTTTCTTAGACATATTGGACACGTGGGATGGGATCCAAACACGGGGTTTGATGTAAGTAAATAGAGGATTTGATGCACTATACACTTCAAAAAAAAGTGTCAAAGCAATAAGCCTCTATTTATTGCAATTTTTGCAAATGACCAGGTTAAAGAACAGAATTCTATGACATTCGACACCCTATACATGCAGTGACACCTACGGGGTGGAAGAAATCTAAGCGGAATTGCAACATATGGTGAAAGTGGCCAAAATAAATCTGGTTTTTAGATTACTGAAGAGTAGTTAAGAGTCTTAGTTATAGTTTTAGAGAAAATATTCAATTTCAAATATTCATAACTTTCTTGAATATTAAGTTCCCCACTTAATAGATGGAAGGTAGCATAAGTTTTCAGGACCTCAAAGGTCTCTTCTGATGTATGGGACTTGATTTTATCTGAAGAAACCTCTAAGGTATCATTTTTTTTTATTCCTTGCACCCCTTTCCTACATTGGGCCAATAAAAATTGTATATATATTTATTTTATTTATATAGCACCAACTTACTTAACTTCTTAAAATACATATATTCAAGAAAATTATGAGACCAGAATTGTCAGACTAACACACCAATGTATTGGCAAGCTTACAATCTGGAATGGAATGATATTGCCAAATGAAAGAGGTAGTGTGGGGGTTGTATTAGTGGTAGGTAGGATCCTGATGTAAAAAAATACACATGTAGGGGCAGCAAGGTGTGAGATTTTGGAGATGTTTAAGCTAAGTAAACAATAGTTTTCACGTGCAGCTAGGTTTGGTTTATTGTTTATGACTGTCTAACACAACTCCTCGTCCTTTGATTTTTAGGTTAATAATTTGGATCCAGAACTTAAAAAGCTTTTTGACATGTGTGGCATTTCTGAGGCTCAGCTAAAAGACAAGGAAACCTCAAAGGTCATTTATGACTTCATTGCGAAAACTGGAGGTGTGGAGGCAGTAAAAAATGAGTTGAGAAGACAAGGTGAGTTTTATATGTTGGCCAGTTTGTGCATTGCTTTCTTAAGCCTATTGCTGAAAAAAACCTTTGTTTCTTTATTCTGTCAGCCGTGCAAATCCAAAAGGTTTCTTTGTTTTTTTCTTTGAAGCTTTGCATGCAATAAAATATTTGTAAAGTATTTCTGAGCTATGAATATTTTAAGCCAACGCTTATATGCTGATGGGAAAATCATCAATGTTTATCTGTCTCGGGTTTCTATTAGAATTTTTTTGTGCAGGTAAAGGGGACATGAAAAATTATGATGATCAAGTCTGTTTATTCTATAGGTTCACCACTGTGGGGTGGTATGTATTGGCGGTTGCTTACTTGTTTTATAAAAAATATAAAATATGCATGGTGTGATAGACTATTAGTGAGCAACTGGGGGGAAAAAAAAAAGCATAGTTGATACTTACAAATATAATTTTTTTCAAAATGCCAAATTGAGCATTAAAACCATCTCAAACTACACAGCACTAAACCATACTTATATAGTGCCCTCCGCTAATATTGGCACCTTTTTATAAGCAAAAAAATTCTGAAAAATTATCTATCGCTGAACCTTTTTGATCTTTTCTTCAAAAATACATTTCAATACTTTGCAATTGATATCCATGAAAGCTAACAGGTTTACCCCCCAAAAAAAAGTTGTGCACAATTATTGGCACCCCTTTAATTAATACTTAATGCTGTTATCTTGGCAAGGGGAGGTAGCACAAGGTCTTCTCCCAAAATGCTTGATGAGGTTGGAGAATAAATGGCAAGTGATCTGAGACCATTCCTCCAGAATCTCTCCAGATCCTTCTAATTTCAAAGTCGATGCTGGTGGACTTTTCCTTTTCCGTTCGCTCCCCTGGTTTTCTATGGGGTTCAAGTCAGGGGACTGGGATGGCCATGGTAGGACCCTGATGTTATGGTCAGTAAACCATTATTGTGTTTTTGATGTATGTTTTTGTTTCGTTGTCCAACCACACTGCATTTGTGGCAGAGGCAGGCAGGTGTTCGTTTAATATGTGATATTTCATAATTCATGATGCCATGTATCCTAACAAAATGTCCAAGTCCTTTGGCAGAAAAACAGTCCCAAAACACTAGAGACACAACCCTATTTAACTGGGAGTATGATGTACTTTTCTCTATGGTTACCTCTCAGTTTGTGTGCCAAACCCACCTCTGGTGCCAAAAAGCTCTATTTTGGTTTCATCTGACCATAGATGTATTTTTTAGCGCACCTTTCACATTATATTTTGTGGTCAATTAGGGTTATTACAGTATTGCTGCTCGACAGTGACCCAAGCGCTGTAGTCACTACCCCTTTTGTACCTTGTAAAATAGGAAAAATGCCAATGAGGGTGAATACTTTTGCAAGGCACTTAAAAATATCAATGGGAATATACTTCTGTCATATGAATTCATAGCAGTGCCAATAATCGTGCCATACATATATAACTTTTTAATTACAAACTCATATTGTCTAATATACATGAGAGCAGAGTATTTTTTAAGAAAAGATCAAAAGGTTAAATAGACCATATTTACCTAGGTTGACAATATTAGTGGAGGGCACTGTTGCCTTATCTTGAATGTATCTTATAATCGTAATGAAGATTTTTGTCCCACTTAGACTCTTAAATATATATGGCCAAAGTAATGCATGATAACCTTTCATTTTAAATGTACATTTATAATTCACAAAGACATAGGAAAAAGCGAACGCATTGTTACTGTCCCTTCAAAAAAAAAATAATACATTGACTGTTCCCTTAAAGTAGACCTGGCTTTAATGCTCATGTTAAGTCTACGAATAACACACCCAACAAATCAACAGTTTGGTTGCTTCAGATTTTAGCTTCTTGGTGAATCCAGCCATTAGTGTGTTTTTTGGCCACCAAACATTATAGTTTCTACTGTGCATTTTGAAATAGTTTTTCTGAATTAGGCTAGATAATGTTTTCCCTCTCCAGCAGCTACCCCTTTTTTTCCATCATGGGGTTAAATGAGCAAACAAAAGCAATTAACGATTGCTTTCTTTGCTCAGCTGGTGTTGCTGCAATGCCTCAACATCGAGGCATTCAGCAACACCAAAAGAAAAGTAGAGGTCCTGTACGATCGCTCTTAGGATTGTTAGTATTCATCATATTGAGACTCCTAAGCTCAGCTAGCGTACCTGAGGTGCCTTGATTTATAGAGGGATTCAGCAGCAAAGTCAAGCATTGTTTGATTTGCTCCTAGGATCATCTCTAACGGAAGGCAGTTTGAAACGCTCCTAGGAGCAATCAAACAATGACCAACTTTTTGCATGCTGCTGGATGCCTCTATAATCAAGGCACTTTAGGTACGCTAGCTGAGCTGCTTTCCCACAGGGTCTCTCCAGACCCTCTTGAGAACATTGAGCTACAGGTACTGCAGCTATGCAGGTCGATGGAGCCCAGCTCACTAATCACTGTTATAAGTAAAATAACATTATTTAATTAAAAATGTAATTAAAATGTATAAATACATAAAATATTTGAAAATAAGACCCCAGTGTTGCCACCATGATGAAATAAAGGGAATCATCAAGTTCAAAGAAAATACCTCCAAATAGTGTAAAAAATAAAAGTGGCTGTGTATCTTCCAAAAAAATCCCGACATGAAAAGAGCTACAATACTAGCATTTGAAGTTTGAAGCCAGTCAGTTCAGTTTTACCCCATCAAAGATGCCACAAATAGCACACAGGTGCAGAATGACCAGATTTGGGGAAAAACGGTTTTGAAATAGAGGGGGTTAAGTACAATTATTGCTAACATATTTTTCAAATAAAAGCTAGGGTTTTTTTTTAAATTTTACATTACATTATTATTTTATATTACATTAGATGGCCAAAATAATGCTATCTAAAGAAAAGCCCTTGTCATAAAGGGTACAAAATAAACCGCTTTGTGCTTACAGGGTTAAGTATACTTGGTTTGTATTATGCTCTTAAATGCTCAGTGTGTTGCATGTTTTAATAAGATGCATGGGATATATATATATATATATATATATATATATATATATATATATTTTCATATTGTGTGATGGTTTTGAGTGGATCAGTTTCTTTCTAGTCCTGCTTGTTCAGGCTGTGCCAACTTGTACCAAAGATGTCCTCAATGCTGTTAGTATCAGTATGGCATTAGTACTCATGACTGTAATGTTAAGCATCCAGGTTATAATTTTTTTTTTTTTTTTTTTTTTGCAGCACCTCCACCACCACCTCCTTCTAGGGGGGGTCCGCCACCTCCACCACCCCCCCACAGCTCAGGACCACCACCTCCTCCTCCACCTGCAAGGGGCAGGGGTGTACCACCCCCACCTCCTTCTAGAGCTCCTATGGCTGCACCTCCACCACCTCCACCTTCCAGGCCAGCAGCTTCAGTGCCGCCACCACCTCCTAACCGATTGTATCCACCCCCGCAGACAGGCCAATCTTCATCTGCCCCTTGTAGTCCGCCACCTCCTCCCCCTCCACCAATGTCTGGGTTTGGTACAGGTGCGCCACCGCCTCCGCCTCCACCACCACCACCACCTGCTTTACCTGGAGCTGCTGCAGATGGTGATCAGCCTGCGCTTCCTGGGGGAAATAAATCTGCTCTCCTAAATCAAATTAGAGAAGGAGCCCAGCTAAAAAAAGTAGATAACAGAGAAAACCGACCTGTGTCCTCTTCTGGACGGGATGCACTATTAGACCAAATACGACAGGGCATTCAGTTAAAGGCTGTAAGTAACCGCTATTTAATTTATATGCTGTTCTGTTTTGGCACAAATTTGTAACCACCCTTGCATGCTTTTATTTCAGGTATAGTGTGTGTGAAGCATTTCATGTGTGTTTGATGGATAATATCAGGCTATAAATAGCATGGAATTGCAAGACATTTTTTTTGTCATATATAGTATACAATTAGTAGCTTTGTTGCTACAATAGCTAACTACTTGTGAACAAGGTAGTTTGTTTCTAATATCTAGATCTGTGTAATTTGTGTAACCTTCAGGTATATAATTTAGTTTGGCATTTAATATATATATGTATATTTTAGGTAACTGATGAGTCTGATTCTGTGGCAACTACCCCTGCACCTACCACAGGAATAGTGGGAGCGCTGATGGAAGTAATGCAGAAAAGGAGTAAAGCCATTCATTCTTCAGGTAATGAATTTAAAACTGTATATAGTGGAGTTTAAGATATCCTAAATTGAAGTAGAAGTAATAATATTTTAGTCTTAGCTTCTTGTATTCTCTGCTTTTTTGCATTTAAGCCATTATTCTTGCCTCGCTTTATTTGTAAGGAATTATGCCACATAGGTATAGGAAGTCACAACTACAGTATCTTTTTATATAGCTTAGGTCAATTGTGTTTCCTGCATTTATTCTTTTTGTTTTGAGACATACTTGCAAATAATAACTGAAAATACCGTATTTATCGGCGTATAACACGCACCTGCATTTTGCCTCCTCTGTGGTCCGGCACTCACCCGCGCAGTCTGGTGTGTAATGAGTCAGAGCAAAGCGCCAGTGCTTTGAGCTGATACACTGAGTGCCGGGCCGCGCATATCGTCGTATAGCACGCAGCTACGATTGCAGCCCCGAAGTTTCGGGAAGTAAGTGCGTGTTATACCCTGATAAATACAGAATATACTGTGCAAGGTCACACAGGTAAGAAGAGACATGATAGAATGTGATGTATTCAATAATCTGACACTATTTCCCAAAATTAACTGGTATGTAACGAAGCAGGTCCGACTCAACCATTCTTGCAGAAGAATGCCATTGGGGTCCATCCTGTGTATATTATATTACATTCTCATATTAAACTCTACTACTAAATCCCATTGTAATGAATACATTTGAGAAAGATGGAATCTTGCACAGACATGACACAAGTAAATATGTAGACTAGAAACCAACAATTTACACACATAGGCAGTTTATAATGGTGTTGTGTTTTTTGTTTTTTTTTTTTTGTTTGTTTTTTTGGGGGGGGTTCTGATTTTGCTCACATAAGTGCACAATTTGACCAGGTTCATCATCCTGAGATTTTTTTTTTTTTTTTTGTGGAAAGCCCATCCTATCCCTATAATATTTCTTATTAAGTTTCACAATAGCTACTTTAAAGTAAACATTGTTTTTATTTTCATTTTTAATCCATCGTCTACTTCCATTTTTTGTTAGATTCTGATGAAGATGAGGACGAGGATGAAGATTTTGAGGAGGATGATGAATGGGATGATTGATCAATACACATATATAATATATATATATTTTTTAAGGTGAATGAATACTAAACACTACTTTCTGTCTATGGATTCTGTAAAAGTATCATGTAAATGGTCTACCAATTTGCTGTATATTTTTGTTGCCTTTTTGCTTTTTTATTAATCTGTGCAATACCTCATTTGATCTGCAATGGTTTTGTCATAGCTCCACACAGCATACTCCTAATTGTTTTTCACTTTAAATAGCTAAATGCTTTGGTGAATGACATACAAATTCACAAACTTAGGGGGATAATGTGGAACCGTAGAAACCTTAAATGTAATTGTTATGAGAAAAAAAAAACACTATTTTCTTACCCTAATTTTTCTGTAACTAAATTTCTTATTAAAATATAGTATAGCACTACGTTCATCTTTAAGAGATGCTGATCTTTGCTAATTAAATGCCATGGTTTTGAATGGTTAGCTAAACATATATGTATGTATTTCTTTGCATGTATTTTTTTTTATTTAAAAAAACAAGACTATTTGTAACCGTGCAGCCACTACAAATCACACGTTTAATTTGTCAGTCTTACAAACAAGAAATTAAATCTGTTACACTGCATTATTACTTGGCTATTCGAAAACCCCCAAAATAAATATTACTGAGGCAAATTTGCAAGCTGTATAACAGATAGACCAGGTTTATAACCACATCAGTTGGACACGGTTTGGTCAAACCATTTAAGTCTGTGTAATGCTGAAAGGGATTTGTAAGGCTATTTTTGCCCTTTTGCTTTGTTTTGACAGGGAGACTGCTTGGTGCTTGCTTACATTATTCTGGGTTATGTTTCCGAAATGAGTGTAGGACATTCTCTAAAATATACATACAGTGCCATTTGCTCTCTGGCAGGCAACTGATCAGCATGCATCTCTTATGAAACACTAAAGCACCATATTTCAGGAAACCTATGTGGAATAACAAATGGATATTTTACAATCTGGTAAAATAAACACTAATATGTAATGAACCTGCCTATTGCAATATTCTGTTAAATGTAAACTGCTCAGACAAAAAAGTGACGAAAATGCAAATAAACGACATGTATGTGTGTGTATAAATATACATGCCAAATTCTAATTACTCAGTGGTTGTATTAGATAAATGTAATCTGTGTATGTATGTATATATATATATATATATATATATATATATATATATATATATATATATTATACACGCATAGGCATACAAACACATAAAAATATCGCTGAAGCATTATCTGTTCTAATCAAAGTCTGATATTAAAACTATTTACTCATTCTGTATTTGTTTTTGGCTTAGCTTTTATTGTAAATGTTAGGTTGCTAATTAACTTAAATCTAACAGGCTGGCCCTGTGTAATATAATCTTGAGTTAAAAGTATTGGATAATCTAATCCTGCAATTAAAAATATTCATGGAGACTTCATACCATATTTCATGCACATTTCGTCAGATCAAGCAAATCTACATAATAAAACTGGAGAATAACATACAATAAGGTTATATGAGACATTGGTACTGAAATGGTCAAGAAATATCTGATGTCTGTGTCTCTCCTACTTGCTGTGTTACTGGTGAGGGAACTGCTTCTAGTAGCGCAGAACATCCTGTTCTACAGCTAAAGGTAATGTAAGGAAGAATTGAAAGCAATTTTAAAACTAACATTATGCCCTTATGCATAAAATATTTTTTCTAGTCTGGTTTTTAATGTTATTTGGTTGATCATCTTCTGCGGAAATGTATCATGCTATGCACTGTTTCGTGAAAGCTATGAACCTTTCACCTTTAGTATTATTACTACTCAATTTGGTTTTGTACAATCTTTAATGTCCACAACAAGCAATTATTACAAAGTTATAATACCAGCAAATTAATTTTTTTAGCATGTATGACCACACTCCCATATATTAGGGCCTTCAAACTTCCAAGATAAAGAGGAAGGTTTGACCGGCACAAAACATTAATAGTCTGATTCATGTTTTGTATGGAGTTCCAAGGATTATCTTGCAACATGTGCGCTCTTCGAGACAGACATTCTACAGATGTATAGTGTAAGTGTTGACATGCTTTGCTTGGTATATGATGCACAATTGCAAAAGGCAACCTAGGACAACTTGTTTAATGTGAGTTAAACAATTAGATGCATACATTTGTAGCTATCCCTGCAAGTACAGTAAGATATGTATGCACTTTTGAGTGATCTGCTAAGATGTGCATTTTGTAGAGCAGGCTAACTTTTAGCGGCCATGGGATAAATGCTTCAGAGTAAAGTTCTACAGCTAAAGAAGTTATGGTAAAATAGTTACACACTGGGCTGCCGAAAGCGGTCGGTAGTCGGTCTCACAGGTGGTGTTCCAGTATGTTACATGATGGGCGCATTTCTGGAGGTGTTCATTTAGTTGTATTAGTGGAAATAATCCATTAAATGTTAAATAGGGTGGAACCATGAGCTTCAAAAGTCGTACTGAATTTTAAATTAAACAAGGAACTTGCATGTGAGCAAATTCTTCATGTTTGGAGCTGTTTTATTCCTTTCTTTTTAAGCATATTTGCAGAAGTCTTAGGGTATTTACCTCAATCTCAGGGTGAATGGGCAGATTGTCAGTTTGGAGCTGACTCCTCCATATTTAGCTCTGACTTAATGATATCTGCATATTCCAGTCGGTACTGTTCTCATTGCTTTGCCACAGCTGAAACCTCTGCTTGAATAAAGGTGACATAATTCAGACCAAATTGGTAATTGATGCAGTAATTGTCTCCTGTTTACCTATTGTACAGCACAGCAGAATATGATGGCATGATAAAAAATCAATAAATACTTTCAACTCTCACTACCACTCTGATTTTGGACTTTTTCTGGTTAAATAACTTTTTCATGTCTTGTCTTTATGGTAGCATATGGAAGATGATGGCTTTTTTTTATTTATTTTTTTCTTCAACTTATCTATCAGCATCTCGGTAAAATGAAACATCCTGAAACTACACACCATTGACCCTCTAATTTTAGATTGTGTTTGGAGAACTTTTTTTTAACCTGAAAAGCTCATTTTGTCCATTAATATAAGATCAAATGGAACAGAAATCTAATAGAGACATTGTTAATGTTGTAAATGACTATTGTAGCAGGAAATGGGTTTTTTTTTTTTTTTTTTTTTTTTTTTTAAACAATCTCTTCATAGGTGCACATAGGCCTTTTATCCGCAGCCACCACTCCTGTGTCCTAGTGGCACATTGTGTTAGCTAATCCAAGTGTAAGGTTAAAAAGCTAATTGATCATTAGAAACTCTTTTGTAACTGTTAAAAATAATAATCATGATCTTCCTTGTTTTCCATTAAAGAAACAAACTGTCTGCGCTTCTTACCCTAATAAAGTTGGCAACAAATATATAAACATAATATAAATGAGAGGTTTTGGTTATATGAATTGGCCAAAGCATAATTAAGCTCACCCGCCACGTCAAGGCACACTCTCAATAGGGTGAGAACCTACTCTCACCTCCTACATAGTGGGCACACAAAGCAGTTTATACTGCTACCAAAACCTTATTAATGTGTTGGGGGAGGTGCAATTAAACCTCCTCCCCATTAACCCCTGGACAGCAAGCTGCAACCAGACTGATGAGGAGCCAACAACCTCAAATATGTGCAAACAGGGAAACGAAAAAGTGTCTGTGCGCTAAGCTAGTCTCAGGCTCAAATAATACTGTTTCTTGCAGCATGCTTACACCTGTTTGGTAGGCCTCGTATTACACATTTGTATTATTTGAGCCTGAGACTAGCTTAGCTAAATTTTTCATTTATTTAAAATTTAATAAACAAATGATGTTAAATACAAACAGCAGAATAAAAGAAACTTTGATAAAATGCATTTCTTGTCTT
Source organism: Spea bombifrons (assembly GCF_027358695.1). Classification (NCBI taxonomy): domain Eukaryota; kingdom Metazoa; phylum Chordata; class Amphibia; order Anura; family Pelobatidae; genus Spea; species Spea bombifrons. Next base: position 55,990,872 of record NC_071090.1, read on the forward strand.
TATTTCCCAACCAGCCCCTCCTCCAATTTATGCACATTTGAGCTTGCCACGCCGCCTCCCGCGTACGCCACGCCGCCTCCCGCATACGCCACATACCCCCAGATATGCCACTCTGCCCTTCCCATATATATGCCTTATACCCCCAGATATGCCACTCTGCCCTCCCCATATATGCCTTATACCCCCAGATATGCCACTCTGCCCTCCCCATATATGCCTTATACTCCCAGATATGCCACTCTGCCCTCCCCATATATGCCTTATACCCCCAGATATGCCACTCTGCCCTCCCCATATATGCCTTATACCCCCAGATATGCCACTCTGCCCTCCCCATATATGCCTTATATCCCCAGATATGCCACTCTGCCCTCCCCATATATGCCTATACCCCCCCCCAGATATCTCATAGTCCCCTCATAGAGTCACAGACCTGTTCGCATCACACTGACACCATACTTTTATAAATAAGTACTGGGTTAATCTTCACTGCCCCCAGGATTTAGATTCCCTTTAGTTTGCCCCCTCCCCCTTTACCTCTAACTGCACCTTAAGTTAACTTTATCAAATTAAATTAACCCTCAGTCCTCAAATTAACCCTAAACACCCCATCAACCATAACTACCCCTAAATGAACCTTTAACACCCCATTAACCATAGCATCCCCTAAATTAACCCTAAACACCCCATTAACCATAACTGCCCCTAAATTAACCCCCACCTCCCCTAACTTTCAGCAGCCCAAATATTACCGTATTTGCTCGATTATAAGATGACCCCCAAATCTGAATATTAATTTAGGGGAAAAAAAGCCTGAATATAAGACGACCCTATAGGAATTTTTTTTTACCAGTAAATGTTAATTCATGTAAACTATTTTTTTTAATAAAAGCTATGATTGAGAAAAATATTTTGGTTTTATTTCCTTCTATTTTCCAACCTGCCCCCCCAGTTATGCACATCTGCCCCAGAAATGCCTTATACCTCCTATATGCCACTGTGCCCCATGATATGCCTTTTGACCCCCTATGTGCCACTCTGCCTCCAGAAATGCCTTATACCCCTATATGTCACTCTGGCATTAAGGGGGTTAAAAGGCATATTATGGGGCAGAGTGGGATATAGGGAGGTTTAAGGCAATTCAGGAGGCAGAGTGGCACTAAGGGGGTTAAAAGGCATTTCATAGAACACTCTGCCTCCAGAAATGCCTTATGCCCCCCATTTAACATGCCCCCCCCCATACTTACCGGTGCTTCTGACTCCCCTGTTATGCGATTCGCCTAGACAACTTACTCTGCAGCCGGAAAGAGGTGTGGCTAGCACCAGGGGTTGTCTGCGTCCATCGCACAGACCTTCCCCGACTGTCAGAGATCAGAGTTCTGATCGCGTAGACATCTACACACTGCCCTGGCTACACACCAGGGACTCAGAAGCACCGGTAAGTGGGGGGGGGGGGACAGGAGGATCCAGGTCTCCTGCAGCTGCGGGGGATCTGGATCTTAGTCGTCTCATAGTCAGACCTATTTGAGGTCTGATTATAAGAGCATAAGAGCATTTGCTCTGAAAAAAACCTCGTCTTATAATCGAGCAAATACGGTAATTTTATACTTACAGTGAGATGAATGTCACAGCCATGTGGTTCTGGGAGAAGGAAGGGGCCGGGCCAGATGTCACAGTTACTGCAGGGTGGGACTGGTAAGTAGTAACTGCTGCTGTGAGTCACTGAAACGGATTATATAATGAGGGCTATTTTTCAGCTAATTCAACTAATCGATAATGAAATTCGTTGGCAATGATTTTCATTATCGATTAGTTGTTGCAGCCCTAAATATAATGCATCTGAACATAGAATTTGAAGTCATATAAAAGCCATTTGGACCTTAATTGGTCCCTGTGTCTTGTCATATTTTAAATAGCTTTATGCCACATCATATGCGACATGTCACATATTTACATCACATGCTTGTTTAACAGTTTATATATATAATTGGGTCCATAAATGTTTGAACAGTGACACAATTTTCATACTTGTGGCTCTGAATGCAATCTGGGTGTGACCGCAGTGCAGACTTTCATCTTTCATCAGTATGTGTTTGCATACTTATTGGGTGTATGATTTAAGAATTATGTGTGGACCAAAGGTAATTGGGTAATTTACTGAGAAGCTATTTCAGTAAGTATTACTTACTAATAAGCAGTTAAAATGCCTGGAGTTGATTCCAAATGTGGAATTTACATTTGGAAGCTACTGTTGTATACGCTCGCTATGAGGTCCAAAGAGCTGTCAATGGAAGTAAAGTAGGACTTTAGCCTGCAAAAAAAAAAAAAATAGTGGTGAAATCAACAATTTGGTACATTCATACAAACAAAAGACTGGTTAGCTCATCCACACCAAAAGGCCTGAAGTCTACAGAACGATGGAAGAAGAAGGGTATGTTGAATGGAAGGAATGATTTATTCAAAGCATACCACATCTGTGAAACATAGTTCAGGCATTGTAATGACATTGGCATATATCAGGGGTGTGGGCGATGTAGTCCTGCAGCAGCTGAAGGGCTGCAGGTTGGACACCCCTGGCATATTTGGTTGCCAATGGAATGGGGCCAATAGTGTTTGATGATATAACTTTTGACAGAAGCATCAGTGTATGGGGCTATACTATCAACTCAAATTCAGGAAAATGCTGCAAAGCTGATAGGATGGTGCTTCAAAGTACATGTAGATGATTATCAAAACATACTGCAGAAGCAACCAAAAACTTTTCATTCAGACACCTTGCTACAGCTGCATTAAACTGGCCAGCATCAGTAGTGAGGAAACCCAGAATTGGGTGGTGATATGGGTTCCAGATAAAAATTTTGTTAATGATTACATTAGTTTGCCCAATTATATGTGAGCCCCTGAAAATCTAGATCAATGTTAGATTCATTGAAGATGAAATTCTGCACTTGAGTCAGATCGTGATTGCTTCATTTCAAATCCATTGTGGCATACAGAACCAGAATCCGGAAAATGGTGTCACTGCTCAAATATTTATGGACCTGACTGTATATTGGACTTGTCACTTTTTCAAGCTCTATCTGAACAGATCTTCCCCAAATTTGTTTGTGAATTTTACTCGGAGTTTAAAGGGCAAAGTGTATCTAAAAGTGCTGTTGCCACACTCATGGAACCTCCACTGGGTATTTAGGTGCATTCTACCAGAGCCATCTCTCCATATTTGGCAAAGACAGCAGATATTTCAACTGTGCATATATACAATGTGGCTATTTGGAGCACCCTGCATATTTTCAGAAAGCAATAGATGTGATTTCAGAGGAAGATGTGGAAGAAGCAGTCTTATCATCTCACTCTGGGTTTTGTTTCCTGTTACATGCTGTTGGATATATATTTACCCTTCCATTAAAGTATTTTCTTTGGATCCTTATTTGCCTATAAAGTGGGAGGTTACATGATTTCTAGGTTGCATCTTAGTGCCCTACCTCGATAAACGGAGCTACCTTCTACATGCTACGGAGAACGGTAAGGAAAGAAATTCTCACGAAAAAAAAAAGTTCTCTTTCTGACAGCTTCAGGTTATTGTAGTACTGTTCTGATCTTCTCAGTGCTGAAACTCACAGAACGAAAAACAGCTTACTTCAACAGTAATCTGTGTCTATCACTTAAATGTTACTATTGCACAAATTGGCCCGGTCTCCCAGGGGGAAAAATGCATTCCAAGACCTAGCACACAAAGTCCTGATACCCCCTGTAAATGATTGTACCTATATGTAGACTGCAAATGCAGTCCATGTATGTAAAACATTTTCCTTAACAGCACATGATATTCCACACAAGTAATCTAGCAGATGACATTTGAAAAGATATCAAACACAACTAATTAGCACAAAGCCCAATGGCCATATATAAACTGACAAAATAGTACTTGGAGAATTCAGTTGCAGATAGAGGACTAAAACAATATAGAAGTAATCTAAACAGTCATCAGAGACACCAGTTTCTTGCCAAACACAAAGTAGGCTGAAGCAAGCTTAAAAACAGTACTAAACTGTACTGACTTGTACAAGCCTCAGAAACCCCGCAGGAGGGGAGTAGTTTAACCTAGGGAGCAGTGTATAGTTGCTGTACCAGTAGATCACATGGTAATTACAAGGATATCAGAGAGAGACTGCAGTTAATTTTCATGTAAAATAGATTGATACATGTCTGTTTTTTAAAGCATCAGAAACCACACAATGTCTGAAGAATAGATCATAGTTGCAGGAGATAGTGGAAGAATTGAACAATGCTGCAAAGGAGACTCCAGATGCCTTACACATTAACCAATTCCATTTTGACATTTTGCACCGTTTGAGACAGTCATTTTCTTTCTCATTTACTGTACCCACGCAAATTAAATCATGTTTTTTAATGAACAAGAAGGACTTTATTTAGATACCATTATTTTGATCATATAATGTATAATGTAAACAATAATAAAATGATGGTAAATATAAAAAGCTACAAAAGCTAAGGAAAAAACTGCTAAACAGATTCTAATAGTTATAGGGCAATAAGTACAAGTAGTGTATTGCTATTTTAAAAAAGTTTTCTTTCAAAATTAGCGATAGTGACATTGCGAGATTGTTATCAGTCACACATCTCTGAATCACCCCCCATATGTACATATTTTTCAAAAGTAGACAACCCAAGGTATTCGATTTGTAGTATTTTGACACTTTTCATGAAGCAATGTTACCACAAATTTTTGGCAAAGTTGGCATTGGTAGTTTTTTAATGCTTTTTTCCCACATAGATTGTAAATTTAGGTCTACTTCTACTGAGAATTTAAAGGGTTACTAAGAACAAAAACACCCTCTGTTGTGTTTAGAACAGTGATACCACCACAAGTTACTGCAAGAAAACACATCAGGTTATTTTGCAAGGCCCCCTGAGTATACCTATGCCCCTCATGCATAGGTTTGGCAGGATTTTTGGGAAGATACAGGGCTATTTTTAGGACTTGCTCATAAAGATGGAAAAATAAAATGTAAAAGTCGGGAGCTGTAAAAGTAAAACAATATTAAAAGTCTGAAACAGTTAAAGCAAAAAAAAAAACAGTTAAAAAAAACTTGAAGCAGGTACCAATGCAGAGTACAGGTTTTCCAGGGCAATCTTGTCAAAAGAACCTGGTGTAGTAGCATGAGAAGCCCCAATTCTGCTTTCCTCCATGACCGCCTGGGGACCAGGTCCATCGTGGTACAAGATCCCCAAAATGAACTGATGCTGAAACTGCAAAAAAGACTTGCTTCATTTTGGAGTGTTGTAATTTGCATCAGATAAATTGCACACAATGGAGATGGGATGAAGCACTCATATCTACTATATAGTCAGGTTTCTACTGCAGGCAGGGGTTCCCAAGGGGTTACGTTGGACAGGGTCATAGCATACAATATACATTTTATTCCAAAGGTTTAAAAGTCCATAATCATTGGTATATCTGCCCAGTGTGAGAGGCAGCATGCCTCTTTCATACTGCCTTTTTAAGCGCTCCTTGACTTTTTTTTGTGATTTAGGCACTCCAGCAACACCAGCTGAGCATTGAAGGTGACCAACAGCACTTTTTTTTTTTTTTTTTCTTTTTAAGCTGCCATATTTCGACGGCATACAACTTTTCACTATGGTGAATATGATCACTCATCGATGTTGAGGCATTGCAGCAGCACCAGCTAAGCAAAGAAAAAAATGTTGCTTTGTAAACATAGATTGCTATTAAAATAACCGCAAAATAGCTTGTGTGAGAGAAAATGTTATATGTTTACATATATTTATTAAGGTTAAAATTAGAGTTTAAAAATCTGAGCAAAGTAAAAATTGTTGTCACAGACAGTAATGCAAATCCCTAATAACAGGGTGGAGGAGGAGTCTATGATCATAAACTGGAAAAAAGTGTTAATTATTCAAATGTAATTAGTATGACGATATTCACCTCAAATAACCTGAGATCTGAGTTTAGCAAAATAAGTCTGATGTCTTATCGCTCCCACCTCTAAATAGGCTATCTGAACCAATTAACAACAATCACCTATTTAAGACGATGACATATATAACTTAATTTGCATCTGTCACTTCCCTAACTCTTGCATCTTACAGTTTTATACACTAAATAAACCTATGTACCGATATTTACAGATCACATGAGTATCAAGGAGAATCCGTTCTTAAGATGTACATGATTATTACTCCCCTTTTACTTATCTCTCTCCTGTAGGATTATTTTTTATTTATATTGTGAACAAGAAGGAGGGAGAGACCCTCAGGAGAAAGAAAATTTATTAAATGGCTCTTCCATAACCTGCGATCTATTTCATCTTCCATAAAGTTAGCTTTTCAACAAAATAGCTCTTAAGCAATTATGCTGATTGAAATGCAAAAACAAAACATATATGTTTAATTTAACCCCTTAACGACAATCCCCGTACATGTACGGGGTTGCCGTGCAACGGGTTAACGACAATGCCCGTACATGTACGGGCTGCCGTTAAATAGCTGCATCGCCGCGATCGCGGCGTTTTCGCCGCGATCGGCGGCTTTGCAGCATCCACGGAAGCCTCACAAGTGAGGCTGACCGTGGATCCGGGGAGGGCAGCCCTCGGCAGCCCTCCCCGGAAGAAAAATGGCCGCCGCCGCACCGATCATCAAAGATCGCGGCGGCGCCCGGCTAAAACAGCTTAGGAAGCGATCTGAATCGCTTCCTAAGCATAAATGGTGTTACTGACATGCCTCGATATCGAGGCATGTCAGTAACACTACCCCCCTACCCCGATCACCTTGTGATTGCTCCGAAGAGCAACCACAAGTGCCATCCTGTAAATGACGTTGCCGTCATTCACAGGATGGCATGAACAATAAATATGAGTTCATAGAGGGTCTATCCAGACCCTCTTGTGAACTCTCGAGCTCCTCCTGCAGGTTGAATGCAGGTACTGCATCCAACCATGCAAGGTCAATGGAGCCCAGCTCACTAATGAGTGATTAGTAAAAAAAATTAAAAAAAAATTAAAAAAAAAAATTAAAAAAATGTTTAAAAAAAATAAAAATAATATGGTAACATAAAAATCCCCACTGTCACCAAAAAAAAAAAAAAAAATTAATAAGCAAGTCCTAAAATTCTTTATCTTTACAAAAATTCCAGCATGGAAAGAGTTAAAATATTGGCATTACAAATGCCCATAGGGTGTCTCGTATTAAAAAATGCATGAGTGGATGGGATAAATTGAATTGGCCGGGTTCAAAGGTGTCCCAAATATGGGACATGGGGGCAGTAGGATCAGATGTCTAAATGGCCAAAAAATACACACCTCACAAAGGCGGCCTTTTACCTCCCAAATAACCCAACAAACCCATGCATGTGGGGTATCACTGCGCTCAGGAGATGTTACTGAACACATATTGGGGTGTTGTTTGACACGGACATATACCAGGAGTGATAAATTTATACCTGAAGTACAACGTGTGTGAAAAAAATACAAAAAAATGTACTACCATAAAGTTTCACAAAGGCTGGTGGTAAAATTAGTGCATGGAAAGGGTTAAATTACCAGCATGTGAAATACCTTGGGGTGTCTAGTTTTTAAAAATATATAACTTGATGGGGTAAATTGGATTGGCCGGCTTCAAAGATACCCGAAATGGCACATGGGGGGAAGAATTACCAGATTTGGAAAAAAAGGTTTTGAAATAGCAAAATGCTACCTGTACTTATTGCCCCATAACGTGCAGAAAAAAGCAAAAAAACATAAAAACATTGGGTATTTCTAAACTCAGGACAAATAGTAGAATCTATTTAGCAGGTTTTTTCATTCGTTTTTGCAGATGAGTAAAAGTTTTTTGTTTAAAAAGTGAGAAAAAGTAATTTTTTAACAAAAAATCCCCATATTTTATCATTTTTTTTATAGTAAATTAGATGATATGATAAAATTAATGGTATCTAAAGAAAGCCCTGTTTGTCCTGAAAAAAACAATATATAATATGTGTGGGAGCACGAAATGAGAAAGAAGAAAATCGCAGCTAAACAGCAACACCGAAAAATGTTAAAATAGCCATTGTCCCACAATATACTACGAGTAAAAACCCCTATTGTCCTTAAGGGGTTAAATAATTCAATTATGCTAAAAGTTGTGATGGCAACACAACTTAAAGTGGTATACTAAAAATAGTTAATGGCTAAACGTTACCAACAATTACATATGATGTAACAGATTAAGCTATTCTACACACATTTCGCAGTACAAGATCTAATATGTTAAGTATTCCATGGCTATAACTACTAAACGCTTTGAAACATGATCCTTAAAGGCTGTCTTCCCTTGTGGTAGGATTTTGATTAAAGGGAACACGCCCTCTGGGACATGGAGTAACCTATTACTGGTGAAACACAGAATAAACTTTCTGTGCCAGGCGATGTACAAAGGTGAGTAGATATTGTTCCTGTTTATTTAGAAATAAACTTAATGTTTATAAACATAACATTTATGAAAAAAAAAACGGTTAAGGATATTTGATTTTCTGTAATTAAAATGCCTATTTAACATGTATTAACCCCTTAAGGACCAGACTGGTTTTTTTTTTTTTTTTTTTTTTTTGTTTTTTTTTTTACTTTTTGTACTCTTTGGGTGCTTGCGTTTAGATGTAATTTTCTCCTCACTCATTTAGTGTACCCACACAAGTTATATGTTGTTTTTTTTCAGGACGAGAAGGGCTTTGTTCAGATTTTTTTTTGATCATAATCTAATTTCCTAAAAAAAAAAAAAAATTTATTTGAAAAATCTTTTACTCATCCAAAAAAGCTAATGATAAAACCTGCTAAATAGATTCTACTATTTGTCCTGTGTTTAGAAATGTTTTTAAGTTTTTTACTTTTTTCTTCAAGTTATTGGTCAATAAGTACAAGTAGCTTTTTGCGATTTCAAAACGATTTTTTCCCAAAGCTGGTCATTCGGCCCCATGTGCTATTTCAGGTATCTGGCCAATGCAATTTACCCCCTCAAACCATATATTTTTGAAAACTAGACACCTCAAGGTATTTCAAATGCTGGTATTTTAACCCTTTCCATGCACTAATTCTACTACCACCCTTTGTCAAACTTTGTGGTAGTAATTTATTTTGTGGGTTTTTTATAACAAAAATTGCTATTCAGGTATGGATTTACAGCTCTTTCAAACAAGACCCCAATATGTGTTCAGCAACATCTCCCGAGTACAGTGATACCACCCATGCATGGGTTTGTGATGTTGTTTGGGAGGTAAAACGGCACATTTTTTTTACTTGGAACTTTTACATCTTTTCCTACTGCCCCATGTCCTAATAGTGCCATCTTTGAAGCCGGGTAATTCAATTTACCCCATCAAACCATATATTTTTGAAAAGTAGACGTCCCAAGGTATTTCAAATGCTAATATTTTAACCCTTTCCATGCATGAGATTCTACCACCAGCTTTTGCCAAAGTTTGCGATAGTAATTGTTTTTCTATTTTTTTTCACACAAATTGTACTGCAGGTATAAATTTATGTTTCCAGGTATGTCACTATCAAACAACAAGGCCACATTTGGGAAGTGCACTTTTGGTCACTCTGTGCCTATGCCCTATCTTTGATCCCGGCCAATACCCCTTCGGTATTTGAAATGCTTTTACTTTAAATCTTTCCATGACAAGATTTTTGGGACGATACAGCGCTAATTTTAGCACTTTATTTATTTTATTCTTTTTGGATTTTTTTTAACATTTTGCAGGAACTGCATGGTTCCTCTGATGCATAATTATTTTTAAATGTTCACTTTTCCATATTTTTTTTTATTATTTTTAAAATATTTTACTAATCACATTGTGATTAGAAAGCTGGGCTCCATTGACTTGCATGGTTGAATGCAGTACTTGTATTCAACCTGCAAGTGGAGACCTTCTGGTGAACTTTTCCAACTTCGCGAGGGGCAAAATCACTCTCCAGAGCAGTCACAGCGCATCCTGGGGTGAGTGTTCGGTGTCGCTAAATGCCTCGTGATCGAGGCACTTCAGCGACACCATTGAATTTTAGGAGGTGATCGTTGATCGCTTCCTAAACTCTTTTAAAACGGGCATCCGCCGCCATTCCCCGGGGAGAGGCCGGACATGGCCACTGATGCCGATGTCGGTGTTGCTGAATGCCTCGACATTGAGGCATTACAGCAATATTGTTTAAGCGAAGAAAGTGATCAGAAAGATTAAAAGCAATATTACAGTGGCTATAACCATATGCCATATTAAAGGTTGTCTAGCATGTTTAACACTTTAAAGTTAACTGGTCTGATAGAGTAGAAATACATTTCTAGCAATACAAAATACAAGTGTGTAACTTGTACTAAAATGGTGAATAGTTTGCAGGATAAAAATTATAAGGAACTAATGGATGTAAACATGTATAGCTTGGATGAGAGAACAGAAAAGGGGGATAAGATAGTAATATTTAAATACATAAAGTGATTCAGCAAAGTACACAAGGGAAGTATATTTGAGGAGAGAGGAGAAATGTTTCAGTGTAGTATAAATAAATCTTACTTTATATCACTGAGAGGATGGTAGATAAAAACAACAAACTCCCAGCAGAAGTGGTACCAGTTAATGCAGTCAGGAAATGTAAACATAGACTAGGCATAAAACACCAAGCACCAAATAATGTTTGAGGTTTTTGCAACAGCAAAAAATGGGCAGACTAAATTGGTCTTATGGGTATTATGTTTTGTCATATTTTGTTTATATATTTTGCACATTTATATTTATTTATATTATTGTGCTTTTCTTTGGTGGGGATGAAAAAGTCTGTATCTAATTTCTGTGAACTTCCTTTATTAGTTTTCTACATATGGTAGTAATATTTTCAGCAAGAGGTATGTCTGTGTATATTCTTTGATGTGTCAACTAATGATTTCAGTAAGGCCATAAAGCAAAGACAGTTTCCTGTAACATCGTAAAATTCTTCATTGTCATTAGTCGTTAATGTTTTCCCTTTGCTCTAAAATATAGATTTATATTGCTGCAGGCACATGTTTGGCAATTTTATTAAGAAATATGCTGCACATGCAAAACAGTAATCTGCAAGAGGCAACTGTATTACATTATAATACTTAAACATTTTTAACCAGGGAAAAGTATTTACATTTATATAAAATTATTGTGTAACATGTGGTATCAATAGATATGTTTTACAGAAATTCATTGTAGGTTTCTTTGAAGAGCACATTATTTTACATGATGGTCAGTGACATGCAGTTGAGAATAAGGTGGTTGGTGGCTGCTCCTGCATGGTCACATGACCAGTTTAACAGCAATTTACAGCTCAAAACTTGGCAATGGAAGCCGACTTTGCCACATAATCCAAACAAGTCTTACATAACCTAGCTAGAGTCATATTCTTCATGAACTATGATAGGGATCTACCTAGAGGGGCATTGTGGTAGAAAAAGAGAAAGAGCTGAAGCTCTTCTGTAAATGGCATGCTCAAATCCAAGAAGATTGTACCCTTTATAATGTCCACTCACTTTTTTACTTATGTCCACTCTACACAGCCCAGTATTTTTGTCTAGAACAGTATGATTTTGTGCATTGAGGGTGTCTTTACAATACAGCTGTAATAATTTATACCTGGACATCTGGAACTATTTGATGTCTCTTACAGCAGTATGTATATACTAGCAGACACTAAACACAGCCAAAAGCAAATCCTTTCTGATGGAACCCTTTATTGATACTTACATTTGAAGTGCCTATTGACACAGTACCCAACTTTCTGATTTTCTTTTAACATGATACTGATCAATTGACAAAATCCATGGAACCCCAAAGAACCATTTCTAATCTATTTGATTACTTTGCAGAGATGTACATGTCTCACCTATGTGCGATCATGGTGAATTAAGAGCACAATTGAAGTTGTCACTGTAAAACACATTTGTTGGTATTATTCTTTTTCAGTGTTCTGTTTTTAAGTTATTCAGATTTATATTTTCCAACTGAGGAATCACATTTGCCTCCACCAAATGTGTAGTCAGGTTATTTCATATCAACTGGCCACAATTTCCATCAAGACAGATTCCATCTATCAGTCCTAGTAGAAGGCTGTAAGACTATTGCTGTGCTGTGCATATTGTTTTACTAATATTTAAGTGAAAAAGTATAATAAAAGTATGTAATCTAATATAAGTAATATGTTACTATAAGCAAAAACAGGATATTCACCCATCTGGAAGCTTCCTTGTGACTACATAGCAAAACTGCAGATTTTTCATGCCATTTTTACCTAAACTAAACTTCAGATCAAAGTAAATATGCACAAAATGTACAGTGAACAAACAGTTCAATATAGATTTTACTTACGTAAGTGCACTCTTCACATACCAAGAATAGATTTTTTTCCTTTCCTATCCTTAACCATTTTTATTAAATTGTGTTTTTTTTTTAAATCTCAGGTTCGAATTGATCTCCATATTCGTCAACAACATAAAAATGAATAAACTCAGTAGTTACCTTTATATTGTAGGGCTATTTGTGATACTGCATTTTACTGCCATGTTAAAATCTCAGACACTCAAACAAACAAAAAAACCTGTTATTCATAATAAACCCTTTATTTTTGTCTGGAATGCACCTACAGAACAGTGCAGACTAAGGTACCAAGTTGATTTGGATCTCAGCGTCTTTGACATTTTTGCTAACACCAATGAAACCTTGAGTGGATCAAATGTCACAATATTCTATCACACACACTTGGGACATTATCCCTATTTCACCGATGATGGACAACCTGTTAATGGTGGAGTACCACAAAGTGAGAACCTGAAATTTCATCTACAGAAAGCAAAACTGGATATAAACAAGCTGGTACCAAACATGAATTTTCAGGGGCTTGGGGTTATCGACTGGGAGAACTGGAGACCACAATGGGATAGGAACTGGGGAAATAAAACCATTTACAGAAATGCATCCATAGAACTGGTTAAGAATCACCATCCTGACTGGAAAATTGATATGATAATGAAAGAAGCCAAAGCAGAGTTTGAGGAAGCCGGCAAAGGTTTTATGAGTGAAACTGTTCAACTTGCACAAGACATGAGGCCCGGTGGGCTGTGGGGATACTATTTATTTCCTGATTGTTACAACTATGACTATAAAATACAGCCTCATTCTTATACAGGCAGATGCCCAGTTATTGAATTAATGCGTAATGACTTTCTAGTCTGGCTGTGGAAAAGTAGCAATGCTCTGTATCCTTCAATATATTTGGATTACATTTTGAAATCAAGTCCAAATGCTCTTAAATTTGTTCATCATCGTGTAAAAGAAGCAATGAGAGTTGCATCCATGGCAAGAAAAGACTATAGTTTACCAGTTTTTGTGTATGCCAGACCATTTTATGCATATACATTTCATTGTTTGACTGAGGTAAGTAAAAAAAAAAAAATATATACATACATAATATATTGACACTTTAATATTGCCCATTAACACAGTGATTTCCCCACTGATCGTCAGACAGCATTACTGTTTTTGAGAGTCTGTAAAAATGTGTTCGGTGCAAACTGAAAATTCAGTAAGTGAAGCAAAAGCCCCTGCAGGTCTGTATAGTCTGCCCAGACCCTTACCTAATTAGAAATGCCTCCAAACACTCCATATCCGTTACAGTAGATAATAAAGCAACTTAACATATTAAAATAGACTATTGTATAGTGTAGTACATTCAGTATGCATTTGAGATCCCTGCCCCCTTTGATCGCCTTCAAAATAATAATTCAAAAAATCTTTGAATATGGGGCACCAACATATTCTGGTGTAGCACGCCCAGAGGGACTTGGGCATAGGGCAGCAGGTCCAGCAATTCCCCAGCAGCAAAACGGAGGGGGGACTGTCCCCTTGGGCAATGAAGATGCTGCTCATTTTTACAAGGGGGCTCTCTTCCACCACCCTATTTACACTATGGAAGACTGTGTTGAGCCTCTATAGACAGAGCCGGCCTTAGGTGTTCTGGCGCCCTGTGCGGACTACTCCTATGGCGCCCCCCCATCCCAAAAAAAGAAAGGAATAAAAACTTGTAACAAAACCCCAATCACTATATACTACGCCAAACATTGATATGGTGTAGGCCTACCACTTCATTGTCTGGCTTAGTAGTAGGGATGCACCGAAACGAATTCTGGACTGAAACCGAAAGTGCAGCATTTACCTGGCCAAAACCGAATATGACCCCCCCACACCATAAAGAAATCTAACACTTTTATTTAAAGTAAGTAACACACCAAAATAGGACAAAACAATTAAATAACAATATTATATATATATATATATATATATATATATATATATATATGATTAACAGCAATCACATTCCTATCATGCCCAGGCATACCCAGATTCCAGGATGTACTCGCAGACTTGGCATGATAGGAGTATGATTGCCCTATCTACCCCTTCTCACTCCCTTCTGCCCTATCTACCCCTTCTCACTCCCTTCTCCCTATCTACCCCCTTTCCCCTGCCTCACTCCCTTCTCCCTATCTACCCCTCCTAACTATCTACCCTTTCCCTCTTTGAAGTTCACTTACCTTTCAGGAGTCCTGCGGTGGGGGTGCAAGACCTCTGCCTCCCAGCTCTGCCACTGTATGGAACAGTATAGAGTGATGGGAGTTATGATATACTTTTAGAGCATAATTAGAACATGAAAAATACATTGGAAATGGTACAGCATAACACCCATCACTCTCACACACTTACCAATCCACACATATACTAATCCACACATATACCAATCCACACATACACCAATCCACACGTATACCAATCCACACACATACCAATCCACATGTATACCAACCCACACGTATACCAATCCACACACATACCAATCCACACATATATACCAATCCACACGTACACTAATCCACACATATACCAATCCACACATATACAAATTCACACATATATACCAATTCACACATATATACCAATCCACACATATATACCAATCCACACATATATACCAATCCACACATATATACCAATCCACACACATATATACCAATCCACACACATATATACCAATCCACACACATATATACCAATCCACACACATATATACCAATCCACACACATATATACCAATCCACACATATATACCAATCCACACATATATACCAATCCACACATATACTCATGCACACATATACCAATCCACACATACCAATCCACTCTTACTGAATGCTTCCCTACCTTTCCTCTTTTCTCCTTACAGCTTCTTTTCCTCCTCTTCTTCAGTTCTTCTGTCCTCTTCCGGGTCAGAGGGCACGGACAGCGGTGGGCGCGGCTTCAGTGCTGTGCGCCGGGATCTCACAACAAACCCCGGCGCACAGCAGCTGTTGCCGCGCGGATCACAAGGGAGCGATATCGGAGGTCTTTAACAGACCTCCGGCTCCCTTGAGCGATTTTAAGCCGGGTTCAAGGGAGATCCTTGAACCGGCTTAAAATCACTCAAGGGAGCCGGAGGTCTGTTAAAGACCTCCGATACCGCTCCCTTGCGAGCCTGCTCCTCCAGCGGCGGACATTACTGTCCGTCTCTGGAGGGGTGCCGGGTGCCCCCCTGATGAGAGGCACCCGGTGCGGACCGCCCCCCCCGCTAGGTACGCTACTGGCGGCAGCGGACCCCGCGGCGGCGCCCCCTGGAGTGTGGCGCCCTGTGCGGTCGCACAGGTCGCACACCCCAAAGGCCGGCCCTGTCTATAGACTGCATTAAGGCACTATATGCTTCTATGACATGAGAAATATGGGGATATGACCAGGGCCGGCCCAAGAGAAAATCCCGCCTGGGGCGAAGTTTAAAATGCCCCCCCCCATTATCTACCCTTCCTCTCCCTGCCGCCCCCCGTACTTACCTTTCTGCAGTCCTGCGGTGAGTCTCCCTGCTCGGTCTCGGTGCCGGCTTGTAATGCTGAACACCGGAAATGACGTCATCTTCATTTCAGCTCAACATTACAAGCCGGCACCAAGACTGAGCTAGAGGGCTCGCAGAGGAGAGAGAGAGGGGTGCCGAGCGGGTACTGACAACTTGGTAAGATAAAACCACTCGGCGCCCTCTCTCTCTCTCTTCTCAGCTTTAAAAAAAAAAGGGCTTGGGGCGGCAAACTGCCGCCCCTTCAAAGGTGCCGCCTGGAGCGGTTGCCCCACTCGGCTCCATTGTCGGACTGGCCCTGGATATGACATTATATCCAAGTGCTCTGTAGTTAGGATGGCACATATGGAGGGGGCAGCTGGGTGTGCTGTTCTTGGGAGATGTTTCAGAACATGTTTTTTTTTTCTTTCTTTGCTATACACCTATACCTAATCCTATTTAAGGAATGCTAAGCCTATGTGCATGTTAAATCTATGTAAAAGTACTGTTTGTAATCATCCATGAAAATCCCAGGTAAAGTACACTAACTCACTACTGTAAAACATCTTACAAATGGTGCAGAAGGTCTCAATTATATTGGGAATAACAATGGTGCTTTGTGCCAGACACAACGACATCTGAATATATTTTTTATGCGTGTTTATACCTTTTGTAGATTGATCTAGTTCACACCATTGGAGAAACTGCTGCTCTAGGGGCAGCAGGAATTGTGCTGTGGGGAGGAATGCAGTACGCAAGTACTAAGGTAGGTAAAAAGCAAAGCACTTAATACTATTTTTCCATTGAAAATCAATGTATACAATTCCGCACCTATCCATGTCGGAAGGCCCCTCTCTAAACTATTTTGAATCGGCACGGGGAGACGGGAGAGTATTGGGGTCATGTGACCCCTGCTCACAAAGTGTAGCACACAAGCTGCTGGAGCGGTGAGAGGTAGGTGGGGGCGGGAGGTGCACTGTATGTATATGTGTTTGTGTGTATATACAGTATATATATATATATATATATATATATATATATTGTGACAAACCCTATAGCATTAGGGCCACACATGTCACTTTTTAGGGGTCCTAAGCACAGTCCTCTAGGGCAATCAGAGTCAGGAACAGCAGCTTTGAACAAAATAGCGCTTTATTTTTAATCGCTCAAACCCCAAAACCAAATCATAAAACGAAAACCTAGCTCCCAATTGGAGCCCTCTCTAACTAAACTACGCTGGTGCAGACTGACCAGCCTAATCACCCACTATCTCAACCTCCCAGCCAGACCCAGCTACGCCAGGCTCTGGAAAACCTCCCCCAGACAGCACACAAAAGAGTCCAGGCAGGTATTGCCTCACTTGGCTCAGGGATGATCTTGTTCAGGGCCTCTCCTTGCCCTGGGAGTACAGGGAACTTCCTCTTCCCCCAACAGTCTCTCTGAGTATCAGGCTCCAGGGGTTTTTAATGTCCAGCACCTGTGCCTGATGTCAGCCTCATAGAAATCCCGGACCAGATCCTGTGGACTTCTTGCCTCATGGAAAACCCGGCATGGAGTTTCCACAAAATGGGGAAATGGAGCATTGGCCCACCCTGCTCTCCAATTGCTCCACCCCAGGGACCCATACGTATACTCTGCATAGCAGCTGTACCCAGATGCCATGCTAATCATCTCCCTGGGGTTCACACGGTCACAATATATATATATATATATATAATGTGTGTGAGCATGGCTGTCTAAGTGGAGTGAGATGGAGTGTGTGTGAGTATGAGTAAGTATGTGTAATTTGTGTGTTTACATACCGTATTGGCTCGGATATAGGCCGCCCCCGTATATAGGCCGCACCCTAAAAGTTTGGTGCTTTTTTAAAGAAAAAGTTTTTTTCTTTAAAAAAGCACCAAAAAAACATGCTGCCACTCTGTCCCCCCCCGAGATATGCTGCCACTGTCCTCCCTCCCCGAGATATGCTACCACTGTCCTCCCTCCCCGAGATATGCTGCCACTGTCCTCCCTCCCCGAGATATGCTGCCACTGTCCTCCCTCCCCGAGATATGCTACCACTGTCCTCCCTCCCCGAGATATGCTACCACTGTCCTCCTCTGCCCCCCCCGACTTACCGGAGCAGACTCCCGGGTGTCTTGCGGGGCCAGTGCCGGCACCGGAAGTTGTATTGTGTAGATGTCCCCCGCCGGCCCCACAAGACACCCGGGAGTCTGCTCCGGTATGTCGGGGGGGGGGTCCAGAGGTAAAACGCATCCGCACGATGCGCTTAGGCAACCTCCCGTGCCGACACCCCCCCCCGTGGGAAGTGCTGGCAGGGGAGGCTGTCTGAGCGTATCGGGGAGTAGGATGCAGGTCCCCTGCAGCGCTGCGGGGGATCTGTACCCTAACCCCGCTGCCTGCCCGGCGCCCGGGACTGCATGTCTCGGGCGTCGGGCGCTAGACCCCGAATATAGGCCGCACCCCCACTTTAAAGACTTAAAGTGGGGGAAAAAAGTGCGGCCTATATTCGAGTCAATACGGTATTTTACATTGGAAGGAGTGGGGGCAAAGAAGGCACAGACTAGCTGTTTGGTTGGGGGTCCCGGGGGGAATTTTCAGGGCCTGGTGGTTTCTAGTTCCGCCCTTGTTCTTGAAAGTCAAGTAAAGAGTATTTTGTGTTAATGCGGACAGTGTATGGACAAATCTATTAAAAGGAACATTTTTTCCACATCACTTGTCTACTTTAACCCAATTAAAGATATCATACAAGCATTTCTTACATATGAGCTTAATAAAGAACAAGAGTAAATCTGCAAGTATGTGGTAAAAATCTAATGTATGGTACAATACCTAGATATTGCATTAATCAGTAATATTTTCATATAAACAAGATTCTTCTTTTTTTTTTTTTTTTTTGCAGGAAAGTTGTACTGTTGTCAAGAAATACATTAGTGGGCCTTTGGGTCATTACATTGTGAATGTGACCTCAGCTGCTAAGCTTTGCAGTAAGGTATTATGCAAAAAGAATGGGAGGTGTGTTAGGAAGAACGCAGACTCCTCAGCTTACTTACATTTAAATCCTAATAGTTATAAAATACGAAAACATAGTTCTGGTAGTGGACATTATGCATCTGGGAAGCCTTTGAGAAAAGACAAAGAGCATATGAAGCATAACTTTGTGTGTCAGTGCTATGAAGGTTGGACTGGAATGTCATGTGAACTCCCAGAACCTGAGGAAGGCAAACAAAAAGAAATGCATTTAAATAATGGGGCAGGAAACAGTCTTTTCATGTATACTGTGTTTTATGTTACTTTTCAGTTTTGTATTTTAGTCATCTGATATGCTTTGGTTTTTTTCCATGCTTTAAAGTTCACAAATCAGGAGGGCAGTCTAGTCATAGCTAAAATGTTAATAACACTTGGTAGAATTATAATATAATATGCGCTGCAGTATAAAACATATTTTCCTAACATGGTATAATTTTTTTGGTGGGAGTTTTGGATTACTTTTTATGGAATCATCATAGTTTAAAAATATGAATATATTTTATATTTTATTATTTTTATAATTATATGAATGAATATATTTCATATACATTGTCTTTGTACTATTATTGAGAGGTAAATAAAATGTGACTTGCCAGCTTTTAGCCTTATTTCTTTTTATGTAAGATTTTAGACATACAAAAATATTTTTGTGGCCTTACCTTTATGCTTAAAAAATCTCTCTCTGAGTACAGCAAGCAAAATAAAATTCATTATATGGGCATGTTTTAAAATCCTGTACTGCACTCTAGATGTGTACAGGTCTAGCCCTCAACTAAACGTACTTGAAGAAAGAATACTCTCTTGCACTGAAGCCCCCACCTCATCAACATGTGAACATGTAGTTGAATGGGATAATATTTTAGATATACCAATTGAATTACGAACAAAATAGAAACACCTTCACACAAAACTTGGATAATAACAGGCTGTAGTCTTTTATTTAGCTTTGTAACATTACAAATTCTAAACAACCGCAATACTGTAACAAACAACCAAACTTACAAAAACCTCTTAGCCCACACCCAGAGCACAAAACCTTAAATAGAATATAGCCAACAAGCATGTCCCCCCTTTTTTAAAGCAACCACCACCCCAAAAAAAGCGACAACAAGTATATCAATAATTTAATGATAATTATAATAGTTTAACAAATATTTACTTTTTTTTTTTTTTTTTTTTTTTTTTTACAAATATGAACTCCATCAAAGGGACACAAAGCTAGGCGTGTAGGCAGGCGTCTATTCAGCAACGTCTCTATGTTGCTACCCTGCTCTCCTGTTTTGACCAGACCTCTAGGTTAGTGCAGACAGCTTACACATAAAAAAGAGGAATAAAAAAAAATATGTTGAGGTTATCACTAAGCAAACTCCCAAAACTGCCCATTTACTAACCAACACACACAATTACCTCTCTTACTGTCAAGGAACACTCCCTCTTGCATGTGGTCTCTAGTAATGTGGAGTCACATAGCCCAATGTTACAATGATTACTTGCCTCCCAACCCTCTTTTTTTCAAGAAAATAGAATTTTAAGTCCTTTACTTAGGACTTATCTAGTTATTCCAGGGCTGCCCTGTAAAGTATGCATAAGTGTAAACCCTAGGCCTAGAACCTGATTCAGTCACCTACCCCAGGCAGCTCAGCAATTTTGAATTCTTAGAGTACTAAGTAAAACGCTTTACTTTTTTAAATTCAAAGCAGAATGTTTTTTTAAACATGTTCATTGGATGAATGGTTATGTGTAACTTGTATTATTATGGTCGGCTTGTATTATACCTTTTGGTATGCGCACAAATCACATTGGATTCCTCTACTATGTTTTTCAGATGGCAGGTAGAGGATAAATACTTATAAAGCCACTATAACTATAGACCAATTGTCGGCATATGGTCACCTTTATTTCTTCAGGAGAAGCTGTTTATCTCTCAACATTCACTTTGCTCATTGGCAAGTGAATTGTGGTGTGGTCACACAAAGAAGAATAGTCAGATGGAGGCTGAAGCAAAAGAGATCAGATAGCAGATGTACAGAATCAGAATTCGAATAGCTTGGTCAGGAGCAGGCAGATGTCAGACCAAGTGATCAGATGTAAATTAGCCAAATCAGAATCCAGAACCTAAGCCAAGAGTAAGGCTGGGTCAGAACCAAACAAAAATGCAGCTGCAACCCAAGATAAACACTCTCCAAATGTCCAGTACGGTATTAATCCACAAAGAGGTGCTTGCACAGTTGGGACAAAAAAAGAAATATAATAGTATAGATTGCTTCAACAACATAAAAAAATATGGTATTATATGGTTTATGTACTCACAAATGGACTAAATGAAAACAGATTCTTCTCATATAAAATGAGACACAGTACCCTCACAGCTAAATTAAATTAATAAGATCTGAAACACTTGGAGGATATATTGATTATAATCTGATATGTGCAAATAAGCAAATGATCTTGAAGTGGCTGAAAACGTTATCTTGATCCAAAAAACCTCATAAAGTGTTTATTCAAATGTGCTTCTTGAAGTGCTTTGGTAAAGTGCTTTAGTTATCCAAGGTGCTTCCAAAAAAGTGCTATATACCAAATATAAAAATGCTAATAGAGTCCACATACAAATGTCTGTAGCTACATAGAACAATATACATAAATATAAATAAAGAATACATATAACAATAAAAAATGTATATATTGTGATAAAAAAGTCCTACAATAATCCTCGATTGAGGGTCAGAGGCTTAGATTTATCTACGATTTTGCCATTTTAACTCAGAGACTGGTCTACTATATATACATTACCCTGCCTGCCTTCTGCCTGTCCTACCGTGCCCTGTCTGTACTTTCCAGGGTTTCTCAGGGTGAAGTTTTTGCGGATCAGGTTTCGGGATATAGGTGCGTAACATTTCCTAAGGCTAGACCAAGTATTGTTCGAGATCTGAGTCTTTACATCAGGAAAAAAATAGGCAGATTAGATGGGGAAAACTGTTGTTATCGACCATCGCATTCTATGACATGATCGGTCATCTTTGTGTGCATGAGGGGTGAACCAACACAACACTGCTATGTGACATCCATGGAAGTGCTCTTACTCAGTTACTGCAACCTAATGAATTGTTGGGGAAGGGTAGAGGGTCAAACATGCAAGCACATGCACCACATATCCTCCAGCATGGGCTCCTATAAAAGGTCACTATCTCATTACCTTCTCATTACTGCTGCCAAGGCTGTTATCCCTCAATTTTGGAAGCAACCCAGATCCCCTCCCGTTTCCGCTTGGCTTAGGAAAGTCAACTTCATCTGTCAGATGGAGGACCTAGTTATGACTTCCAGGGGACTCGGATATAAAAATGGCCTGAAGTGGCTTCCTTGGAGGGAGTTTCTGGCTTCCTCAACTTTTCAGACCGTCTTGGGCAGCTTTATAGACACTCCCCCTGACTTGGACGTGTGACGACTAGGACCTTTTCCCCGCCTATAGCGAGCATCTCGACTTTTGACCTCTCTGTTTCTACACCGAGCCGACCTCCTCTAGGTGACCATTTACTCGGCGACCCATCCTTCCATTTATATCCGTGCATTGTTATTATTTGTTTTTATGTTTTTGTTCTGTTTTTCATTTCGACGTTTCTCCTACTCAGACCTCTGTGCTGCCTTATCTTGGGAGACTGTATTACTGAACCTGAATGCATTGTAACTTTTATTGTTGATTGTTATTTTTAGAGATATTTGCAGTACAATGTATAAGTACGCCTTACCCACGTGAACTGTCTTTTTCTTCTGTGTATCTTGCCTGAAGTACACTGTTTCGTTACAATGCCTGTTGTACCGTTCTTCATGATCTTTGCAGTATTTCTTTGAATAAAAGGAGATTTGAAAAACAAAACAAAACATGCAAGCACAATTGAGATTAAAGCTTAGGTATCTAACTACTCATCAAAGTCACAAAGTCACTACTTCTAGTTTGGCCCAAGAGGCTTCTGGCACCACTACTGTTGACTGGGCCTCCATTAACCATCAAATGGGGAGTGCTTATTTCATTTTGTCATGCATACTTCATCACTAACCCTGCAGCTAACAACATCCCCCTGATTTGGATATCTACCCCTATAAAGACCAGAAAGGCATGAGTTCTGGTGGACCAGCTCTGGGAAGTTATTATGTATGATTCAAATATGCGTGTCAGTGTAATAGTTGTGAACTCAACCATGAGCAATTAATAAATGACTTTCAGGAACAACAACATAACTAAAAGGACATGTCAGGTTACTATGTAGAGTTCCTTAGGCGGTGGGTGAGAGGTTAAGTGTCATTTCACAACTTGTAATTAAATTAAAGTACCCACAATCTTTTGTATATAAGCACTTATTGATATAGTTTAAAAATTAAGGATTTTTTTAACCTACATTGCTATGTTACAATCTTAGAAAAACGACAGGATAGTGGAGTCTCAATAATAATTATAGGAAAAAATGTTTTTCTTTTATAACCCACAAATCATTGGATAAAACTGAGTAGTCTATTTTGAAAGAAAAGTATGAGCATATGAGCATGCGATTATAAAGTATTCTGTGGTTGGCACTTTGGAAAGATACATCCTTTAATCTTGAAATTCTGAAACATGTTCATCTTTTGTAATACCCTTGTAAAAAATGTATTTACAAACATTATGCATAAAAATGCTCATAAAACTGAATACAGTTACATATTTATGGCTTTAGCTCAAAGTAATACGAAAAACAAGGATAACCAAACATCCCAATGCAATGACGTCTATTTATAGAAGTTTATTTCCTCTTTTTAATATGCTATTATAAAAATGTTTCAGGACATAAAGGAAAAAAATATAAATATATTATTATAAATTGTTGTTATAAATAAGATATTAGACACAATCATGAAGCTTTGGCAAACACACATACTGTATATCAATAAACTGCATGTTTCAAAATGCATCTAAATGTCCATGCAAGGTGTACCTATTTCTATCACCAGTAGTGGTGAAACTCTTTTAGCATTATTGAACTTTGTATTTGTAGACGAGTTAAAGTGAAATGATGCATTTTAGCTCACTGATTTTACTGGGCATTAGTTAAGGTCAACATTAAGGAACTTCTGCAGGAAGAACAAAGGTATATAGATAAACAGGTGAGAATATACTCTAGAATTTGTTCCACTTTAATGATACACTCAGTCTTTCTCGTAGAAGGAATTGTTGTGGATTTTCCTTTATTATGTATAGTGGTTGGTGGGCTCACACATCACTCTTACCTTAAGAGTCTAGAGCTAGACCCTTAACTAAACACTGTGACAAGCTTCTTCCTTACACCTCCATGCCCATATTATTAAATACCTAATACCCAACTGCATGATTTATTGGCCTACCTGACCTGGGATGCCTTTGGTGTGTCAGGTGATTGCTAAGCCTCTGGGGCATTCAATTTGATAACTCTGTATGGAAAATTATGTTAATTTGCAGGTTTTTATGTAATTTTGTTATGTTAAGATTTAAAAAGATAGTAACAATCATAATAACTAAGCCTTATATCAAAATAGTTACATAATGTATCATTGAAAAACCATTTACCTATTAGGTCATATTGCAGTCATGCCTATTGTTAAATATACATTTTTAAAACTTCCATGTTGCAATTCTGTTAATTCTTTCTACAGCCACCTTTTGTTAGTGTGCACATGGGTGCCATGAATGGGTGTGTATGGCTAGAAATGGTATGTTTATAAATTTAACTGTTGTTACTTATCACCTGACCAAGGAATACTATATTGCTGCTGGAGCAGCAATCTGCCAAACCTACAGAGTAGCTGAAGTAGCATGACCAAAGTATTACACTGTTTTAATATGCATTGCCTCCCTGGAAATTCAAAGAAGCCCACTGGAGCACCAGCTGGAGAGGAAGAAACCGTAGGGCAGAGACAGTTTGCAAGCTGCAGACACAAAGTAGTTTTATTTTAAACATATATTGCAGCTAGGGATAGTTAATACTCCAGCTCCTATGACTCTCAGCTGGTCTGGTATGTTAAGCATTATGGGAAAGTGATTACAAATGGAGTGTCAAAGGTTAGTTTCTAAATCATTATAGATTGGCACTACCAATCCATAAAGGTTAGTTTCTAAATCATCATGGATTGGCAATGCAGCTGGTAGGAAATGCATATCTAATGATTTTCAACCATCCATTTAGTTATGTGGCAAATGTTACCATAACTGCTGAAAAAGTACCAAGTGTCCTATTTTGGCTCCAAGCCTTTATGTCCATCTTTTTACTCCCCTCTACCTCAGAATGCTACACTACACAACACAACATTAACTTTTCTTAACTGCAACTGTGATGTTGAGCCAGCAATAGCAGGAATCGTAGCTGGTAACGGTAGATTGGGCTTGGAGGGAAGGGGGCTACAAAAAGCTTATAGTACAAACACTAACATCTGTTGATTGCATCTGCAATAATATTCAGCAGCCATTTTCCTGTCTAAACCTCATCAAAATTGTAGCAATAGACTGTGGTTGTGGTGGCCTACACTACACACTAGTTGCAGCTGTCATGATATACAGTCAACTATCACTGGCTGAACATCATTACATTATTTTTATTTTTTTATACAGCAACAGCAGATTCATAAGCACTGTTACAACAGAGTCAGTAAAACAATGTTTAAATCAGACACTATAACAAACTGGTATAAAAGGAGAAGAGAGTCCTGCTTTTAGGTGCATACAAACTAGACTAGAGAATTTGTGGCTAATCTTTCCCACCTGTACTATTGTAAACTTTAGTTCTCATGTTGTTCAGGTTAATGATGGTCTGGTAGCTACTACTACCATGGTCATAACATTTTCCTATTAATGGGTAACAAACATTTGCCTCCCACCAGGGAAACCCTCTTCTAAGCCAACAAAGGTAGCTAATGGGAATGAGGTAAGGAGGTACTGGAGTGGGAGAGGGGAAAGTTGGGGAGCATATTTTGCCTCCCCCCTGGAAAAAATTCTGGGGACGTCCATGTTTATATGGTTGTTTTTTTTTTAATTGCATTTTAACGATTTAAGATACCATAACTAATCCACATATGGCAAAACTATACAAGTTTGCATATTACTCCAACTAATGTTTTTATGGTAATAATGAGTATACCATTTAAGTAATAAATACACAATTAACAAAAATGACACAGCATAGTCTGGAAAGCAATTGCTACTGAGTCACAATACATTTATAGGAAAACAATATTAAAAAAAGACGCATTATGAGAAATAGGTGTGGAGCTACTCTTTATGTCACAGATGACACAAAACAACTGAACCTATGACAATTACGCTACAAATTATACAGGGTGTGTGCTTCAGATGAGTGATATACAGATGTACGGAACAAGAAGGATATTTATAGGGTTGCCATGGAAGGTGAGGAAATACAATTAAGGGAAAAAATTATGATAATAAAAGTAATTGCTGAATTATCTCAAACTTATAGAGTTATGTAATAAAATAATGTTCTGATTTTTGCTTATTTGTCACATTTCAATAATTCAGATCATTCAACTATTTTTTTAGTTTTTTCAAGACAACATGAGTAAACACGAAATTGAGCTTTTAAATGATGATTTTATTTATTGAAGGTAAAGAGTTAAACCAAAACCTGTATCAACCAAGTAATTGCTCCCTAAACCTAATAACTGTTCATGCCACCCTTGACAGCAACTGCTGCAATCAAATGTTTGCAATAACTGGCCATCACTGTGGAGGAATTTTGGCACAACTGTTTTAATTCAGCCACATTGGAGGGTTTTTCGTACATTAACTGCTTGCCATAGCATCTCAATCAGATTCATGTCAGGACTTTGACTAGGCCACTCCAAAACCTTCATTTTGTTTCTTATAAGCCATTCAGAGGACAGAGTACTTCCTTGTGTGCTTCGGATCATTGTCCTGCTGCACAACCCAACTGTGATTGAACTTTCGATCACAAACATGGCCGGACATAGAGATCAGATGTCATGGTTTAATCAATTATGGCAAGTAACTCAGGAAAGCTGCTGCAGACGATAACACTACCACCAGAGGAGGGCTGGCAGCCTAAGGCCTGGGGGGCAAGTCTAGTCAAGTGGCCCATTGCGCCACCAAAGCGGCTGTGAGCGACATTGAAAGTGGCCATCATGCGGCAGTCACTCCACCGGCGCCTAATGAAATTAAAGTGGCCGGCGTGCACGCACCGCGCCGCCCAATAGCCGTGCCTCAGCTCTTTAAGACGTGGGACGAAGAGCTGAGGAATGGCCATTGGGCCTGACTGCCGCACGACACAAGGGCGTACCTAGAGTATTTGGCACCTGTGGCAGATCCTGTATGTGGCACCCCCACCCGCACACACATACACACTTTCAAACTGAATAGTTTCTATGGTTAGGCAAACATTGACAGGGGTACAGCAAAATTTTTATCATTATATACTGAGGCACACATTGACGGTGGTACAGCATAACTGTTATCATTATATACTTAGGGATTACGCTGTACCACCGTCAATGTGTGCCTATACTTTGAGCCAGACACTGACAATTCTGCAGTACAACTCCTATCACTATTTACTAAGCCAAACATTGATGTGGTGTAGGCCTAACACTTCAGTGACTGGCTTAGTACATAGTAGGGATGCACCGAAATGAAAATTCTGGACCGAAACTGAAAATTCTGCATTCATTTGGCCAAAAACGGAAAAAAAAACTTTAAAAATACTTTATTAAAAGTAACACTGCTACATAAAAAGCCTGCTCTTTATGGCCCTTAATAGGCCACATGTGGCCCCACTCAATTTACCAGATACCTGAGTCACAGTCCTTGGAAAATACGGACTAAACTTTTCAGTACTTTTCAGTACCTAGACACCTAGACACCTAGACACCGGTTAATGGAGCCCACCCTGCTCTTCCGGATACTCCACCCCAGGGTGTTTTAATTTTTAGTAAATTACATTTTTTTTTACTTCTGGAATACTGTCTTTCACTATATGTACCTAACAATCATTGTGTAAGGTAGAGAGGGTAACACAGAGACAAAGTAAACGTTTCAAAAGACTGACTTTGTCACGTGAGCGTCAGTGGTCTCTGTGATTGGTCCACAATCACCAATTGGGTCCAGGAACTCCACCTCAATTGCAATGCAGTGTCCTGGACTAGGGAAACTATGAGAGGCATTGAGGACAAATAAATTCATCATAAGGATGCAAAGGGCTTAATGTTAGATCATCAAATTCTTCTATCTTGGCTCTTTCTTCAATAATCCATCCAAAATGCAGCTAGGCTTATAATCCTTACACAATACTCTTCTTCTGCTTCCCCACTCTGGAAACCACTCCACTGGCTCCATATTATATTAAATTTAATTTAAAATCTAGGTACTAACATATAAAGCCTTCCTTAATACTGCTCCCCCATACATTTCTGCCCTCATAACAAAATACTCCTGTATTCGATCTTTACCTTCTTCCCGTGGGCTAAGGCTTTCTTCCTTTTCCCACTTTTAAGACTTCACTTGTGCTGTCCTGTAACTCTGCAACTTACTTCCACCTAACCTCTACCTTTTACCCTTCTGGATATTATAGAAAAGTGTCAAAACCCACTTATTCAGAGAAGTGTACAATCTTTGCAGCTAGAACTCATCCGTCTCTAATACAACCCCCACATCCATCTACAGTTATATCACCCCGCTTTCTCCATATCTTATTTTTCTCTATACCCCTATGCTTGCTAGAGTGTAAGCCATTACCTAATAATAATAATGATAATAATATAGTACCAGTACAGAAAAATGAGTAAACTTAGATTAGTTATTCTGCTTAAACACAGTGTTATGCTGCAACTGTGATTTTATCCTTGTTGCCAAATATAAATGTGGTTTTTAAAAGGGACCTATCTGGCTCCAGCTACTCTGAGCCCCTTCCTTGCGGTATGTGGGTAGGAGGTCCCGCTGATATTGGTGGGCATTCCTGACGTCGTTGTTGGTGACACACCATTTTTGGAGGGGAAGTAGGGGGAGTGGGGAGTGCCACAGCTCCCGTGACCCAGATTTCCCCCCCCCCGCAGTGACCAGACGAACAACATCCTTATTGATCAGAGGATCTCCCTAGCAAAAAGAGGAACAACGGGGCAGCTACTTAGGACAGTGCCTTAAACTTGGGACTGTCACACAAAAACAAGGGCTGTTGGGACGGTTGTACGCTGCAGTTTTGTGGTGTGTATGAGCACCTTCTAAGACTTCATACAACACACACATACTGCAAGGCAGGGGCATACTTACACGTCTTAGGCAAGTGACCTCATCACCCACTGACATCTCTTTATGCAACTGGGTTAGGTAATTTAGCGCTAATTTATTGGGGAATATACGTATAAACATTTTCCGCAAATTAAGCATACATTATTGTCGTAGACATTCGTAAATCATGGACGAAAAACAAACTAATCATGTTCACGACTTCCCCAACTTGAACACAGCGCATCATGTGACTCACTCAGGATGATGCCTGTCATGTGACAAGAATCGCGTGCCTCCCTTCGCCTCCCGACTCTCCATTACAGAGCCAGTGGAGCGGGTGTATGACGTCACGCGTGTCATATGACCAGCCCTCAGCCACAGCGTTTTGCAGCCGTTGGGTTCCGGGAGTTGCAGTGGCCGTGATTACTTGGGTAGAGGCTTTCGCATTCTCCGCATCTCCCTTCTTGTCCCGGCGGCACCATGCTGGCCCTCATTAACAAGCTGCTCGATTGGTTCAAGTCATTGTTTTGGAAGGAGGAGATGGAGCTCACGCTTGTTGGGCTGCAGTATTCCGGGAAGACAACCTTCGTTAACGTCATAGCGGTAAAAAAAAAACAATGCTCGAGCTTTCACATCAGGGGCCTTCCATCTCTTGAGATCCTCCAGTCACATAAACACCCCATGTCCCTTTTCCCTTTACCTGTCGTGTACATATACCTGAGCCTGGCCCTTTCCCTAATCGCTCTGTTGCCTCAGACACCCCCTGTCCTCTCTCCATGTATCTCTCCCCCGGTTCTGCCTACACCCCCAGCCTGTACACCCCCAGCCTGTACACCCCCAGCCTGTACACCCCCAGCCTGACGTGCCCTGCCTTCTTTGCACACTACTGCTGCTTCCCCAGGCTCCAGTTCCTGTATGCAATTCTTGTACTCTCTCAATGTTTACTCTGGATGTTGCAATGAATTTTAGTTGCCTTTTGAGAATGAAGAACATATTGTTTCTCCCCGCTGCCTCTGGTTATATTTTGTCTTTAGTTTAAGGGGTTTTTTTGTTGTTGTATGCAGTATTTTTGCAATGGTTTCTGTTGGTTATATTTATAAAGCCATGTGGTATAATCATGCACGGCACGCAATATTTGGTTTGAAAAACTAGGTTGCTGTCAAAGTTTTTAGCCGTGCTTATTGCATAAAAAACTTGATAGCATTTCCTGTTATTGTTTACTTCTACATCGCTTTTTGACACAGTATTTTATTGTTGAAAAATATCTACTTTTTGTTTACATTAAAACACTTTTCATTTTCAGTCTGGGCAGTTTACAGAAGATATGATTCCCACCGTTGGTTTCAATATGCGCAAAGTAACAAAAGGGAATGTTACTATCAAGGTAAGGGTGCCTCCTCTACTCCCAATCATTCTTGCTATTTGTTTTGGTCAGAAAATCAGATACTTTTATAGGTGTATTCCGTGGTTCTTTAAGAAAGAGATTGCATTAGCTTTGTCAAACATAACTGCTGTCTCTTAAACTTTATATGCCCATTTGGTGGATGGGTCCAGCACCAAAATCAGTGGCATACAGTCTATGGCAGCGTTTGCCTGACTATTTTACATTGCTTTAGTAAGTAATTCTTGTTAAACACTATTAACATGTTAAGCAGGTTCTGAAGTTTATTTGCGGGTGAAGCACTGCTATATGGGCATAGATGTGCGTCGGACAGAGTGTGATGCTGACCTTGGTCTATTATAGTGATGGTTCTATACATAGGCAAGCAATATAATACATATTGTAACCTTATTGAAATATATAAGCACTTAATATAACTTTAAGTTTGCTACATTCTACAATATAATTATATCTCATAACAACTGGATAACTGAAAATAGTATGTTCTTGGTAGATATGAAAATATTTGGAAATTCATTGCCATATTCAGCTGATTAGGAGTTCCAATTTACTTTTGCTCTCTGCCTTTTTTGTACAGCCGCCTCCTTTTTATTGATGAAAGGGGAATTGCGAATGGCAACTTGGCGTAAAAATTACGTCTTGTTTATTCCCTGAATCCTCCTTTATGGGGCAGTGATATTTGGGTGACATGTTTGTTTCACACTTTCATGAATAACACTACTGATGCTTTAGGTAAAAAAGCAACTTTTAACCTCCCTGGTAGTAAAGATATGTTGTTACTCACATGTCAGTTCTACCATATTATGTATCTGAATTAGAACATATTCCTTTTCATTTAAAATATGCTTCTGAATATAAAACAAGTAACAAGTACAATTCAAGTAACACAGCCAGAAGTTGGCATGAGTATCCCCTTAAGGACAATGGGCGGTCCCTAAACCCATTGAAAACAATGCATTTTGAGCCCGTACATCAGGGGTGGGCAATTAATTTTCCCATGGGGCCACATGAGAAATTGGAATGGTTTTAGAGGGCCAGACCTCTACAAACTACAAACTCCGAAGCCTTGTCCATTTTGTTAACTTATGTGCTGTTTAATAAAGTTATTCAAGCCTACGTCATTGGTAGAGGTGCTTGAATAAGTAAGGCCTGAATAACTATTAGCACAGCACAGAAGTGAACAAAATGAACAAGGCTTCGGAGTGCATACCGTATTTTTCGCTCTATAAGACGCACCTGCTGATAAAACGCACCTAGATTTTAGAGGAGAAAAAAAGAAAAAATATTTTGAGCTAAAAAATGGGCTAAAATATTTATTACAATAACTGAATAAGCTATGAACACAGTAAGACACACGCAGTAAGACAGACACAGTAAGACACACACAGACACAGTGAGACACACACAGACACAGTGAGACACACACAGACACAGTGAGACACACACAGACACAGTGAGACACACACAGACACAGTGAGACACACACAGACACAGTGAGACACACACAGACACAGTGAGACACACACAGACACAGTGAGACACACACACACAAACACAGTAAGACACACACACACAGTAAGACCTCCCTCCCTAACCCCCCTTCTCAGTATCTCCCCTCTAACTCCCTAACCCCCCCTTCTCAGTATCTCCCCTCTAACTCCCTAACCCCCCCTTCTCAGGATCCCCCCCCCCCGCCCCGGTCACTTACCTTACTGTGTTGGAAGCGTGAGGCGTTTGTCTCGGGTGCCGGCGCTTCACTGCTGATCGCCGGCGTCTGACGTCATATGCCGGCGCCCAGCGTAAAGCGCCGGCACCCGAGACAAACGCTTCCAACACAGGAGTTTAAGGTAAGTGACCGGGGCGGGGGGGGACACCGGACTCATTGGTGAGTCACCAGGACACTCTTTGCGGGCCGGTCCGAGCTATTCAGCGGGCCGGATGTGGCCCGCGGGCCGTGCTTTGCCCAGGTCTGCCGTACATGTACGGACTTTGTCATTAAGGGGTTAAACCATGCTAAATTGAGTCCAAGGTTTATTGTGATTTAGTTTGAATTCACAGCATTCATAATTGTGTATCATTTAAAATCAGATGGTCTTTAAGTCAGCAGGGCTTTGTGCAAAAGTGTTATCTTCACAATACACACTTAAGAAGGAGGGTGGTGGTACAAAGGGTGATCTTTAATGGGCAATAGTAAACCCCGGCATCTAAAAACACTAAAACGTAACATTTACACAATCAATACATAAGGTGAATATCACTGTGTTTGCACACACTAAAAAGAGGATCAAAGGTGGCTATTACTTTCCTTGTCTAGGATCAATCCATTAAATATAAGCAGTGTGGATCCATGTTCTTCTTGAGTCTACAATTACCTCAGGAGAAACTGGGAAAACAGATTTACACAACATGTATAATTTGATATGTTTATGTATGTTTCCTTTAGTAGTTATACACTCAACACCTTTTAGTTTAACCTAATACCTTTTTCTTGGAAAACACCCTTAATCAACAGGTCGTACTGACATGCTTATCAACTCTATCATTTCCTATATTTGTATCAGACATCCTAAGAATACGGCTGAGCTTAAGCAGTACTGTAAGGAGCGATGGTCTAAAATTCCTACCGAACGTTATGTAGGTCTGCGGCTACCAGAAGTGCTTGTTTGAGGCTATTGCTGCCAGGGGAGGTTCAAGCAGTTATTAAATCCAAGGATTCACTAACTTTTCCTCCCAGCACTATGGATGTTTAATGAGTATTTTCACAGGCAATGGGCCTGACTGAGACAGTGGGAGTAAAAGGGTTACATAGTTATATAGGCTGAAAAAAGACATGCGTCCATCAAGTTCAGCCCTTCCTATATCTGTTAATTTGTTGCTATTGATCCAAAAGAAGGCGAAAAGCCCCAGTTTGTCTCTTTCCAATTTTGCACTAACCAGGGAAAAAAATCCTTCTTGACGCCAAAATGGCAGTCAGATTTCTCCTTGGATCAATAGCTGTTTCCCCATAATTAAAGATTATATCCCCGAATATTATGTTTTTCCAAGTATCCATCCAGTTGCTGTTTAAACGTCTGTCAGTTCAGACTGATAAAACTACCGTATTTTCCGGCGTATAAGACGACTGCGCGTATAAGACGACCCCCAACTTTTCCAGTTAAAATACAGAGTTTGGGCTATACTCGCCGTATAAGACTACCCCTCTACCTAGTATACAACAACCAGCCAATCACTGCAAGCGGTGTAACTTACTGGTGATTGGCTGGTTGTTGTATACAAAGCCTGCTTGGATTGGGTGGGTCAGCTCTCCCTAACATATTCCTGTCCACACACACACACGTATAGACATACACTGCCCTCACACACCCCTTCCTTTACACACCAGCTTACAAACACACACATACACGTACACTGCCCGTACACACACACACACACACACACACACACACACACACACACATACTAACATACGCCTGTCCATACATACACACACACACACACACACACACACACACACACACACACACACACACACACACACACACACACACACACACACACACACACATATATATATATATATATATATATATATATATATATATATATATATATATAATACACACACACACACACACACACACACAAATACCTAGACTGCATCAATAGCCGGCGCGTAGTGATTGGGGAGCACGGAAGCCGAGGTCTGAAGTGCCAGACCTCGAGCTCCCTAATGTTGGGCTAGTTAGAGGGAGGTCGTGATCTCCCCAACCAGCCCTGCTCATCGGGCACCCGCTGATTAGGGCTAGTTGGGGAGATCACGATCTTGCACCTACCTCGGCGCGGCCCTGAAGACCGGCCCAGGGGAGGCGGCTCCTCCGCTCGCACCCCTCCCCTAGAGATACGCTACAGTTTTAGGGTCTTCGTGGGGAATCATGATTCTCCGGCTTGGTAAGTTTCAGCACCCGGCGTATAAGACGACCCCTGATTTTCATGGGTTAAAAAGTCATCTTATACGCCGGTAAATGCGGTACCTCTGCAGGCAGAGAATTCCACATCCTTATTGTCCTTACTGTAAAAAAAAAAAAAAAAAAAACCCTTTCCTCTGCTTTAGACTAAATCTCCTTTCTTCCAGTCTGAACGCATGACCACGTTTCCTATGCATAGTCCTGTTTATGAACAGATTTCCACACAATGGTTTGTATTGGCCCCGAATATATTTATATAATGTTATCATATCCCATCTAAGGCACTGTTTTTCTAAACTACACAGATTTAAATTTGTTAACCTTTCTTCATAACTAGTGCTCTATTCCTTTTTATTAATTTTGTAGCTCACCTCTGCACCCTTTCTAGTGCTATGATATCCTTCTTTAGAATAGGTGCCCAAAATTGCATAGCATATTCAACGTGCGGCCTTACCATTGATTTATACAGAGGTAAATATTATATTTTTATCCTGCAAATTGATGCCCCTCTTCATACATGAGAATACCTTACTGGCCTTAGCAACTGCTGACTGACATTGCACATTGTTGCCTAGTTTGTTGTCTATAACAATTCCCAAATCCTTCTCATTTGTCGTTACCCCTAAATCACTACCATTTAGGGTGTAGTTTGCTTGTGCATTCCCTACCCAAAAGTGCATAACTTTACATTTATCTACATTAAATTTCATCTGCCATTTGTCTGCCCAGTCCCCCAGTCTATCTAGATCCCTCTGCAGCACAGTAATGGTTAATACCAGGTTCCTAGTTGCCTGTTACCATTCCCTGCAACCATCAAATTAACACCTGAACTATCCAGTATTATTGCCTCAGCACTACCATTCACTGCCACCACCAAGACTTTATATCCAGGCATCTTGGGTTACCTTTAATAATTAGACATGCATAATAAACTCATTTGTAACGTGTTTTACTTCAGCTTTCTTCAGAGTAGTAATGTCACACAGTGCTGTGTACACAAATATCGGAAGAAAAGTTACAACTTGACAGAACAGTCCATAAAATGAGAGGGAAACAAGAAATCCCTAACTTAGTTTCCATTATATGAGTCCTTCAGATGGTAAAGTTCTCTTTGAAGTGGGTAAAAAGAGATTTTAATTTTTTTTTTTTTTGTATTCTCCAAGATCCATGTCAAAGAGGCCAGATCCCCTGAGCGTTACCTGGAAGATCCAGAGTTTTGGCCTGGCAGGTTATAACCCACTCAGGACAGTCAGGGATGCTAGTGAAGGTGAAATAAGGCTTCCCAAAACTGACAAAATTATGGCAAACCATAATTTTGTCAATCACACTTCTCATATTTTTGTGAATGTGTAGACATATAAATAACCCAAATATGCTGTGTTTAACTGTTTGCAAAGTAGCTATTCTCGCAAGACATGACAGCAACAGCTCCATGGGTATGTTGGGTATCCAACAAAAGAATAAAACCCCAGTATACTAAATTTCATATTATGTTGCTGTACCCTGGATAACTCAGAGCAGATGTCCCAGTGTGCTGTATTCCAACCTTTGTTTCTGTGTATGCTCATTCTCTGACATGACCTATGCTTTCATGGATTTTCAGCTCAAGGCAAGTTGAGAAGCAATATCTTCAATGACTGTACCCCTCTTAACATTGCTATTTCTGTTATAATAATCTGTGGAAGCATTTTCTTGTATGTATCAGGCTGCATATGTTTAAAACAAAAACTTTTATTAAACTTTTTTTGGTTGAAATATATGAATTTAATTCTGTTCAGGCTTTGTAAAGGTAGCTTAGATATATAATACGCGTGTTGAGGAAGAGCTGTGCATGTCCTGAGGAGGAGGTATCTTGATAGGTCCTATGGAATATACATAATGTCTGCTTCTTATTGTAACCTAGAAGTGCTACTACATAGATTTAGTTAGTGTATATAAAAGTGACAGATTTGCTTTAATTCTAAATAAGAAAAAAAAAAAAGACAGTGATAGTATGCATGTGTTTGTTTTGGTTTTCCTGCATTTTATTTTTCAATATACGATTCTATGGGGCAGTATATACAAATAAAATTAAGTATATGTGATGTGATCCACAATTTACAACGGACCTTCATGTTTTAATGATTTCTATCATTATTTTAGTTACCTCCTTTTATTAAATCTGGTTTTCACAACTTTAGAAGGGGGTAGAAGCATTGTTATGGTCAGGGCATTGAAAGTAATTTAATCATAATTAGGACACTCTGGCCATCATATGCACTTTAATTCACTGTATTTCCTGCAAACCCATAGTTATTCATCAGAGCCCCCTCTGTGCAGCTGCACCAAGATCCCACATCCTTGACATGCAAGTGGAATACTATATATGTCTCTTTCCATAAACAAGTTATTAAAAAAAAAAATCACATGGATTGTTTATTTTAAAACACAATTTCTTCAGTAAACTAAACATGTGTTGCTTCTGGTGAACAGTAGTATTAAACTTTAATGTCTTTGAAATTGCTCTTTATATTTTCTTAATGAAATACCTATTCCTGTTGGCTAGTGCTCCTTAATTGTACCTTTTAGCTAAAACAACTCCTACCAAGCTACCAATAGAATCTAGGAAGCATGCTGATGTGTCTCAAAAATAAAATGTGGTACAAAACAAATGTATAGATCCGACATGAAAACCAAAATTTGCAACTGCATCCTGGAAATTAAAAGCCAGAATAAATCCATGTAACATTTTGAAAATTAAATTATGTAACTCTACAATAGTTATTGACTTTTAGTGTGCCTAGTGACATTTTATCAACTATGTTGGTGTGACAGTATGGGACACTTTTTAGCTCAAGAGCTTCCTCAAAAATTTGGGTGTGATTAGGAATTCTAGAAGGTAAGCTTGTATTACTCTGAACGATGCGGACTCAAGGAAGCGTGCAAGATGGCTACTGCTTAACGTAGGGCATATGCCTAGAAGCCTACAAATTAATATTTTTCAATCTTTATTTCAGGTTTGGGACATTGGGGGTCAGCCAAGATTTCGTAGTATGTGGGAGCGCTATTGCAGAGGAGTTAACGCAGTTGTGTAAGTAACTTATGCAGTTCTATGCATTCAATTCTGATTATACCTAGAATATGGTAATTAACCCTTTTTTTTTTTTACTTTTCCCTGTATTGTATATTAGACCAGCTGAATACCTGGCACATTAAAAGCATACTATGTTTGACAGCTTTTAATGTATTTGGATTCTGTCCTAAATGTTAAAATTTAAATAAAATCTATATATGAAAATTATACAGATTGTTATCTTTCCTTTGTGTTTAGGTACATGGTAGATGCAGCAGACTTGGATAAAGTGGAAGCATCTAAATATGAATTACACAATTTGCTTGACAAGCCACAGTTGCATGGAATCCCAGTGAGTTTACGAACAGGTCTTATTTACAGAAGTTTAGTTTCTATAAATATTATGCATTATTTAATACGTCTTATCTACTAGAGTATTATATTAACACCTTCATACTGTATGTCTGAGTTTT
The DNA here is from genome assembly GCF_027358695.1 of Spea bombifrons. Classification (NCBI taxonomy): domain Eukaryota; kingdom Metazoa; phylum Chordata; class Amphibia; order Anura; family Pelobatidae; genus Spea; species Spea bombifrons. The sequence continues at coordinate 56,028,978 of NC_071090.1, forward strand.
ATTTGAAGTTAAACATTTCAACTGTTCAAAAATAAAACAAAACAAGTTGTAGAAAATCTTTGGTTTTAGTTAAATGTGGTTGGAAGCATATCAAAAGTATCTTGAAATAAAAATAAATTGTGTAGGTTGCATCTCCACAGCCCTTGCATAACAGAACACATTTTAAAAAGAATGGGGCTTATTTATGACGCATCTCTTGTGCAAAAGCATTAAATGTGGGGCAGTCTGGAAGGCTATTCATTTGCTTTCCATGGTGAATGCTACGGATTTAGCACTCTGCTGTAGATTTTTTTTGTTTGTTTTTTATTCCATGACTCAATTCCTTGTTTTATTTTCTTGTTTGATGGGAATGAGTTCGATTATTTTCCATCTCAAGAAGTCGCGGAACATGCTTATAATTGGCAGAAAGATTGTCCAAATCAAGCACATAATTCTAAATGTCTGTGGGTTTATCTCAAATATGTGGCAATTGCATACATGTTAATTAAGTATTGTGCAATGCATTCATTGTGATAGTTGCACAGTAGTACTTCCCCATAGGCAGTAAAGAGTATTGCAGGCGCTAGTGTAATAAAACCCACGTCATCTTAAATCTATGATTTCAAACCTCTTACTTTTCTTCTTGCTGATCAGAATATTTTTGTCATGTTTTACAAATTACATGTGTTGTTTCTCCTCCCTTTCTAGGTGTTAGTTCTTGGTAACAAGAGAGATCTTCCAAATGCTTTGGATGAAAAGCAACTTATAGAAAAGCTGTAAGTAACATAGTAAATAGAATTCTGCGTACCAGTATTCCAGAATAATCCCACTTTTCGTCGTTCTCTTTGGCAAACGTGCAGTTTGTATACGTATATATGCGTGCTTTACCCACAGCACCACGAAACAATAAAAAACTTACATTCTCATGGTTTCGTTCATTCGTATTCAGTATGGCTGTACTTACCATGTTTTATCTTCTAGTATGGGGACATTTTATGAATTTTCCATTGCCATTAAGTAGAAAATAGCTTTGCAATTATTGACTGCTGTCTTATAAATGAAGTTCTAAAAGTATCCTGTTTTCCCAATTACTTTTTTCCATTACTGTTAATCTAGTATTTGTGTAAGAATGAGTCACAAGCAAAGAAAAAAAATAGTTATAGCTCTGGATGTTTAAAAACATGGTAATAAGGTTCTCCTAAATTTTGTGAATTTAATTTAAGAATAACACCAAACTTGTGTGTTTATTTTTCAGAAACCTTTCTGCAATTCAAGACCGAGAAATCTGTTGTTATTCAATCTCTTGTAAAGAGAAAGATAATATAGGTGAGATTTTGTGTATATTTCATGTTGAGGCATTATGTGGGCTTCTTTTATTTTTTTTTGTTTTCACTATTTACCTGTCACACAACTTTTTTGAGGGGAGAATGTGTTTGCAGGGATGACTGATTCTTTCACATATTACAGGACCCTGCTTAAAAAAAAAAAAAAAAGTAGAGACCAGGGAGTTAGATCCTGCTAAAGTAATAAGTATTCCTGGGATAAGGAATTGGTGTATGTAATGGTTATATATATTTTTTTCTCTTCTTGGTCACCAGGAAAAAAAAACTATATATATATTTTTTTTATATCGAGATCTGCATTCCTAATAAATATGTACCCAATTAACTACATTACTTGACCCTCTTCAATCTGGTTTCCGCTCTCGACATTTTACTGAGACTACCCTTACTAAAGTTACTAATGACCTACCCACTACTAAATCCAAGGGCCGCTGTGGACCACCCTCTTTTCCTTCAAACTCTTCGTGATCTTGGTCTCAGTGTTACTGCTCTCTCCTGATTCATACCCTCACGCCTTTGTGCCACACTTGACTCTGACCACTTTTTCACCCCCCACATTTAGCCTGCCATCTTAAAAACATTGCTTGCATTTGTCCCTTTCTAACACAAGATGTCACCAAAGCTTTTGTTCATGCCCTTATTCTCTTCTGCCTTGACTATTGTAACCCTGTAATTGCTTTACTAACACCTCTCCCCTCTCAGTGTCTTCATTGACTGCCTGTGTGCTTAAGGAATCATTTTAGAATCCTGACTCTTATTTTCAAAGCCCTTCACTAGTCTCTGAATACACTATTAACCGGTCTCTCCGCTCATCCAATGATCTCCTGTCTTCTCTGATTTCTAGCTATCATGCACACTTGCAAGACTGCTTATGGTCTGCCCCTATCAGTCTTTCCCCCTGCCTTCGGTCTTTCAAGAAATCCCTCAAGACCCACTTCTTTAAGTCTATCCCTAACAAGTGCACCTTACCTCTTGTCTAATACAACCTAGCTCCATCTAGATTATAAACTCATTTGAGCTGGGTGCTCCTCACCTGCTGTTTCTGTAAGTCAAATTATGTTCTATACTACTTATGTCCTGTCTACCCGTTGTACAGCGCTACAGAATATGATGGTGCTGTATGAAATATATATTGTATCAATTTCCCTTCCTAAAGTGTAAATAAAACTACATTGCTCTTTTATGAAGTGGCTAGGGTGTGGATTTTTTTTGCCAGCTGTTATCTATTTGTATGTTTGAGAATTTCCCTCCTACACATCAGCATTTTACTTTTCTTTTTTCAGATATTACATTGCAATGGCTTATTCAGCATTCAAAGTCAAGACATTATTGAGGAAACAGTTACACCTCTTTTCCTGGCTTCCTTTCCATTCTGTCCATTATATCTTGGCGGAAATGAACATCATTACCAGGATTCCTTCTTCATGTGGTGCAAGCTAGCAGGCTTAAACTGCCGGTTTTGTTCTTTTCATTAAGAAGTCAGAGTGTGGTTTGACCCTTTATCGTCTGCCTTTCTTGGCCACCTTGCACTTATACAAGTTGACAGAATATATATTGGATTACTTTTTCTTAAACTATGTTTGCATGTATAAGGTCAGCCATATACAATTAGCTAGTTTGTACAATTGGTGAACAAATTACAAGTTAAAACTGATAATTTTGTGTTCTCCAAGTACAAGAAAATCTGTCTCCTCCTACAATTTCTACTGATAGAAATAAAACTTATGGCATGCAGTATTCTTTTTTTCCGCCATAGATAGAAAACATAGTTGGCAAACCCCCTTGGCATGATTACAGCTTTCATCTTTCTTTTTTTTTTGTTTAAAACCTGGAATTGCATTATATCGAAACTATTAGTAGTATAATACCATGCCAACTTGAATGTGTATGTATTTGCCTTTATTACTTTTAACAAATTCAATGTAAATATGATTATTATTCATCATGGTTGCCTTAAGTGTATTATGCATTAACATTTGTCTGCCAAAGGTATCTTAATGTAATGTAACAATTGGAATAATCTGTAAGCATTGTAAAATTTTGACAGGCTTCATTTCTCTTCACTTGGTCAAGTAAACACTGATTCCTCATCTCCCATCAGTTTTATTTTTGTAGCCTAGTCAAAATAGTGTTCCCTCTGTAATTTGCATTTCTACACAATCCTTTGACTGTCTACATATGTAATCATTTGTTTTATTTCCCTCCATTGGTGCTTCTGAATTTCAAATCTGAGAATGTATCTGCTAATATTGTTTTTTTTGTTTTCTTCAAGGGCCTTTCAGTTTCTCAGTCTGTCTGTGTGTCTCTCTCTCTCTTTCACGAAAGGATGGATGCATCTGATTTGAGTTTTTAGAGACTTTACATACTTTCGGGAAAGCATTCCTTTTTTTTATTTTATGCGTACATTTTCAGGTCCATCAAATAATTCAATGAAATGAATTAATGGTACAAGTCCCTGAAGTATACATTCTGTTTTAGCATTGATTCCTAACCAGTGGTACACTCCTTCTATACATGAAAGCATGTTATCCTCTTTCCCCTTTCATAGAAATTATGGAGCACCTTTTAAAGTACCACAGCACCTTCTACCACACAACATGTGCAGCTGAGCTGTTTCCTTACAGTACATCTTAATTATAGACAGTTCTCATTGTCCTCTGCCTTGCAGGTTCTTTTTGTTTAAGAAGTCACATACTATAGTAGGTTTAAAGAGGTCTAACATATTCCAAATACAAATCCAAGCTCTTAAAAATCACACAGGGACTGGAAGTTTTTTTTCTTTTTCATAAAACTTGACCAAAATGAAACCTAAAACCATGGGCTCTGCCCTTCCATTTGTTTTTTTTTAATAGGAAGCTGACAGTGGTGATCTCAGGGCACATGATAAAGAATGTAATATGTGAAACACTGAGTAATATGTAGATGCCCCCCATGGTGGTATTGACAATGTATTTGTAAATTAAAGTTGTTTGTTCACATTCATCTGTGGTCCAGTTGAATCATCTTGATAGTTGCTTTTTGGTGTTACTCCTACATATGATTGCATACTAGAAGACCCAATTGGAATTTGCAGGGTTTTGTGATGGTTGACTTGTAAATGTTACTGCATTATTATTTCTGTAACTGCATACCATCTATTTACTAATAAATATATTTAGATCAAAGCAATAGTGTTAAAGTGGTGTAAATATCCTGTATAAAAGGCAACACACTTTTTTTAATGAGCAGCCCAACTGTATATATATATTTTTTTCCCCCTAATGGATAGCCCTTAGCGTCATATTTTGAGATAATTAATTTAAAACCAGTCGCCTTATTGGTCAGATGAAATGCTTGTAACATAATCCACTCCACATTGTAAGCTTTACAAATGTAAATGTTTTCTATGCATAAATATGTCAAACATTGCAATAAAATGGGATAGAATATTATGATTTTCCTCCTTGCTCTAAGTGTAAGTTCACTTTTAACAAAAGACAATTCTGCAACATGATGCCCACCCCCCCCAAAAAAAAAAGGTGTGTGTGGGGGGGAACAACACATTTATTCATGCTAAAACAAGGTTAACTACTTGTGGCTTATTTATTTAGCTCATGTCAGGAGGCAACCAGCCACTGAGTAAATAAACTGCAGAAAAGCTGTGTTGCCCCGGATCAATAAGTCGGCTGTGCTATGGATCTGAGATGTGAATAAATAAGAAGAACTTTGATTAAAAGATAAGGTTGTTTTTTTGTTTCTGGGGAAAAAAAACTAACTTGCCCCATAATCGAACCAATATGGCTTTGCTTTTGAACAGAAAAGAACAATGGAACAAATCATGAAAATAAATTTAAGGTGGATGCCCACAAAACTGAGTTTTTCAGAAAATCTGTCCAGATGAAAAGACCAAGGTGTCCTTCAGGGCCAGTTCGGAAACAAATTGGGCCCCAAAGAAGCCCTTTTGCCATCCAACACAAATGTCATCTTTTTATTATTTTATTATATTTACACATTTAAAATGCCTTGGTCTTGTGCACATCCACATACATTGTACTTTACACATTGAGGACAATTTCTGGAGGACTGCAGGTAACCCCCATAGTGTAAGGAAGCTGCTAGGCACCAGACTGACCCTAGTCTAAATATTGTTACTAGTGTTGGCCCCCACTTGTTGCTTTACGGACAATACTGAACTTTTTTGCTTAACATTTTGTGATATATTCAAGTTCATAAATAAGTGGCATTATTTTGAAACTGAATTCAGCACAGTACAATGTATCCTTTTACACACTGATGGATGATTGAACAACATGTGGTTAGTTATTTAAAATTACTGACATCATAGTAGGGTTACCACTTTTCCTTGATAAATCAGCCTTGCCCGGGAGGGATTATAAGTGGACTGACCATAAGATAATTTTTAGGTGTCCCATTAAAATACCTAAAGCCTAAAATTCAGTCTACGGAATATATTGCTAGTTTAACATGCAAGGCCCGTAATTGGATATATTACGGATAAGTGATTGCTTATCCATGGTTTGTTGTATTGGATACTTTCCACCACAAACCAAAACATATAGTTGTTACTGTACATGATTAAAAAGGCCCTCGAATTTCCTGAAACGAAATGGCAGAAAATGAAATTAGTCGCCCAAAACCAAATTGGTAAAAAAAAAAAAATTAGTCCGAAGTGATTTTGGACCTCATGCACAAGTCTAATACACACCATATGACCGAAACTATGAAATCTGATGATCACATCTACAGTATGCAAGCTTCTCTATCACTGGACTGTCCATCTGGCCCACCGGCCAGCGGCAGGCCAGGTGCTGGATATGCCCGGCCCCAAGATCCGTGAGCATAAAAATTTATTCAGGCGGCCACTGACCTTAAAGTGCCAGTGCTGCCCAATCATTGCCAGTCTGTCCCTGATCCACCATATTCCTCACTTCCATAAGAAACAAACAAAATTTAGGAACAATGACAAATCTAAAGTCAATACATTTTATTTTAAAAGTATGTTATATTAGTTGCAAGCTGTTCTATTTTGTCTCAGGAGCTAACATGCAGTCTCAGGAGCTAAAATGATTTTGGCTTTATGAAATCAGAAGCAATTGTATTAAAAAAAAAAGTTTATGTATCCTGACATTGAAATATTACAGTTTCAACAAAGTATATTTGAAAAATAAAGTATTTTCTAGTGGTGAGTGTTCTTTTAGAACAAAAAGTTAATACTAGGCCCATCAGTTTTACATTGATAGCACATTAGACTGTCTACATATTAGGTGCATCACAGCAGGGTCCAGTTCTGAACCCCTTGCTAGATAAGAATGAACTGGGAGAATATTTCTGCCCCTGAATGCCTAATAACTAAAAAAATAAAATAACTGGACATTACTGCCCCAATTTAAACTAAAATCAAGTTTTAAAACTAAGATTTCCACTAATATATGTGGTATGTTACTCCTTGTGTTATGCAAGGAGAGTCAGTTTCATGAAAAAAAACACACAACACAGTGCAGCTCACGATCAAGATAACGAGGTTAACTAAAACACCACCTATACCTCAAGTGGAATCAACATATGGAAAAATACTAAAACAATTGTATCAGTCCTCAGTAAACCACAATGACATTTGGAAATGGCAGTTTAGGGAAATAAAAAAAATCTAGAAATATATGTGACATATATTTCTAGATTTTTTTTATTTCCCTAAACTGCCATTTAGTACCGTATTTGCTCGATTATAAGACGAGGTTTTTTCCAGAGTAAATGCTCTGAAAAATACCCCTCGTCTTCTAATCGAGGTCGTCTTCTAATTAGACCTCAAAAACATTTCTGCTGGGGCCATGCTGCTTACCGGTGCTTTGGTCACGAGCAGCGTCTCTTCTAGCAGCAGGAGAACAGGAAGCTAGTAGAGTGTCACATAACTCTGCCTCCCCCTCCTTCCTCTGGGGGCAGGGCCAGAGAAGTTGCTCGCACAGCCGGGCCCCTGCAGAAGTCTGCGAGTGGGAGATCTGCAGTTCAGGTAAGGGGGTGGGGGAGGGTTTTTGTGATTAATGTGTGAAGTATGTGTGATTAATGGAATGAATGAGTATTTAAATGTTTGTAAATGAGTGTGTGTGTGATAGTATGGATGTGTAAGGGGGGTGGGGGTGGTAGCATGGCATAGGGAGGCTGTAATCACACTACTATCATCCCCAGGTTCCAGCATGTACTGGCTGCCTTGGCTTGATAGGAGTGTGATTGCTGTTAGCAGCAGTGGCGTCGCTACAGGGGGGCAAGGGGGGGCAATTGCCCCCCCAGGTTAATCCTTGACCCCCCTGTTGCCCCCTGCCGAATTTGGATCCCGTCTTTCTTTTTTTTTATTTATTTGTTTAACGCGGAGGAGAGAGAGGGTGCGGCCCGAGTAAGATCGGCAGCCAAGGCAACCGATCTTACGCGGGCCGCACCTCGAGCCCTGCTACTTACCTGTGGGAGGGTCTTCTGTACTGCATAGAGGAAGCAGAACCTAGCAGAGTTCACGTGACATCACATGACTCTGCTCCAGTCCCGCTTCCTCTGTGCTTTACCAGAGAACGCAGAGGGAGGCCGCGCCCTCTGCTGAAGTCTGTGAGCGGCATCCAGGAGCTGCAGTGCAGGTAAGGGGTGGGGAGGTAGTTTGAATGAGAATGTGTGATTGAGGGAATGAATCTGTGAATGAATGAGTATATGAATGAATGAGTGTGTGTGTGATAGCATGGATGTGTAAGTGCTGGAACCTAGGCATGATGGGACTGTGATTGCTGTTAGCAATCACACTCTTATCATGCCAAGTCAGCCAGTACATGCTGAAACCTAGCTAGCTGCCCCCCTTGTCTATGGATGCTGCCAGCAGTATGGGGTCTGCACATCACTTACAGCCATCCTGTACCAGCATGTACTGGCTGACTTGGCATGATAGGAGTGTGATTGCTAACAGCAATCACAGTCCCATCATGCCTAGGTTTCAGCATTTACTGGTTGGATGTGTAAGTGCTGGAACCTAGGCATGATGGGACTGTGATTGCTGTTAGCAATCAAACTCCTATCATGCCAAGTCAGCCAGTACATGCTGAAACCTAGCTAGCTGCCCCCCTTGTCTATGGATGCTGCCAGCAGTATGGGGTCTGCACATCACTTACAGCCATCCTGTACCAGCATGTACTGGCTGACTTGGCATGATAGGAGTGTGATTGCTAACAGCAATCACAGTCCCATCATGCCTAGGTTCCAGCATTTACTGGTTGGATGTGTAAGTGCTGGAACCTAGGCATGATGGGACTTTGATTGCAGTTAGCAATCACACTCCTATCATGCCAAGTCAGCCAGTACATGCTAAAACCTAGCTAGCTGCCCCCCTTGTGTATTGATGCTGCCAGCAGTATGGGGTCTACACATCACTTACAGCCACCCTGTACCAGCATGTACTGGCTGACCTGGCATGATAGGAGTGTGATTGCTAACAGCAATCACAGCAAGCACAGTCCCATCATGCCTAGGTACCAGCATTTACTGGTTGCCTGGGTATGATAGGAGTGTGATTGCTGTGTGGGCAGTGTGGACGGCAGCGCTGGCTTTGGGGTGTGCAACCTGTGATCTATGCCTGTAATTTAGGGGTTTTTAAATATACCTTTTAATGACGTGTTTTTATGTGAATTCCAATTGATCTTTACCTGCAAAGCTGGGTTTTTGCGTTATTCTGTAGATCCATATCTATATATTTCCATACATTATTTATGTATACCTGCAAATACAGTGTTTGTATGTCTTATTCGGTTGATTAATACCTGCAATGCTGTTTCCATGTATTTATTTGATCTATACCTGCAATGCTACGTTTCATATACTATTGTATACCTGCAAATACAGGATTTGTATGTCTGATTCTGTTGATTTGATATATACCTTCAGTACTGAGATCACAAGTGAATTTCAGTTGATCTATCCATGCAAAGCTTGGTTTGTGTGTTAATGTGTTGATCCATACCTGCTATCGGCAACTGGGGCTAATATTAATATATATGGGCAGCAGGGGCAAAAACACTAAGGGGGGTATAAACGACAATGCAGTGTGAAAAATCCATCCTGATGCAGACGTCTGTGACGTGGATTGTGTCCTGCTGTTTGTGTGTTTTTGGTTATCAGTGTAGCAGAGCCTGTCCTCGGGTGTGTGTGTATAGGTGTTGGTGTGGCAGAGCCTGTCCTGGTGTGTGTTTGGGTGTTGGTGTGGCAGAGCCTGTCCTGGTGTGTGTGTTCAGTTGTCAGTGTGGCAGAGCCTGTCCTAGGGTGTGTGTTTGGGTGTCAGTGTGTCAGAGCCTGTCCGTGTGTGTGTTTGGATGTGGAAGAGCCTGTCCTGATGTGTGTGTTCAGTTGTCAGTGTGGCAGAGCCTGTCCTGGTGTGTGTGGGTGTGGGTGTGTGTGTGTGTTTGGATGTGGCAAAGCCTGTCCTGATGTGTGTGGGTGTCTGTGTGGCAGAGCCTGTCCTAGTGTGTGTGTGTGTGTTTGGATGTGGGTGTGGCAGAGCCTGTCCTGATGTGTGTGGGTGTCTGTGTGGCAGAGCCTGTCCTGGTGTGTGTGTGTATGTTTGGTTGTCGGTGTCGCAGAGCCTGTCCTGGTGTGTGTGTCTGAGTGTTGGTGTGACAGAGCCTGTGTTGGTGTGTGTGTCTGGGTGTCTGTGTGCAGAGCCTGTCCTGGTGTGTGTGTATGTTTGGTTGTAGGTGTCGCAGAGCCTGTCCTGGTGTGTGTGTCTGAGTGTTGGTGTGACAGAGCCTGTGTTGGTGTGTGTGTCTGGGTGTTGGTGTGACAGAGCCTGTGTTGGTGTGTGTGTTTGGTCATCTGTTCCTGGCACTTAACTTACAGTAGGAATTATTTAATTTATATTTATCCAGAGACAAAATGCCCTCCTGAAGTTGTAGTGACTTCAGGGGACAAAACGTTCAAGGCCCTGAAATCATTTAGTGGAAAAGTTATTTATTGTGTTATAATATTTATTTCAAGGATTAGTCGCACTCAATTGTGGCTTCAGGCTTCCCATGTTGAATGATCAAGTATTATTTTAGCCCAATAACAAAAGTATAATTCCATAGCACATTACTTTTGGAAATTATGAATGCCCCCCCAGTTTGACTGTGATACCTTGTGTGCCCCTCCCCTATATATTGTTTCTAGAGTCGCCACTGGTTAGCAGTTATATATATATATATATATATATATATATATATATATACCTCCAGAAATGCATTTTAACCCTCTATATGCCACTCAGCCCCATGGTATGCCTTTTAACCCCCTTTATGCCAGAGTGGCATATAGGGGTATAAGGCATATCATGGGGCAGAGGGGCATATAGGGGGTTAAAAGGCATATCATGGGACAGAGTGGCAAATAGGGGGTATAAGGCATTTCTGGGGGCAGAGTGGCAAGCCTGGGGGCAGATGTGCATAACGGGGGGGGGGCAGGTTGGCAAATAAATGGTAATAAAAAATATATATATTTTTCTCAATCATAGCTTTTATTAAATATGAAAAAATAGTTTACAGGAATGAATATTTACTAGTAAAACTTTTCCTATAGAGTAGTCTTATATTCAGGCTTTTTGTTTTTTCCTAAATTAATATTTTGATTTTGGGGGGTCGTCTTATAATCGAGCAAATACGGTATTTTTCCAGAGTCAGTTTCATGCCAAGCATTGTGCCAGTTCCTGCTCTTGTCTGAATCTTAATAGACAAGATGGGTACATCTTTATGCAGACGTTGTCCCAATTTAGATGCGGTTTCATAAACTGATTTGCACAAACCAAGAATGACGTGTTCCTGTTTTTCAGGGGACAGTCCCAAAATATTTTTGTTTGGCCTAGGAAGTATCTCCGGAATCCCACCTAAGCCTAGAGGTGAAGTATGTTTCTAAAGCTTGTCTTTTAAAGATTATGTTAGTCCAATAAAAAAAGTATCACCGAATACTCTGCAATACTCTGTTTTTTGACATCATATATATATAACATTTGACTTGATGTCCCTAATATTTCTTTATTTTGAATCTGCCTCACACAAATATCAGAATTTATAAGTAGAGCAGGCTGTTGTACACACATACATATTTTATTATGTTTTAACATTACAGGCTTATTGGATATTTCTGGTTAGCTAAATATAAAACGTTAATGTTATCTCCAGTCATTATTAAAAGTTAAAATTTTTAAAGTGCTGCATAATATATTTGGATATATAAATAAATCATAATAATACAAATGTGCATAATAACCTGGGAAAGGGGTAATAACTCAAGGGTCCGGTAGCAGCACTAGTAACCATTTTTAACTTACAGTTTGAAAGATGATGGGATGACTTGATGACCTTTCCAACAAGGCTGGTCCAGAATACATAACCATAACTGCAGGCAGTGCTCTAAACAAAAGATGGTCAAAACAATGATTGACCCATTTGGTGGTGATCTCATAAAAACACTCACTCTTTAAGGGTACTTGAGGGTGTTCAGAATGTTTACAACCTGCTGTGTAAATTATTTTTCAGTGAACAACACAACAGGGTAAGATATCAAATATTATATTTAATATAATTGCGCAAACCACAAATGTAAACATTGCCCACATTCTTCAGTGGGAAAATAAACAGTATAAACTGTATCAGTATATAAAGACCTCAGAATTCATTTTGAAACAGATTATTTAGAATTATTTAAAGGTGTGAAGTGCAAAACACAATAGAACATGTTGATGTGTATGTAGGACATGAGTAGGGGAAGCCGTTTGGTGGTATCATTACTTATAATTATACAATGTTATAGTACACATTTTCATTCTGGTTTATAAATATATGTATTAAGTTACTCTCACACCTATGGAAGGTTTTGACCTTGAATGCATGTGAAAACATTACGTGGGCCCTTAAAAACTGGAAACAAATCTAGCTAGAATAAATTGTTTATACAGTAGGTGACCACTAGAAATCAACTGAAATACTAAGTTTTTAAAAATCTAAATCTGACTTTTTTAAAGTAAATGATCTCTTACATTTAGTCTTTTTACATTATTCTTAACAAAAAGAATATTAATACTCCAGTGCATCAGATATTCTTAAAAAATTATCATTTGTGGTTTTTGACTTGGTATCAAGGTATCCTACACAGTGGATCCAGATGTGCAAGAACTAGGAGAAGCATTAAATCCAGTAGAGCTTTCCTTTACTTTATAGGAGTAGTGAGTTACCACAATGCCCCAGGACTTTGCTAGTCACCCAGACTCACACATCCTAGTAGGTGTATTTATTACATGGGTTATCTCACCTAAATGCCCATATGGGTCCAGATACCCCAGCTCAGGAGCTGCACTCCTCACCTACACATAGCATACTCGCAGCAGCATCTTAGACAGCAAGTCTTGGTAAAAGCTAAGAAACACCCATCCAGGTAAATACATAAGGGTCACCAGGCCCATGAAATTCAGTGGATAATGAGAGTAATCCCACGAACAAGCGTTGCAGGTGCGTAACCCTATGCCCCAGGAGAACTCCCATGTGTAGACAAAGAGAATGTAGACCGGGAGACGCTTCCAGGGTCCCCATCCTCTGGTGTAGCACAGGTAAAAGTAGAGCTTCTCCACCACCAGGCTGCAGCTCCCGTACATAAAGAAGGACCACAGGGACGTGTGTCCGCTCATTGGGCTGCCCGGCTTCTCCAGCACGTTGAAGACGGAGGTGAAGAGGACCTCGTCCAGGAAGCCGTGCATACCGAAGAAAATGAAGCGCAGGAACACTGACAGCCTGCGTCCAGCACTGACCCCGCTGGCACTGGCGCAGTGCGCCGTCTGCCCCTCCCAGCCCTGCTGGTACTGCAGCCGCAGGAAGGTCCTGAGGAAGACCTGTGAGTGATAGACCGCCAGCGCGTACTGCAGCCCCAGCTCGGCCGCGCTGAATGCCCGCTCCTGCGGACAGCACTGCAGCAACGTCTTCCTCAACAGGATCTGCAGGCCCACGAACACCGACGGATAAAAGACGAAGTGGAAAGCCAGGGCACTGTCCGGGAAGCTCTTCCTCTGGAGATAGATCTTCTCCAGGGCGAAGTGCGTGATGGCGTGCAGCAGGCAGCGGTAGGGAGAAGAGAAGCCCAGCAGGCTGTAGTCCTGGCTGTTAGGGAAGCGCCGGACACAGGAGGTCACTACATCCAGTGTCAGGCCGTGCATGCCGTAGAAGTACAGTCTCATCCATGCAGGCAGGGGCTGCAAGCTGGGGATAGAGCTGCCGGCCGCCGGAGCTTTGGGACGGGCTTTGACCACCTGCCGCCTCCAGGCACCCTGGCTCCTGCCCATGTTTGCGATGGCTGCAGCAGGTTGCCAGGGGTCAGAGTCGCATCGCCTTGCCGAGGATGCTGAGCAAGACCCAGCGCCTGGCACAGCTCTCAGCGCCCCTCCTCGTGTACCTCGCCTCTGTCAAAAGAAACCAACACCCCCACCCCTCTTACCTCAATCCCTCCGCACATCGCATTGAGCTTGCGACTCGTTTACTTTGTGCCCCGGCTACCTGCCTGCTAAAATATACAAATAAATTAGGGGATATATGGAAGCCAGGGCATTGAGTGTATTTTAGATTAGAGAACACGGTGTAGCCACAATAAATGTAAAAGGAGTGACATATACATATTTCACATAACACCAATTCATATTGGGGTCCTGGTGATCAGCATATATGGAATTAATTCATTAATATTAATCACTCAATAATTGGTATGCAATAAGCAATGATTCATTTTCATCACAGAAATAGTTTTTTTGCATAAACATTCACCTGGACATTAACCCTAACAACGTGTGGCACATGCATAAGCAGACATAGATTAGTGCTAGCAAACCAACAAGTGTCTCTTGAGATACTTAAAGAAATATTAATTTTTTTAGTGGTCATGCATTTTCTTACTGAAGTAGATTTTTAGAATTTATGGAAATAAGGCAACAGATTGGTGACTTAAAGGGGGATTTTATTTTTATTATAGCGCCAACATTTTACGCAGCCCTTAGAGTGTATACATTCAAAGGGAGTAACAAAACTACATTGGCAAACATTAAACAAAGAGGATGCTTACTCGCCTTTCTCAAGTTTATGTAGATTGATATTTTATTATAAGTGTTTATACAGTGTATTAAAATGCAGTTACAGTTCAAGTACTCAAAAGCTTACTTTAAGCTTCATAGGTCTTAATAACATTTTAACTTCTCCTCTCCCTCTTATATCTTATTTTTTGTCTTGTTCCGCTTTAACAAATTTGCATTTAGTTGCCTTTAACGCAATATTAAAGTGCATTTCAGTTACTGTATGTTTGAGCTTTTTGTATGTCCTTGGTGAAGTATAAGCTTTACTTCCAGTATAATACTAACTTGTCATCCCAGAGGCATTTCATCAACCTCTTTTAATGCAGCCTAGCAAGGGACAATGAACTTGTAAGAGATGAGAAATTCAGCCATTATATTTTGGAATTTACAAAGCTATTGCTAATAGCTTAATGGTTGCAGTGTTTATGAGCTCCTACTAATACTCACCTTGAAACTATTTGTTATTTTTCCTTGATGTCTAACCATGATATATATATATATATATATATATATACATATATATATGTTTTGTATATACTGATCAATATAGGCAATTACCTAACAATTTAGTCACTATAAGTAGTTACCACTAACAGTTTAAGTATCTTGCTAGCATACATTTACAATTCTGTGGATTTATGTGGACCCACGCTGATCTGTAGTTTAAAAAATGCTTACATTTCCCCTTGTCCCAGGTGCTATTAGTGCACACAAAAATGAATTGTGGTCAAAGATGGGAGAGGCACCCTGCTGCAGCCACCGCAAACATGGGTAGGAGCCAGGGTGCCCGGAGGTGGCAGGTGCTCAAAGCCTGTCCCAAAGCTCCGGCCACCGGGTTGCTTTATATAGAAATCAAGCACTACTGAGTGGTACTGACACTCAGGAGAGCCATTTCAGGGGAGACAATGAACCACCTTTATGTTTAAACTTTACAGGACCAATGCGTAGACTCTGCTTTGGAACATAGTTTTACTATCTAAGAAGTCCTCCACCTCTATCTAAGACTAAGTCATCCATGGCTTTTTACATTGCCTCTGATGGGGCCATTAGCAAGGAATGAAGCTGTTGTTTGAAACCAACGTCTGCTGCAGTACTTCTTGTAAGAAAAAGGTATTAAAAATACTTAATAGTGCTATTACTGGTGGGCTACCACATAGTACAGTACATCAGTGGTATTATTTGGCCTAAAGCAGATGTAACAATATATGTGATGTCAAAGGGGGCAGTAGCTTGATGGATGGTCCAAAACCATCCAACAAGTTTGTTTTGATGTCTTTAAAACATGTATTTTACAGCCAAAAAATTAATATTTGGGAAAAAAAAGTGACATCTGCATTAAGGAGGTTGTTGCACCGCATAACACTTAGAGCTGTATTACTGATGACAGTGACATGCTTGATCATGAGTGTTATAATGTTGTTATAACATTATGAGTGTTATAATTTTGCCAGGGATAAAGGTTGTCAATAAACATGTATTTGCTAAGCAGCAAGCTTAGTACGTCTTAAAAACCTGTTTGTCCCTGGTCATCAGGGGTGTTTTAACACTATTGAATAGACTGTTGCACATTTTAACTATAAAGCAAATATACGTGATACCTGTTACCACTGACTAATGTAATTTCCTACTTTTGTTTTATTGTGTTTGTATCCAATGCACTGATGCAAAATACAGTAGTTTCAATGTATTCAAATGTTCGTGTGAGGGCATTTGATCATTCTCATTTGCATGAATAGGAAATAAGTGTGACAGCTTAGTGTTTGATGAAACTAGGCCAATGTCTTTGCATACCGGATTACTTTCAAAGCAGGACATTGACTGTCTGATGGCAACTGACTCCAGATGTGGATATTTACTGACTTTTCTATGCTATTATTGTGATGCACTCTGGTCTTTTTATTGCAACAGCCGTACCATTTGCTTAAAGATCTTCATAAATTATGCATTGGTAGGATACAAGAATAGCAAAAGTAACATATTGTTTTACTATTGGTAAATATTATAATCTATTGAAAATCCATATATTTAAATGGACACTCCCACCTTTGTATGCTCTTTAATGTATATGATAGCTGTATTGCCCCTTTAAATTTTTGTGGTTGTCTGTTTTGCCAAAGCATGGATAGATTCTGCATAATCCCCAGAAAGTAACAGTATGTAAAAGTTACTCCCTCAGACCGTTATACAAAATAAGGGAACACACAACCTTAAATGTAGAAAAGGCACAAACATTTAGATTCCTGGGTTCCTGCTAGAAAATTAATGACCAATAAATATACAACATAAAGCAAGAATTCAGAACATACCCAGTGAATACCTCTCCTTACTTCCCCTCTCCATCTCCCACTCACCACTAACCTTAAGCGCAGCCCTGACACTCTAACACAATAAGATGACACACAATCATGATAATACCATATGCTGACACCCACACACACATCACCAAATACTAATACGCTCTTGCTAGCACCATACAATAAAATACATTTCTACATACGCCATACATTGACACACAACTACACCTCAAAGCGAATATCAAATACTAACAGACACATGCTGATGCTAACATTGTACACTAATATATCTACACTCTTAACACCATACTACAACACACAATAACCTAATTTGCTTGGAAACACTAACACATTACATTAACACACAAACTAACGCATGCACACACTAATGCGCAGGCATGATAACGCTAAATGCTGATATACTGTATGGCATTAATGTGAGTGTGTAAGAACAGTACACACAACATGCACACACAAACACTATGCACACACACTCCTACCCCTTCTCACTCTTACCCCATTTCACTGCAGCTCATACAGGTGGGAGGAGTGAAAACCTACAGCACTGTAAAAACCCCACATACTTCTTCCACAGTGTTCTAGAGTTCCAGAGCTTTGTTTCATGTTTCCTTGGACTCCTGTTTCCAAATCTGCCCTCCTCTCTGTGCTACAGTGTATTTTAGAAAATGAGGCATCTTTGTTCAGGAGGTTTTGCTTGCCTTATACCACAGACCACCTGGTAGGGGTGCCTGGCAAGAGATGGCATTCTCTGCTCCAACACTTCAACAACAACCCTGAGAATACACTGGAGACGCTATGGAGCTTGCAGTACTTAATCTCAACCCATGCTGTATAGCTGTCCTCCAGTATTAACTTTATGTACAAATACAGTATGTTCCTTATTAAAACAGACAAATATACAGAGCATAAATAAAAAAGATTAAAAAAGAACTAGCTGTTAGACACTAGAGGGAGTGGCGCTGCTGTCCACATCCACACAAGCACTGTACACATTTTTATTCTATATATAAAGTACATGGCTGCTGTAAAACAGCACATCTATTAGGAATTTATGTGAAAAATCTGAACTTAATTGATTCTTAAAATACCTTAACAATAATAACCAGGTTATACTGAATTTAGCAAAAATAGTGTCTGTTTTTTGGATTGTTTATAAAAGATGGTAAAATCCATACTAAAACTTTTTTTTTTTTTTTTTAAAGGTGGAATAAATAGACGCTATTCCATTCGGCTAAAAAAATGTACCCAAAAACCAAGCATGCACAATAAGGTTACATTGTATTGATGATGATGTTTCTAATGAACAATTAGATGCCATAAATAAGACATTACATGAGAAGGATTACTGTACTGCGGAGATTAAAACAATATAGAGGAAACTATGAATTTAGATTACTAAAGTATAAAACCAAATCATATTTTTACAGATTTTTTTAGATTATAATACTCTGAATGTTTTTTAAAACCTGACAAACCTAAAATCATTTTAGTAGGGCACCCAGTTCAAAGAAAAGGGTAACCTTACATTACATTATACTCACGGAGCTTTAAATAGAAGACAATCTGGAAATCTGGATTTCATAGTTATATGTGAAGAGCCTGTTGATCACAAAAAAGAAGAAAGAAATTCAAATCCCAAGTAACAGGAATATAAAAGTTTAGAAGAAAATCAGTTTTACATTGTAATTCTATTGATGTGATTCATCATGTACAATATGGATTACAATATATTGGTAGAACAACAAGGAAGTTAAGGGTCAGAGTAGGTGAAAACTGTACAAATATGAACAAAAACATAACAGTAACACAAAAAAAATTGCTAAATATAAAAGGCATTGGAGAGGTGGTAATACCTTAAAAAATTTTTTTTAATACTTTTAGAAAATATTCTTGTCGTATGTCCTTTTCCTTTAAGGAATGCTTTATTGTATTATTTTGATATGTATATGTTAGTTTTTTAAGCATTGTTTTTTTGTAGGTTTTCTGTTTTTATGAGGAATATATTTGTACATAAACAGTTAATATTGGAGGACAGCTATGAGATGAAAACATCCCCAGAGAATATAAGGGTTTATAAGGGAGATTACAGCATGGGTAAAGGCTAGATAATGATGTATCACAAGACTAAGTGTCATTTTCGTTTTATATGGTGATGTCTCGCAAGAAGATGACATAAATAATGTATAATGTGTTGGCAGACAAGAATCATTTGGACCATCCAGTGTGCCCAATTTCTGAATACTTTCCTTAGTCCCTGGTCTTATCTTAAGCATTTTAAAGCCCTCTCTGGACACCATTAATGAAATATCTGTGACAAGAGGGGCTGTTCGACGCTAAGGACATAGAACAACAATTATACAAAGATAGAGGAGCACACAGCCTGAAAAGGATCAAAGGCTTAAAAATTCAGATTCCTGATAGAATAATAATGACTAATAAGTACAAAAAAAACCACCCAAGATATAAACAGTGGGAATTCTGTTACAATATATGTCCACTACTATCCCTTAGACATCATCAAATGTCCAAATTTTTCAGTTCGTTTGTGGCGCATCTGTTTTCCGGCAACAAATTATGTTTCCTGCCCATTGGCTCAGACCACATTCACAATCTATTTTTCATGTTTATCATTTATGAGAGCAAGATCTTCATCCGCATCTCCACAGACAAAACTTGGCACAGCCTAGCGCACAACCTAGGGCAAAATTGCAGTGCTTTCTGTGACATCCTCTCTCCTGATTGGAGGATTGTGGTGGCAGCATTGGAGACAAAATTGTGGCGTTTTCTGTGACATTCTTTCCCCTGATTGAAGGATCTTTGAAAAGGACGTCACATGAAGCGCTGCCATTTTGGTGGAACTATGTGCCAGAAAACTGGTAGAAACCAAAATAAACTATATGGGGCTGGTCTCCAAATGTTTCCAGGGCTGCTTTTCATTCCCAGTCCTGAAGATAGGAATCTTGTAAACTGTGCCTTAAGTTCTTGTTAAGCTAGAAATGATATGTAGAACTGTACATACAAGACCCAAGGAAGCTGATGGCAGCATCCCAGTAATATTTAAAATTGGAGCCACCCACTGCTTGAAAGCACACTGCCAAGAAAATGGTGGGACTTGTAATTTACATTTTTAACATTCAAACAATTATGGTGACTTAAAATGTAGTTCTGATGCACACAGTGATGATAGTAAAGGTTACAGACAAACAAGCAAAGCCTAGTATCAATCCTAGGGTCTGTAACAGAAGTCAAAGTACAAGTTCTACCAGGTAGACAGAATAACCAAGCACTGACTACAGGAGAAATGAGAGCTTTAAACATATCCCTATGTACCTGATAGAGGAGGTCACAGGAATGCATACAGAGCATAAAGACACCATCTGTGAAACAGCTTGCTGCCAGGGCATGGAATTCAGATACTGAATACCTTACATTTAAAAACTGTCTCTCACGTACGGGCGACTTGCTGGTATAACGCGGTGACTTTCAACACGCAAACACGTTTCGCCCAATCAGGCTTCCTTAGAGACAGTTTTTAAATGTAAGCATGCTGCACCTTTTTAAATATTAAAACGTATTTATACCTTACCTTCCTGTCTCTCCACTTTATACCTCTTGTTCCGTGTTATCGTCGTGTGAACGGAGAAAACGCAAGAGGAAGAGATCCAAGGAGAATCCCTCAATACAATCCGATAAGTGAATACGGAGCTGAAAGCCACACGTTGTGTACTTGCAAAGTCAGAGCAAACTTATTGCTCAGTTACATGTGGGTGAGATATCACTTAGGGGAAAGGTTTGATTTGTATACATTTATGGAAAGCACTATGATTTCTTGTCTTTCGTTTTTTATTCTTATATATTGACACATTACCTTGATACAACGGATGGAGCCCTAATCTGGCAATTGAAAAGCAAATATAAGTATTATTGTTTCATATCTCCATTCCACACTTTTTTGGTGAAATATTAATAGTCACTTTCACATTTTGATTTATCAATAGTTATTATATTTTTTCAGCGCAACACTTTTCTTTTACTTTTTATCAGGAAAACTATCATTTTTACTAGACTTGGGCGCCGGCCAACTCTTCATGTTCGTCTTCGTGTTAGTCTTCGTGTGAGAAAAAATCTTCTTATTCCACGAATATTTGTCCGTTCCTGTGTTTGGTTCAGGTGAATATTCGTGTATGCAGCAGCTTTGGCTCCAGGATTTTAAATGTCCGTACAAGCAACTATATTGGTCGCCGGCAGGGGCCTCCTCTGCCATCAACCAATGAAGTGCACCTGTAATACATTGGTTGATGGCAGACGAGCCCCCTGCTGGTGACCAATAGAGTCGCTCGTACAGACTTTTAAAATCCTGGTGCCGCAACTTGGCCGGGAGAGACTACTGGTCTCCCCACTCTAAGAGTTAAAGGTCTGTACAAACGACCAATAGAGTCGCTTGTACGGACCTTTAACTCTTGGAGCGCCAAGATCATGGTCTCCCCAGGCCAAGTTGCACCGCCAAGAGTTAAAGGGCCGTGCAAGTGAGTCTATTGGTCGTCTGCAGGTGCCTCCCTCTGGCATCCACCAATTGGGTTAACATGAAAACGAACGCAAAGGGTGCGTTTTCGTTGTTCAGCCCGAATACCGCACATACAAACATGGCGGCGGCTGCAAAACGAAGACAAAGACACACAATACAAATGCACAAGTCTAATTTTGACATATTGCTGACCAGCCCAGATAAAATGCTGCCCTGCAGTATGGGGGATGTGTAACTGACTAATTGGTTCCCTTCCATAAGTCTATACATCCCACATGCTGCAGGGCAGCATTTTATCTGGGCTGGTCAGCAATATGTCAAAATTACATGAGTCCTGGAAAGCATGGCCGATGTGATCACACAAGATCTGCAGTTGTTGGGGATGCTCTGACCCAGTAGCCATCACAATTTGGCTCTGTCCAAAACATTGGAAATTAACCTTATACATGTAAGGTATTGCTGTACTTGGGAAGGTTGCAGAACATAAACTGTGTATTTGTTTAGAAGTGGCTCCTATCCTGTGGAGGACATCTTAAGCAAAATTAATATATTTTTATTTAAATAAGTGGATTCCTTTTTACGGGTGGCAGCAGGGGCAGACTGAGACCATACAGGGCCCGGGGCAACAAAATGTAACACAAATGTTTTATCAATTTTGTAAAAACATTTTGTTTTTAGATATTTTAAGTCATTTCCAATAGAACGATAAGAACAGAAATAAAAGTCTGATCACTGAAATGAAACTAAATGTTCCACTATGCTTTGTCTTTGGTTAGAAACAAACATGGTGAGGACAGATATAATAAATCTTACCCCATGAGAAGGGAGGAGGGGTGTAATTTGAATAGTGTGGTAATCCGAACTAGGGATAATTTTCCTAAAACACTAGGCTATTCACATGTTCTATATTCATGCCTGTGAAATGTATCAGTTACATCAAACTACTTCTATAACAAAGGAAATACCTTATTTACAAGTTCGTGATTAATAATTCATAAATGCTATTAAAGGGCATCTTTTGTTTCTACTATCTGTGGACAGTGACTAAGATGACAAAAATAATCTTTTAACTTTATACAGACAAGGCTGATCTTTGATCCCAAATGCACACTGGGCAAAAAGCCTTTCTGTTGCCCTATCCTCTGCCCAACGCATATATGTATTTGTTTTTGCATTCAGAAGGCACAAACTTCTTGTGGATGATCTCTGTCCAATACAGGGGCAGTTGTTATGCCCTGGTGTGTGCCAAACCTACTTTCAGACATTGGTAACATTTTTGGTTTGACAGCACTTTCCATGATCTAAGTACTCCGGGAGGCCTCCTGAGTTGCCTGGCACTAAAACTAGCTCTTTATATAGACAATACACATCTTTAAGATATATACACTCACTGGCCACTTTATTAGGTACACCTGTTCAATTGCTTGTTAACACAAATAGCTAATTAGCCAATCACATGGCAGCAAGTCAATGGATTTAGGCATGTAGACGTGGTCAAGAAAACTTGCTGAAGTTCAAATGAAGCATCAGAATGGGGAAGAAAGGGCATTTAAGTGACTTTGAACATTGCATGGTTGTTGGTGCCAGACAGGCTGGTCTGAGTATTTCATAACTGCTGATCTACTGGGATTTCCCTGCACAACAATCTCTAGGGTTTATAGAGGATGGTCCAAAAAAGAGAAAATAGTCAGTGAGCGGCGGTTGTGTGGACAAAAATGCCTCGTTAATGTCAGAGGAATGGGCAAACTGGTTCGGGATGAGAGAAAGGCAACAGTAACTCAAATAACCACTCGTTACAACCAAGGTATGCAGAATAGCATCTCTGAATGCACAACACGTTGAACCTTGAAGCAGATGGGCTACAGCAGCAGCAGACCACACCAGGTGCCACTTCTGTCAGCCAAGAACAGTCTCACCAGAATTGGACAATGGAAGACTGGAAGAATGTTGCCTGTCTGATGGGTCTCGATTCCAGCTGCAACATTCAGATGACAGGGTCAGACTTTGGCGTAACCAACATGAAAACATGGATCCATGCTACATTGTATCAATAGTTCAGGCTAGTGGAGGTGGTGTAATGGTGTGGGGGACATTTTCCTGGCACACTTTGGTCCCCTTAGTACCAATTGAGCATTGTTTAAACACGACAGTAGGGTAGTGCCTCATGTTACAAAGCTCACATCATCTTAGACTGGTTTCTTGAACATGACAGTGAGTTGACTGTACTCCAATGGCCTCCACAGTCACCAGATCTTAATCCAATAGAGGAACTTTGAGATGTGGTGGAATGGGAGATTTGTATCATGGATGTGTAGCCAACAAATCTGCAGCAACTGCATGATGCCATCATGTCCATATGGACCAAAATCTATAAGAAATGTTTCCAGCACCTTGTAGAAAGTATGCCACAAAGAATGAAGGCAGATCTGAAGGCAAAAGGGGGTCTAACCCACTACTAGCAAGGTGTACCTAATAAAGTAATCAGTGAGTGAATTTTTGTTATAGAATTACTTATTACCATATTTTTTCTATCGTGTGTAATATGCAAAGTGACAATAAATGCCTTTGGACATCTAAAGTTGATTCTGTATGGTATCAAAGGTGAAGGTGAACAGAAAATTCAGTTGTCAGGGACTGGGTCCATACAGATGACTGCAATGACCCAGAGCGCCCAAAGATGGTGTTCAGGAGTTATTGTGCAGAAGCTGAGTTGGATAGGGCCTGGTGCAGGAAATATAGAAATGTATATATTAAAAATAACCTCTTTATTGCCCCAATCCAAAGTTCAAAATTAGGTAAAAATAATGTAGTATGTAGGGCTGCACTTTTATTCCCTTATAAAGTTGAAAGTTTATGCATGTGGGATATTATTCTACTCAGAGGCTGTTGCTGGACATAAATAAGGGGAATTTTTTATCTGTGGCATTTAAAAAAACAGTATATAATTTGTATAAGTACACTAAATATTGAAATGGGGAATCATGGTTAAATAAAGTCTAACTACAGTCTAAAATATTTTTATACCGTGTTTAAGTCTCCTGCTCTTTTGTTACTAAGCTAATTTCTTTTCCACCACATATTTAATTAATGTATATCATGTCCTGTACTTTTTTTTTAATATATAGAAACAGTTAATGTATACAATTTCTAAAACAGTTTAGGATAACAACAAACATTTGTTATTATATATCCTTTATTATTATTATATGCCCTCAATTAATGGTAGCTTATTTTTCAAAGTTCCTGTCACAACCACACTATAACTGGAGTGACTCCAAGTTCCAGGCTTTTCAGTTAGTTCTGGGTACAATGTCTTTTCTCAATCTGTATTCTACCCTCACAGTGTTATTCATTCAAGCTAGTCAAGTTACAACACAAATAAATTATCTATGTAAACAAGTAAAAGTCAAGTTTTAGTTCAATGCAAAATAAGGACACCTACCTGTTTTTATCTTCACTTTATGGTTATGTCTTAAGAAGCAGGAGTGTATTAAAAAGAGCATTTTTTAGGGCCCAGTTAGTACATGAAATCCTTCTGCTGCAGCAGGTGTATCTGCAGGAACACGGAATATAACTTGCAAGTGTCCAGGTTTTTGCCAGACAGTTTTCAGCCTATGATTAAGCGCCTGAGGGCATGAAACATGTAAGGCACCACACTTTTTTGCAAGAGTTTCTAGTTTCCCAGCATATTTTTGTTTTGTTAGTGTCATATCCTGTTTTTTTTGTATCTGCTATTGACTGGTTGGAGCACTGGTGACTACAGCCTGCTACCTAAGTTGCATCTTGGAATCCAAAGGATGATGGAAGCTGTCTAGATTTTGTTTGCGAGACAGTGGACTTTTCAGGCAATATCCAGCATAGATGCCACACTATCCCACTTTTGCAGGCTGTGATGGTAAGTTGAGGAGATCCTCTTACCTCATCTGACTGAGGATAGTGATTTTACAGCACAGACCTCCAATGCAGCTCCCATAAGTCCACATGTCAACATTTTTGCAGCAGAGCACCACGAGGTGGGACTTTGGTTTACCTAGGCATTCTCAGGGGTTGACCTTGACTCTCAGGGATTTTGCCCAATCTCAAGGTCTTAGAGTGAAGGGACAGATTCTCAAATCCCCACAGTCTGTAACTGACTCCTTCCTATTCTACCTTACTGTGACAATGTGTAAGACTCCCAAATCGGTGCTTTTCCTATCCATATGTTATTATTAATGTCTCTGCTTAAAAGCAGGAGGCTCAAATAAGTGCATATTTAAATAATGACAAGTTATGGTTTCCATCAGGACCCGTTTTAGTTCCATTTAGTTAACACATTTGGTGAGGCTCTACATAGAATCTGCACTATGCCCTATTAAAGGGTTAATATTTTGAGGGTCTCTGGGTCACCTCATTTGTAAAGTTCGCAAGTTTGGTCTTTGGACAAGGTGGACAGGTGGACTTTTCCCAAACTAGCGATGGGCCCACTTGTGATTAAGGTCCCACCTCTCCCTGCTTCTAACCACACTGCCAATAGTGACCCAAATTGGACACCTAAAATGTTAGGTAATATGATCAAGGATAGCAGAGTGAGTTTCCTACTTACTGTCATGTGACAAAATTAGACAGTAAGAGGTTTCTTTTTTGGTCATAAAGTGTACCTATGATGCTTAATCCCACAATGGTTTATTGATTTATACAAGCATCTACATAAAATATGCAAGTAGAAATGTTTTATTTTCAGACTTGGGTATTACAACCCCTTAAAAACCTGTTGCTTGCTAGTATTTACATGTCTATCTTTAAAATTTTCTTAACTCTACCTGAAGCTCTTATACCTTCAAACCTGCAGATTTTGTTCTCAATGTAGTAATTTAAAAGCTAAAAAGCAAAGTACCTACAATTGAATCATCACACTATTAATTACAACAATGCCAGACTATTTCTGTCATTTTATTATTTTTTTGTTTACCCATGTTTCATGTACATAGGTTACACCCTAAGCATAATGTACAATACTCCACTAACTGATCAGATAAATGTAATTTATATAAACTGAATTATAAAATACTAGACGTAAGAAGGAATGGCCACATGAGGTCACTATATTACAAGCTAGTCAGACATAAGCAGAGACACAATAACAAAATCAGCAGTCAAATGTATGTTTGGAGTTCTAATATGCTGGAAGAAGAGACTGAGATTGTCTCGAAAGCTTGCAATTTATCACACATGGTAAAATTAAATTGCCATCAAAATTAAGATGGCATTGAGAAAGTCTTACCAACGCAACAATAAATGATGCAGGGTTAACATGCTCTGTGGTCCAGTTCGTAATCAATTCTGCATCAATGAACCCAGGCCGAATATGACTTTTGATAGGTAATGACCACTGCAGGCTGGGAACACCCCACAAGAACTGCAGTTTTGGAAATGACCCAGTCATCTAGCCATCACAATGTGGCCCTTGTCAAAGTCACTCAGATATATAAGACAAAAGGGCAGAGCCTCTGGAAACACATTCTCCCTCGTTCCTCCAATTGGGGAGAGGTTGTGCCTGGAAGCTCCCCCATTTCGCAGAAGGTCACTGGAAGGTAAGAATAATAAAGACAGTTTCAGTGAGAAAGAAAAACATTTCCGCCCCCTCTCTTTTTCTGTGAATCTATCTGTATATTTTGGTCTCTCTGTGGACTTCTGCAAAAGAGTGTAGAGAGCAAAAGCCTTTCCCCTGGCCCGCCAATCTTGGAGAGGGTGTGCCCAAAGCCCCACCTTTTTGCAGAAAAGGCGGACGAAGAAAATAGACACAAGGAACAGCGGACAAAGACAGGAGAACAAGAAGATGTAAGAGAACATCTTTAGGAAAACGGAAGAGGTCGACGGAGAAAGAAGGGAGACATTCTGAGAGAGCAGGAGAGAGAATGAGAGTGTAAGAGGGAGAATGGGTGAGAGTGTTTGAGAGCATGGGTGAATGAACCAACAAAATTCAAACAAAAATGCGGTGCTCTTTTCTTTAATTTCATTTGGTTAGGTGTGGCTCCCTCTTCATTTTTGTAGACTCATAAGAATTTACTAATTTGGTAAATGTTTTAAAATTGAAATTTTTTAAAATTGAAATTGAGTTTCAACATGATTCTTCCCTGCAACTCTCATATATACTTTACCTCTCTTCATCTACTTTTAACCCGTACTGTTTACATGTTATTTAATGTGGTCTATTACACATCGTTTCAACCCATGTTTAATTTTATTTGCATCCTCCATTTGATCATTTTAACCCCCATTTTCTGACCCATCTTCTCAAACTATGCTGTTTTTCTTCTCTTTTTTTCATTCTCTTTTCTTAACTAGTTTTCTGTCCTGGCCCCGATGACCTGAGATAAATTCTCCAGAATCCCTCCAGTTACTAATTTTAGTTAGATGGTAGCCTCATCCATGCGTAGTTAGCACCACCATTTGCACATACCTCCATATTGGCAGGTTCTTAGAAGTGTGTGTGACTGTGTGTAATTAAATCAAATGCAAGTGCGCAAAATGTTATTTTGGATGAATATAGAGGTTGATCTTTATGTGGACAAAACCATCACATGTGTGTGATATGTGAACAAATAATAATAATAAAAAAACCTTTTGGTTGGTGCAGAAAACACTATGGTACCAGCCCTCCACTAAAAACATAAAATAGAAATTTATGAAATCTAGGTTTCTAGACATTGTAGGACACCATCGTAGTTTAGAGTGCCCCTAATTAGCCATAAAGATAAATCACTCTTTACCCATTTGTTATAAGCTTTTTCTACTTAAATTCCCAAACACATTGCACACATATATCAGGAAAAAGTAGTCCGGTGTTATAAAAAGGTGAATATTTTATTTAATAAACAAGATTAATTCAAAATGTTAATTTTACACAGCTAAAAAAATACATGTATACCTTGTTAAATGTGTATGCATGATTTATTCTTTTCAGAGGCTCATCTTTCCCTTTGGTACTGCATCATGTGAATAGACATGATGAGGACTGAAGAACCACTAGACTGGAATAAAAACAAAGAAATGGGCCAAGGCTTGTAAAGGAGAAAGTGCAAGGCAGACACTTTAACACTTTGAGCACCACAAAAGCGTTAAGTATATTGTCAGTATGAAAATGTGTTGGCAACAAATGGAAGGAGAAAATTATTTTATGTCAAAACCTGTACATTACTGTACAATAGTACAATATATATATATACACATACATATATACATATATATATATATACACACACACACACACACACGTATTTAGGTTAGTTCCATGGAAAATATTTATTAACGTGGCAACATTTTGTCTGTTTCTTTGCCACTCATTACCGATTTTCTCTAAAATGTGGTGCTTTTTCTTAAAATAAAAACAAAGCAACCAAGTATCATAAGCTTTACTAAAATGTCTTGAGTTATTTTCACAAAAGATTAAGCCCATACTATGTAAAATAAAATTCATTTTGTTAATAAGGACAATGTCTAAAACATGCACAGAAAGAAATAAAATTTGTTGCTTTTGTTGTTCTTGTGATGATTACACAGGCCCTCTTGTTTGTAGTTTCAATATAGCATTGGAACGAGTTTAGTTTGTTGTAAAATGCTTTACCCTTGTTAGTCACCCTATTAATTAGTCAAGTTATTTAATTTGCTTATGTGCTGTTTTTTATTTATGTTGAATGTTTCACTAATGTTTTTGCTGAGTGGTATGTGTCATTCCTTATACAACCACGCAGATGGATTAGAGTAAAAACAGGACAATAGATCCAAATAGCTTAAACAAGCAGTTTTTGTTGGATTTATTTTTAAAGCAAACATCCAACAAGCAGGATTTAACTTTAGAAAAATGTGTTTCCTTATTTCTGGCCTACTGTGTGGGGATATTGTTTCATCGCTACTAATGTGTTTTCCTTTAGAGCTTAGGTTCTGGATTGTCCATAATTAACCAAAATGGTGGACCAAGCATCCATTGCGGCTATGGGACTCCCTGGGGGTGAGGTAAAACTGAGTGCCCCTTCAGTAACTCCATACACAATCTTACACACCTACACTCACACTGAAACATCCTCACTCCATCTTACACCTCTGCACCCATACATTAATTCTTTGTAATATTTATTGTAGTTCCTCAGAATCCCCCCCCTCCCCCGGAAATAAAGTAAAACAACATGACTCTTGCTTTAATAGGCATTGCAGTTTTTACACACACGCAGACCAACATTTTTGGTATAACTTTTTTGGTATAAACAAACAATGTTTAGCGTTTGCTACTATTTTGTCATCATTTCCTTTACATTTTTTAGTGCAACAAATGCTGACATTCTATTTTACAAGTTGTTTTTGAGTTGAATACGTTAACATTACACAATACTGTATGTTAACACAAATACAGGGAAAGCTTCAGGTTAACTAAAAAAAATATGCATGGATAACAAGTAAATTCCATGACTGAAATGTAATAGCACGTTTCATCCACAGCGGGATTTGAAAAGCTAATAACATTGCACATGTCAGAGGTTACAGTCATCATATGCTTGTCAAATAATTCCCCAGTTTCACCCACATTTCTATGCACATCAAAAAAACTATTTATATGCAAATCCCAATTACTGAATATATTTGCTTCTTATTGTGGCCATTAGTTGTTCAGAGAAAAGGATGCTTTGTTCTTGACTAGCATTTATCAAGATCTTCTTTGACCTTATGAAGAGGTTATGCATTTAACACGATGTTAGGAAAGGGCACTCATCAGCTGGCCAAAAAAAAAAAAACAATTGTGTGTTGTTGGAAATATTAAACATTGTTATTATACACCTGCAATTTTACTGACCAAATATATCTAGAAGCAGTAAAAGTTATGAAACAAAATGGTATTCACTGATTAGGGGATATGGTAACACATTAAAGAAATATTTACTTTAGTGAGAGGCAAGGATGGACAAAGGCACTGAGGGCTGTTTGCACTGCAACTTTTCTACTGCAGATGGAAGGTCCTGATGCATAATATTAAATATTAAATTATTCCCTCTTACGTTAAAGGGAGTATTACCTGAGGAGGTGACATTAATCCTACTGTACCACCACTGCGGAGCACTATCCACTTGAAGCGAAGGGAAAAATTTGCCTTAAATCCTGCGCTGTGCTGACCGGCAGAGGTATTTCACTTACACATACAGTTGTTTGGAGTAGTCGTATTAGTCCAGTGTAATAAGAATGCAAAATACTGTTAGTCCAATAGAAAAGGGATTACAAGATTCTGCAACATTCTGTTATTTTGCATTCTTACTTACACATACATGTATACATACACACGCAGCCACTCAACACCAAACACTTAAGATAATAACATTTAAACAATAATTATTTGTCATGCCTTTCTTTATTGAACACATCCTTTAAACATTCACAGTGCTGGTGGAAAAAAAGTAAGTGATCCCTTGGATTAAATAACAGATCGATCCTCCACTGGCAGCAATAACCTCAAACAAGAGGTCCCGGTAGCTGCAAATCAGACTAGCACAATGTTCAGGAGGCATTTTAGGTCATTCTTTCTTCCGGAACTGTTTAAGCTCCACACTATTTGTAGGATGTCTAGTGTAAACAGCTATCTTGGACTCATTCCAGAGCATCTCCCAAAGGCAGATTTTCTTTTTTTCTTTTTAGCCATTCTGTAGAAGATTTACTTCAATGTTTAGTGTTATTGTCCTGCTGCATCATCCAACTTCTGCTGAGCTTCAGCTGGCCATCCTGACATTCTGTATGATACCTTGATAGGAATTCATTGCCCTCTTGATGATGGCATGCTGTCTAGGCCCTGATGCAGCAAAAGCAGTCCCAAATCATGATGCTCCCTCCAACGTACTTCCCCAATGGGATGATGTTTTCATGTTGGTATGCAATGCCCTTTTTACTCCATACAAATTGCTGCTTGTTCTTCCCGAACAATTCAACCTTAGTTTCATCAGTCCTCAAAACATTTTCCCAGTTGCATTGTGGAGTGTAATGGTGCTATTTGCCAAACAGGCACGTAGAATTTTTTTTCTTTTTTTGAGGAGCAGTGGCTTCCTCTATACTGTTCTGCCATGGACCCTATGCCTGCTTAATGTTTTTTCTATGGTAGACTCAAACAGAAATGTTAACCAGTTCCAATGATTCCTTCAAGGCTTTAGCTCTTACTCTCTTTTTCTTTACTTCATTGAGCATTCTGTGCTGTGTCCTTGGAGTCATCTTTTAGGGAGAGTATTCACAGTACTAAATTATATATATATATATATATATATATATATATATACATATATATATATATATATATATATATATATATATATATATATATATAACAATTTGTTTGTGGACTGATGAGTATGTGAATACTTTTAGATTACTTTGTAGCCATCTTCAGTTTTATGCAAATCAACAATTCTTAATTAGTTCTTCATTACAAGAAGTAGAGAAACAAAGTTTATTTGGTGTATCATTTACAAAAGTACATACAAGGGGCGCATGGAGGGACATGACCACCCTAAGTGGAGATAGGAGCCCACAGCAGTAAGACAGTCCCAGCAGTTATCTGACAATTGTGGGAGAAAACGCCTAAGCTCCAACAGCAATCAAAACCATGGTGCTGGTAGTTTAAATTAATTTTCCTGAATTTGCTAGAGATAGCAAACAGCAGGAAGGACCTTTTCCCAATCATGTGGTTGAAAGATGATAGAAAGATACCCTTCTCACAGGCTTAGGTAATATGGTTTGTATTCAGAGTGAGCAGCTAAAACCAAAGCATACATTTTAGACATAAGATGCGGCGCCTCCACAACAGAAGCGTTCAGATAGCGGTTTGTGGGTCTCCCTTTGTTTTATCTTACTGGTCTAACTCCATTTGTCTAAATGCAGCTCCAAACTTGCAAGGAACCTCCACATGCCTCACTGTAGCCTGCAAACACTCTTTCTGGTACTGCTCTCAAGCCCTTTGGTAAACAAACTGCCTTCTGCTACAGCCAAATATCGTAAACTCAAACTCAGGAGTCCAAAGCACCTGCTGCTATTTTTCTGCTTCCCAGT
Source organism: Spea bombifrons (assembly GCF_027358695.1). Taxonomy (NCBI): domain Eukaryota; kingdom Metazoa; phylum Chordata; class Amphibia; order Anura; family Pelobatidae; genus Spea; species Spea bombifrons. Next base: position 56,061,294 of record NC_071090.1, read on the forward strand.
TCCTGTGTTTGGGTGAACAAATGAGTCGGTTGGCCTTGTTCCCACATCAATGAACACTATTGACCAGACCTATTTCAGTTAATGATTGTGTTAATGATTGTGTTTCAAACTTTAAATTAAATTGATTATCATTAGAAACTGTTTGGTATAATTATTTATACCCCTCATCTGCTATTTTTTCTGATGCAGAGCGCCAGTCGCTCTTTTTTTCAACAATGAGATGATGTTTGCTTGTTGCCATCTCATTACACATTGAAGATAGATGCACCTCTTTCCCACTAATATTCTTGCATCCCGAGCTTGACAGTTTCATACAATGAGCCACATGCCAAATTTTTAAACCAAGCCACCAGGTAAATACATCACTGCTGACTGTTACACATTGGGACAATATCTGAAGTGACTGGCAACATCCCCTTGTGCAGGCACCCTAGGCAGCTGCCTGACATTACCAAAAAGAAAATGAACTTTGCGTTATATAGAATCAAAGTGTACATATTCTGAACATACATGCAAATCCACATTTCCACATAGGAGTAAAAAAACATGTAATCAAATGTGATTGTGCAATCAGACAGTATGCATACTTGAGAAAATGAATCCTGTTATACAAACCAATGACTTGAGTAAATGAATGAATCATAAAGTACTGTTGAATCCATAAGCGCCAATATTAAATATAACACACTTATTATGGTTGCATTCCAAAATCTAGAAAGGCAACAATATATACTGCATTGACACATTTTAAGAAATTGATATACTCTTTCTCCTAGGTATGTTTCAAAAGTGAGACCCTAACTATATACATGGAAAATATTGCCCCAATGCCCTCTGCTATTTTTGGAAATAGCAATATTATTTTTTAAATTTGGCAAAAAGTTCACACTTTTCAAGTTATCTATAGACTGCCATCTTAAATTTAGAGTAGCAAAATATATTTATATGGTTTCAGTTAATCCTCAATTGTTAACATGCTTCTGTGGTAAATCCAGACAGAACTAATTCTAGTACTTTGCTTTTTAAGTAGTCATATCTGTTTTAAGTGAAGAATGGCCAGGCAAACTGAAGTGGACAGATATAAAGCTTTGTTACAGATATCCTTTTCCACCTTTATCTTTTACTGTGACAGTTTGGCAGACAGAGAGGTGCATTTAGAAGAGGAGAAGTAGGTACCTAAATGATTTCAAGTTTTCTAAACAACCTCTTAACTAAAGGTGCTGTATGAAATATATAGTTTTGTTTATAGAGAATGAGTCTTTGAGTGCAACACTTCCAGCAGCTCCTGTAATAAGGCATACATTTAATTTGTGTTCTAGGTCTTAAAAAAAAAAAAAAAAAAATACACACAAACCATGTTAGAACTTCTAAATAAATATGTTGCATGCCTGTCTTCCACTAATGCATACTTGTTTACAATATTTTCAAATTAAAATAAAAAAAACAAACAAACATTTTTTGTCATGTAAGCAGTGGACATTAAAGGTCTTTTATGCTTTCGTTGTTATTTGCATGGAACAGTCCCAGCCTGTGCAACACTGTATAATCTTTAAATGTCATTAAACTATTCATACTGGTGTCATGTGAGTCTTCATATCTGTAAAACCCTTTCTGATATTGAAACACAAGCCTCTACTTCGCTAAATAATATTTTAATGCACAATTGAATGGAATTGAATGGAACAAATGCTGCCCTGGTTTATGATTTGTAATCAAAGCTGCACTTTAATGCAGCTTAATCGGTTACTTATACTAGAAAAAAAAATCAACTAGCCTAGTTTTTAAAAGATAATACTCTTCTCTTAAATAGTTTTTTGTAAATGTTTAAAAAATATGCATGATATACACACACTTTTCATAGTTTGTTATCAATATCATAAAAATATATTGCGGTTGTGTCAACTTTATTACCGTTAGTTGACATAACAGGGTGACTAGGTGGGCCCCTGTAACTGATTACACATAAAAATATAGGGGGTGCCATGTCTTGGTGACCAAAGTGATTGGTCTTCAGCCAATCCACTCCATTTCTGCATGCATGAAATCAAAAAATGACAGACACAATGTTTATCAATGTTGTGTCTGTCTCTGCACCCTGCCTCTCTCCTCCTCATTCGTGATTGTGAGTTGGAGAGACATAGAATGCTGATACAGTGTTTCTTGAGCCTTATAACCATTAATAAAATAAAAATCCAAAGAGCACCACTTGTATGTAGATAATTACTACTCAAGTGTCCCTTTGTTCAAGTGCCTGTTTTGTATGAATACTGTGGCTTGTCGTACCATGAGGAAAAAAATCCCAAATGGCTTCCAAAATAATCTTATGGATAACAAGCTAAAAAGGGGGAATTTTTTGCTGTGCACTAAGATGTCAGGGTCCGCAACCCCGGGTCCGACGAAGCGACTCACCTGAGTACCCGATGCCCGCGGGTACCGGATCCCGCGGCGCGTCTCCAGCTCCCTCCACCTCCGTCAGCATGTCCGCCGCTAGGCGCGCGCGCGCCCTCAACTAACTTTATGCGTCCCCGAGTGGAGACGCCGGGGTACGCGCACCGATGACGTCACGGCTGGGGGCGAGGCTTCTCACTGGCGGCAAGTTTAAAAGCTGAGCATTGAGATTAGCTCAGTGCTCAGTGATTGTTTATTTTTCTCGAGCTCTAGTGCCACTTGGTGTATTCTCCTATTTGATATTCCTGTGTACCGAACCCGGCTTGTCCTCCACTACGCTGCCTTCTATATCCTGACCCTTGGCTTCTAAACGGCGTTCCTGATTTTTTGGTTTCCTGACCCTGGCTTTCGGATTTGACCTCGCTGCTTGCTAGTTTCCCTGACCACGGCTTCGTTCCTGACGGCTACTCTCACCGGCCTTATCTACTGATTCCTGGTGTACGTTCCTGCATACCGGTCTCTAACCATTTATCCTGCCTTGCAGTCCTCACATAAGAGTTGACATTGACCCGTGGAGCATTACAGCTGTTGCAAGCTGCTCTCAGAGTCTTGCAGCACTAATGAAGCCTCTATATTCATGGCAATACAAAGTGTTAATACCCTTTGGAGAGGAGGAGCTATTTGATGAATTATACAAGGTGGAAGTGAGATGGATTCTTAATTTTTTTGTTTTCCCACCATGGGCATTCACCCTGATGGCTACCCAGTTGAATTATACCTCAGCAGGGTTAGAGGTCTGTGCAGCCACCAGCATAGACTTTCACCTGAATGCTTCCAGCTTCATGCTCTGCGTGCTGCTTGCTGTTGGGTGCTGGTATATGAGTCATATCCCTTGCAACAACAAGTAATGCACAGTACACAAGGCAGAAAGTTTTTGTGGATATGTTTTTGCAGCAGTTGCACAGACCTCCACCTCATGGCTATGTTGGTTGTTGAGAGACAGGTAAGGTGGGCCACAAAGGTAAACCAGGACAGCTGTCCCTTTAGCACTGGCAGTGTTTTAGTATGAATGTGTTAATAGACATCTCTAGACAGAATGGAGGAAGATGTGACTATGTGTGGAAAATGACTCATTTGCAAGTACATGCTGCCTCAACACTGAGGGCGAATTTATAACTGTAGGAAACCAATGTATTAATGAATAAAGCTGATATAATGATCATGTAACAAAGAAAAAAAAAACAGGTCAGTAGAACTTACAGGGCTATTTTAACAACATCTTCCATCACAACATGTGCCACAGCATTCCATAAAGACAGCATCTGGAGTGCCTGTATTTTCCTCTCCCTGCATATCACATTGGTATATTTGAGACACACTGTTATATTGCTATTTCTGTAAACATCTTAATTGTTGCTTAGTACTGCCTAATTTAACAAAACCAGCTTGTACAACATAAGACACTGAATATTTCATCTGATTACTATGCCCTTGTTCCTCTTGCATATAGATGCTTTGCTATGTAGGTCAATATCTCTGGAAGTTATATGAAAGCACTGGTGTAGAGGACTGCATTGGGAGGCGGGTCCCTCGCGGGCGCGGGCGGTCTTGCTGGGGCTGTGGGCGGAAGTGGGCACTCAGACACTGTACCTGCGGGTCCCGGTAATCCCACGCAGTCCCGCAAGGCTGCCTTCTCGCTGCTCCATTACAGTGTCTCCTATCTTGCTCTGCCCATGAACAAAACGGAGTCACGTGATGTCACTTCCTGTGACTCCGCCTTGTTCCTGGGCGGAGCAAGAGAAGAGACGCTGTGAAGGAACAACTCGAGGGCAGCCTTGCGGGACTGCATGGGAAATCAGGTAAGGAGGCGGGCGGGATTGGCCACAAATGTGGCGGGAGCAGGCGGGATTGACCACAAATGTGGCGGGAGCAGGCGGAATTGACCACAAATGTGGCGGGAGCAGAACACCCACATTGCGGGAGCGGGATTAAAAACAGCGGGAGCGGGATTAAAAAAGCAGTCCCGCGCAGGGCTCTACACTGGTGTAACTACAGTAGTGTCAGTGGTCGCAGTTGCGATGGGGCCCATGCCGGTGTGACCCCTTGTTCCTGTCTCCTCGTACGGGTTTAAAATTGTTTAGAAAGGGCCCTTCCGACCTGGACCGCACCAATCTAGGTCAGAAGATCCCTTTCTAAACTACCGTATTTGCTCGATTATAAGATGACCCTGATTATAAGAGGACCCCCCAAACTCTGAATATTAATTTAGGAAAAAAAGAAAAAGCCTGAATATAAGACAACCCTGTAGGAAAAAAAGTTTAACTAGTAAATATTAATTCATGTAAACTATTTTTTCATGGTTAATAAAAGCTATGATTGAGAAAAATATATATTTTATTTGCCAAACTGCCCCCCCAGGGGCTTATACCCTCCTATATGCCACTATGTCCCATGATATGCCTTTTAACCCCCTATATGCCACTCTGCCTCCAGAAATGCCTTATACCACTGGCATATAGGGGGTGAAAAGGCATTTCTGGAGGCAGAGTGGCATATAGGGGGTTAAAAGGCATATCATGGGGCACTCTGCCTCCAGAAAAGCCTTATGGCCCCCCATATAACATCCCCCCCCCGATTTACCAGTGCTTCTGACTCCCTGGTGTCTGGTAGGGGCAGCAGGTGGAGGCCGGGGCTTCTATGACTGAGCAACGGGTGCCAGCAGTAGTGGGGGTTGTCTGCGTCCATCGAGCAGACTTTCGCGGGCTGCCAGAGAAGAGAATTCCCCGCAGCCCTGCAGGGAATTCACCTCTCTGGCAGCCTGGGAAGGTATGCGCGATGCGCATAGACAAACTCCACTGCTCAGTGATAGAAGCCCTGATGGAAGTGACGGCAGCAGCTGAGGTTACCAGACAGGAGGATCCAGGTCCCCTGCAGCGCTGAGGGGGATCTGGATCTAAGTCTCATAGTCAGACCTCTATTTGACAACCTTGATTATAAGACAAGGGGTATTTTTCAGAGCATTTGCTCTGAAAAAAACCTTGTCTTATAATCGAGCAAATATGGTATTTTGAACCGGCACAGGGAGACAGGAACGTATTATGGTCATGTGCGCAAGCAGCCAGAGAGAAAGCTGCAGGAGCAGTGAGAGGTAAGCAGGGTGGCATATATGTGTATATGAGCAAGCATGTGTATTTATGTGTATCTGTGAGCATGCATGTGTAGAGAGCAGTGGGTGTGTAATTGTGTAAGTAGAGTGAGATGGAGTGTGTGTGTTAGTTTGAGTAAGAGTGTCTAATTTGTGTAAATATGTTGTATGTTGGAAGAGGGTGCAAAGACGGCACAGACCATTTGTGTGAGGGCAATAATGGCACTGACTAGCTGTCGAGGTTGGGGGGACATCAGGGTCCGGTGGTTTCTAGTTACGCCCCTGTATGAAAGTAATACATTTCAGGGATTACAAAACAATGTACCTATGAAATACACTTGAAACTTAATGTTCTAAATATATATGGTCCCTAAATAGGATTTTAATGGGGAATTGTTTAAAACATTACAGCAAAAGTATTGTGTGTTAGAGTTGTCATTAACACAAAGTGCAACAAATCATCAAAAAAAAAAAAAAAAGCCACTGTTGGGCCTTTGTGCGGTTCTTGCTGTAAAGATGCCAAGCCATTTTGTCTCTAGCTGCAGAGACACCACCAGCAGAATATATAACAAACAGTTAAAAAAAAAAATATTTTTTTATATTTGCCCTCAGTACCCTTTACAGCAGTTTTATACAGATTTCTTCGGATGCTCATGCGTATGTTGTGAGAGATGTAAAATAATCAGAACGGCAAGATATCTGAAATTTACTATGTGGCCTTAATGATTGCCAGATAAAAGGCATGTATTTCTAAATTGAAAAAGCTGAGCCTCTAAAAGGTTGGAAATGTTTTAAAAGTAATTGTATGGTTAACCATACAGTCTATTGAAGTTCAGGTCGAAATCATAAAAACGCACCATTAGGGATTGGCAGCTTTTAACTTTGGTGAAGTAAGGAAATAAATACAAACCATTAAGCTTACATAAAAGTTTATGGGAAATAGTTCTAACCCTAGCCTTGTACCATGTTAGTGAACACCTTGAGGGGTACTATAAAAACATATTGAATGAGGAACATGTAGTGGTACATATTTTACATTTTTAACATTTATTTTTGAGTATGTTAGAAGATGCCAATATTGCCTAGTATTAGGGGCGTAACTAGAAGCCTCAGGGCCCCGGTGTGAGAATCTGTTAAGGGCCAGCTGGTAAAGATATAGAAGAGATATCAAGAGCCCTTGAGACTGCTAAACAAAAGCTCACAGCACTGGCTACCAGACTAAGGAGATATACTAGAGAAGTGCAGGCCAAAAAGATACATGCTATGTTCTCCAAAGAACCATCCAAGGTGTACTCCCAATTGCAGTGCAACAACACAGTAACAGCTGAAGCACCAGCAGCAGAAACTGAGCAGTACTGGAAGGACATATGAGAGAAAGAAAAACAAATAACACCAATGCGAAGTGACTGCAGGACCTGAGAGCTTACCACAGCTATCTCCCAGAACAGAAACCAGTCCCCCATCACAGTAGCAGACATCCAACAGAGAGTCAATAGAGTCAAAAACATGAAGAGCTGGACAGCATCTGGCCCAGACTTGTTCCATGCCTAGTGGCTGAAGAAACTGACAGTGATACATCAACGCCTAGCAGCACAAATGAACCACCTGCTAACAACAGGCTTTCGCCCAAACTAGCTAACACAAGGAAGAACAGTGCTGATCTTGAGGCACAACACCCTGCAACTACCGGCCAATAGCCTGCCTCCCCACAACATGGAAAGTCCTATCAGGCATCATAGAGACCAAGCTACAGGGCCACATGGGTCAATACATAAGAACAGCTCAGAAGAGCATTAGGAACACCACCAGAAGCTTTAAGCACCAGTTACTCATAGACGGAGCAGTCGCTCAAGTCTTAACAGAGAGACTTTTATCCCTGTGGAGAATAGCAGGGTAATATCCTGTGGGACTTTCAGATCCAGACAGACAAGCAGGTACTGGTCAATCAACCTGACATTGTGGTGTTTTTTTTTTATAGTATTGTGTCATATAATTGACACACTACCAGAGTTGTGTAATTGTACTGTTACATATACCTAAATTATCTTGCTATGTGAAGAGAAATTGCCCCAAACTACATGTTCCTAGTACTCCACCCATGGAAGTTTATAATACGCAAGCCATTGTAGAAACTATGTGCAATGCTAGTTTTTGTTTTTATTACAAAAAGCAAAAGGGTATATTTTGAGATATACTACAGCCCTGTGTACATATGGTAGGTATTATTACCCTACCCAGCCTGGAAACACAAAAGTAAACCCGGTTATGAGACCATACAAGGTGAAATTCAAATTTAGACACAAATGCACAAATGTATCATGTATCAGTAAGTACTGTTATTGCTGTTAAACATATCAAAACCACACTACGTAATAGATGCAGGAACAATAGTATTCAACTAGAAGAAAATGCCAAAAGTAATTGGTTGGCCATTGCTAGTAAGCAAGATAATACATGTTTTGCTTGGCTACAATAACTGTCTTCATAATGTCTTATTTAAAATTCTATATCATTTTACAATTGTTATTACCTTCAGAGGCTTTTAGTCATAAATAACAATTTCATGTTAATACCATTGGCAGCTTTATACACTTTATGGCTAGCACACTAAACTATATGTTTGGCGACAGGTTTATTGCCACTTGCGATGAGATCTTTTCTTTATTGAAATAATTTAAATTATATGGTTTTGATCACTATTACATGTAGTAAAGAAAAATCTAAAAACGTATTAGTGCAGAAAAAACACGATGGCACCCCCTGATAAACGGGCCGTGTTTCAGGGATGCCAGCAGAGACATGTTTAGTTATTTAATGATACATTTCTTTCCGTCAAAACCCTAAGCATAGAGACAGAAAAAATATATAAAGACTATAAGGTTATACGTAAAACAGTAGAATTGCAACAAATTCTTAAGAACGTTATAAACTTTACTTGCCCCCAGTATTGACATCATACGTTTTTGTGTGTCAGAGCAGACATATGGAAGCATAAGTACCAGCTGACCAATAACTAATTGCATACAAATCTTCATTAAAGATTCTATACAATTTAGAAAACAAAGCTTTCCTGAGTCCACTTTAAAGGTCCATTTACATTTATGTACATTATTAAATTGGTACACAATGTATTTGCAAAGACATTATGATTATTCTTAACCTTGACTTTCTTTGTGTAATCTAGTTTATAAGAAATACTTTTGATGGTTGGGAAGCCTAGTACAGAGACAAGCATACAGAAAAGAAATGCCAAGATTGAAGGCAAAATCATTTTAAATATTAAATGCACAACTGATTTTTTTTTTATGTGGTGGCTATTTTAATTTATTATGAATTGTGAGTGCAGGGTCATTTAAACATAAAAGATCTACAAAGTGAAAGAGAATTTGAAATCAGAGCATTTGATTTTGAAAATACAAGTACTGGAAGAGACTATTCACTGGGGCACAATATAAAAAAATGATGTACATGGGCAGTTTTATTATTTATGATTTTATACATAAGTGCTGAAAACAAATTTAGCACAACCTTACATGAACACTGGCATAGATATTCTACCAAAAAGAATTTCATTTTAGACTATGCATAAAGGACAGGACATTTACAATCATTCACATATTCTTATTACTGTCCCTTGCCAAAAAATATTTTTTTTTAAACACAATTATTAGAAAAAGTGAGTACCGTATTTATCGGCGTATAACACGCACTTTTATAACTAAAATAAGAAGAGGAAACCCTACCTGCGTGTTATACGCCGATAAATCCTACAGCTGCATGATTTGCAGCCGCGTCTCCCTCACTTCCGGTCCGGACAGGGGTGCATGTTATACCCCGGTGCGTGGTATGCGCCGATAAATACGGTAAATACTACTTCAGATTTTGTGAGCTTAACTGCTACTGGCAGGTTTCATCGATGAAAAATATATTGGTTCTTTCCTGTATCTCTCAATGTAAACTTTGGAGTTGATTGTTACTTGCCAATACCATTGTTGTCTACAAACAGCTTATCAGTACCATATTACTGGCAAATTGTTTAAACAAAATAAACTGTTTGTCATGTATTTTTACACCTGAAATCGTGTGTGCAGTGTTTATCATATATAAATACTCGCTTGATGTGTTATTTAAAAAGTACGATTCTGGTGCTTTATCTTAAAAGTAGTTTTATTTCCATAGCAACCAGTAGAAAATTCCCCAGGACAATTCCACTGGTTGCTATGGTGATATACCACGTTTACTCTACACCAGAAGCACATTGATTGTAATGTACATATGTAAAGGTTCTTATAATCTAATGTAACTTATCACTAAAATAATTTCAATTGCTGTTTGCTGAAGTTTAATGCAAAGTCAATGCTGCCTCCCTTTACGATTTAAATAAGAGTATATCCCAAAGTCTCATTAAATATATTATAAGTAAGGATTGCGCACATCACTTTTTGTCAATTAACTTTAGGGGGAGATGATCTGCATGGTGGCACCACCGACCGTTGCCTTGGCTGTTAAGACTCTTACTATTTATGCCTCATCATTTAATCCTTACTGCTGTCTATGCATCATTATAAATCTAAGGACATTAGGTTTTCTAAACTCAAAGCTCTCTATTTAAAAGTGAATGGGTCTTCAGTTTATATTTTTATCCTCATTATTTATGAAGCAATACTTTTATCTCATAATACTAGTTAATTATTGGCCTACATGTTTTTGCCCTTTACATTAATTGCTTATTACAATATAATTTATAACTAATGTTAAATCACTGTGAGACACTGTAGCATGGAAATGTATCATCCAAAGTTTGTGTATAATTTAATTATTTGCTTCTGTATCATATGGGCCCCTAAGCACAACATTGTTGGTAATTTATTGTAAGCTAATGTTATTTGCCTAATTTGGGTTATTGCATACTTTTATAGTTATAATTAAAAAGCAGAAATTGTAACTTTAAATAGTAACCAAGAACCAGAACTTGAATATTGGTTTCTGTCTAAAGTAAATGCACCACATTCCAATCATCATCAATATGTTTAATGCTAGACTGTTTTGTTACATTGTGAACCATCAATAAGCACAGATCTTAACACAATACAAAGTAATACATAGCAAGGCATTCAAACAAAGTACCGTATTTATCGGCGTATAACACGCACTTTTTAAACTAAAATATGAAGCTGAAACCCTACCTGCGTGTTATACGCCGATAAATCCTATGTTAATGAGCCGCGGGGAGCTGCACAATCTTCCCCTGCACAGCTCTCTTGCATGCCCTCTCTGACGCCGGGAGCCCGGGGAGATAAAGAGGACCCATACCAGATCTCCCAAAAGGTAGGTAGTCTGGATGGGCCTCTCAAGTACTGGCAATATTGGCAATATATAAAATTCATGTGTGTGTGTGTGTGTGTCTGAGTGTGTGTGTGTCTGAGTGTGCATGTGTCTGAGTGTGCATGTGTGTCTGAGTGTGCATGTGTGTCTGAGTGTGCATGTGTGTCTGAGTGTGTTTGTCACTATTTGTGTGTCACTGAGTGTGTGTCTGTCAGCTTTGCTGACTCACTGAGCTCCTTCTTTTTGCATCACTATTATAATAAATGTTATAATGTAATAAATATTATTCCAACATTAAGTTCAGAGCTTCCAAGTGATTTATTTTAATTTTTTGTTTTTTTACTCAAATTTCCTTGTTAAAATGAGGGTGCGTGTTATACACCAGTGCGTGTTATATGCCGATAAATACGGTATTTCATCAAAGCATGTGTCAATGTGCCTTGTTTCATTGGACATTGAAATAATACTACCACTTTTAAATTATGTATTTATTCCAAGGAGATTAAGAAGTAACTATAATAAAAATTGAATCAATGCTAAGGGATTTATTTTCTACACACCAACATTTTGGAACACTTCTCATGTTTGTGGAAAATAATTGTAGGTTATTTGGAAAACGGTAGTTCTTCATTTCTCCTTGTTTGCATGTTTGGTTGACATTTTACTGGAAAGGGTTTTTTCATGCTCTAGAAACTTAAAATATAAAAGGCATTGGTCACGAAATACTTTCCACAATTTAGACTCAATTTGTTTTGTGGATCAAATTTGGCTTCTGATGAGAGAGACAAGCAAGGAGGAAACAATACCCTTTGAAAATAGTTTTCACTTGAGCACACTTTGAAACATTAGTTGGATGGTTCATTAATTTTAGGATCAGAGGACACTGGCACAAAAGGGAAACTGTTCAACTGTTTTGGGTTTCAACAAGTGTTTACTTTAACATCTTTCTGATGAATTTAGTGTTCATTCTCTTACGACATTATTTATATGCTATGTTCACCAGATAATAAAAGAGTAAAGAGAGATTTGCAATGCCACTCAAATTTTGACATTGATATCAAAAGAACTGTATTTGTCCCAGTAATCAGCGGTTCAGTGTATGTTTTTGAACAATATAAGTACTTTATAATCAGTGTTGTAATGGTATAACAATACAGTGAGAAGGGGATACTTGCAGTTTGTATTTACAGTAAGATGTTATGAAGGAGTAGGTTTAGCTCATCGCCACTGCTAATAATAGCCCCAAATAGTTGAGCTATACCTGTAAATATGGGGTGGTAGTATCTGAACACTCTCCTTCAACTGATAGAGAAGTGAAGAATGCACTCTATTTGATCACAAATATTGTAAGTGAATGCATATTCAGCAATACTACAATCTGTAGAATGGAGAAATGTAAGCTCTTTGGTATACTTATGGGCTTTACTCAGGGCAATGCCTCTAGTTGCACCCAAATCTATAATACCATAGCTGTCCTTTGCTATGTTTTCTTCTGCTGGGCACAGCATATGACATGGATCCACAGAAATGTTACTACAGAAGGCTGCACTGTCCACTGCAATATAACTGTGCTCATGGGAGGGTTGCCATATTTTGGTCTGGGGGCAGGCAAAAGAAAGTGTCCCCTCTTCCTCCTATGTTCCCCCAATTCACACTAGCATACACATACACACTAAAACATCTTCACTCTGTCAGTCAGCCTTTCTTGGACCACTATGGCAAAGATAAATTGTATTGCAAGATCATTTCCTGAAAACAAGAAAGTTCTACAGAAACTACAGCTAGCAGTTAAACAGTGTTATCCATTTCTGAATTAAAAAAGAAAGCCTTACATAACTAATAAAATAAATCTTTTGGATTTCCTTTTGAATTCTCACAAATTGTTTCCCTCCGGTATGTTTTATTCTTCCAGCTTAACTCAATTTGGTAGCTCACTTGGAAACAAATGAGCATATTAAAATGTTTCCCACAGTAGAGATCAGCAGCTGTCACAGAATAATTAACAGCCATTTACTGTGTACTTTGCAAAATGGAATTTCATCAGCATTTACTAAAAAGATGCCTTTTGTTTAAAACTATTATCTGAAAATTATTAGGCATCAATTAAATTAAGTTTTATTAGCATTAACATTAAATATGTTTGTGAAACTGAACTCCTTTACACTCTGTTTAAACTAAAGTTTAAATTGACATTTTATCGCCAATAAGAAAACAAGAAAAAAAACCCAATCCTACAAGGATGGATTAATAATTTGCTTTTTGGTAGAATTGGTCTCCACAAAAATGTAAATTATTCTGAATGGTAATTGCTAAATGCCAGAATAAATTTTCTAGGCATAATTATTCTTGAACTTAAATTGACAATCATAGACACTTATATTGTTTGCTAAAATGCGTGTATAATGCATGTGTGTCCTCCAGTTATGAAGATAACAAGCATTATTTTGCATAACTAATTTGCAAGAAGAACAATAGGTTTCTATATTATTTCAAATATGCTCTGTGTTTACTGTTCTTATTAGAATTGCTATAAAATTGTAATAGTGATTTAAACATGATACCACAAGGAAAATAACCCAATCCATAAGCAATTAATGGGAGTGCTATTTTTGTTTATTTAGTTAGTAACGATCTTTTCAAATATTGTAATACCTTGATCATAATACATCAGTTTTTCCCATGATCACAACATTAGAACATTATAAAAATATTATCATTTTAGCTAGTATTTTTGTTTCCTTGCGCTATTAAGTCAGTTACTACTGTGAGGTACCTAAAACATATACACATTAAAAAGTAAAATTATGTACTTCTGTGAATATGTAAATCTGCATTTCAGTTAATTCTCTACAAGATTACACATCCTATATAGAGATTTTTTTTATATATATATATATATATATATATGTGAACCTTCTACAGACAGATACAGTTAAGAGTTGGTGTTACCAAACAACAAATGAAACAGTGTACATTTCACATAGTCATGTGTAATGCCAATAAGAAAAGGGAATACAGCCAGCCAGTCTGTGCAAAATTGATTCCCATATGCAATATTACATATGCTTCCAATGAGAAGAAAATGGTGTCCCTTGAAATAAGCTGCAACTATGATATACCTTCAAAGGACAGCTTGCATTGCCACTTCGACAACACCTGTCATTGAAAAAACTCAAAACACTGATTTGTAGCATTAGACAAGCAATGTAGCGTGAGTAAAAACTGAAGCAAGATGGAATGGATAACATTTTGTAAATCAATGGGCTCTGGGTGTAAGGATCATGTACATGCCAGCATGAGTATGTTTATTTTGATTTAGAAATTACATCAAGCAAAGGCACAAATATAGGCACTCAAATTAAAAAAAAAGAAAATCATTCTGTTTTGTATGTCTTTAAGAAATCAAGAAGCATATGATTCCAAATAACACAGCTTTATCACTGGATTTGGAATTGTATGCTTCTTGATTTCTTAAAGACATACAAAACAAAACAGAATGATTTCCTTTTTTTAATTTGAGCGTTTATATTTGTGCCTTTGCTTGATGTAATTTCTAAATTGTGTTTGACAACATAAAAAAAATACACAATGTCATGGGTCAATTATGAAAAATAGTGTTTAAAGAGGAAGTCCTATGGGAATATATTTGACTAATAAATTCAATGTTATATACAACACTTTATTGTAATATAAATTTATTTCACATTGTTCCAGCAGGCCTCAAGGTTATGTGACAATTTGTCAATTAGAGTCATTCATAGCAATGAGAAATCCTTTTCCCCACATACATAGAAATTTGCCAAAGGGGTACTTAATTGGTGGATTTGTTGGTAAATACAGTAATAATGTTAGGAATGGGTTGACATATAGCCGTTTCATCCACTAAAATGGTTACATGTTCAAGTACTTTATCCTCAAAAACAGGAATCCTTACACTTTCAATGGAATAAAATAATGAAGTGATTATTCCAAATCAGTGCTCAACTTCTTAACTTTCGGAAGGTGACAACTTCAGTCTTAGACCCCTGCATTCACAAAATGGAGTGGGGAAAGTGCACATTATTAAATGAATAAATACCCCTTAAGGACCAGGGTTTTTTTTGGCCATATACCAGAGCGATTTTCCATTTTTTATATGTGACTGTTATAAATGTATTTTTCCTCTCTGTCATTTAACACAGCCATACAAGTTATATGTTGTTTTAAAAAGGTCTTTCTTTGGATATCACATTAACTTTAACTACCAGTGACGTGCCAGGCATGTCACGCAAAAACAGTCCGTTAACGACCAATGCATGGCATTAAACAAGCTTAGAAAGTGATCTACAGTCGCTTTGTTCGCTTAAATGGTGTTGCTGTAGTGTCTCGATGTCGAGGCATTCAGCAACAACAAAAATGAGAGATGGCGGCGTTCTTTAAAAAAATAAACAAGTTTCCAAGAGGGTCTCTCCAGACCCAGCTTTCTAATCAAAATGTGATTAGCAAAATATTAAATATCACCTGAGAGCAAAATATATGTACTTGCAGTGACGTCCTCTCCCCAGACTGAACAATCGGGGAAAATGTCACTGCAGCGGACGAAAAAAAGAACATAACAGATTAAGGATTCAAGATTGAAGATAGAATAGAGAAGCAGAGGAAGATACAAAAGCCGAAGTGGTTGGCATAGAAGGTAGGGAAACATTGAGAGTGTGAGAGAGAGCGTGAATGAGAATGTGATAGTGTAATAAGGTGAGAGAGTGAGTGAGTGAGTTTGGGCACTGGGAAATGAATTTTGTTCCCGAATCAAAAATGCCCATTAATTTTCAGCCAAAACGAATGGACATGGAACAAAATGAGGTGCCTGAAAACGAATGGGCCAATAGCAAACCAAAATGTGTGTGTAAATGGTCCAAAAATTATTTGGAGATATATATATATATATATATATATATATACACATATACACACACACACACACACATATATATATATATATATATATATATATGTCACGACACAGCGTACAGAAGAGACACCGAAGTCAGGTAGGACTGGCAAAGGATGGTCCAGAGAGCCGAGGTCAGGATACCGGAGAGCAGGATAATCGTGGAACAAGCCGAGGTCAGGATACCGGAGAGCAGGATAATCGTGGAACAAGCCGAGGTCAGGATACCGGAGATCAGGATAGTCAAG
This sequence comes from Spea bombifrons, assembly GCF_027358695.1. Taxonomy (NCBI): domain Eukaryota; kingdom Metazoa; phylum Chordata; class Amphibia; order Anura; family Pelobatidae; genus Spea; species Spea bombifrons. Next base: position 56,077,327 of record NC_071090.1, read on the forward strand.
GAACAAGCCGAGGTCAGGATAGTCAAGGAACAAGCCGAGGTCAGGATACCGGAGATCAGGATAGTCAAGGAACAAGCCGAGGTCAAATAACAGGAACAAGCAGGAAATACGCGTACTGGGAAGGCACTACCGAGATAGGCACGACCATCAGAAGGCAAGGTCTCAGAGTTCTGAAGTCTCTTAAGTAGGCACAGGAAGTTAGGCACTAATTGGAGATTTCCCGCCAAAATTCAAAGTGCCGTTACGTCACTTCCTGCGCGGCCATCTTGTGGTTGGCGATTACGTAATCTTCCCATATAAGTTGATGTAGTTTCCGGGGGCGCCACTAGGTGGCGTGAAGAAGAACGCGTCCGGACACCAGAGCTGGACCTGTGCTCTGGCTGAAGCTGCTGGGAACGCGACGTGGATGAGGTAAGTCCTCCCTCAATCTGCAGCGGCTGCCTCCGCTGTGCAGAAGCGGGGGGTCTCCCCCTTCTCCGCGGCGGCTGCGTCTGTCGTGCAGAAGCGGGGGGTCTCCCCCTTCTCCGCGGCGGCCGCGTCTGCTGTGCAGAAGCGGGGGGTCTCCCCCTTCTGCGCGGGGACTGAGGTTGCCGTGCGGTAGCAGGGGGTCTTCCCCTACCTCGCGGCGGCTGCTGCTGCCGTTCAGAAGCGGGGGGTCTCCCTCTTCTTCGCGGCAGCTGCGGCTGCCGGACCGAAGCGGGGGGTCTCCCCCTACCTCGCGGCGGTTGCTGTTGCCGGCCGGGGGACCCAGCGGATCTCCCTGCCGGTAGCGTGACAATATATATATATATATATATATATACACCATGATAAGAAAAAGGAAGTGAACCCTTTGGAATTACCAGCATTTATGTATAAATTTGTCCTACAATATTATATGAATGAACAAACACAATCTCTGATAAATAATAAACATTATTGTATTAATCTTGTCCATATTGAATACATAATTCAAACATTCATAGTGTTGGTTGGAAAAAGTACATGAAAACCTAAATCGGTTGTGATTTTGAAGAACAAAGTTGGGAAACACTGGTAAGTTCTGTAAACCATAAACCATAATTATATTCCACCCCCCCCCCAAATATTAAGCTTTTTTTCCCATTATCAAAATAACTTTCCCTTTTATTATGGTTTAATTGACTTATTTAATTACTCTTATTGAATTGCATTAAGGCATGGTACCTTCAGTTTAAAGACCCTGCAGCATAACTTGCCATTTTCTGTTATTGTGTGTGTTATAGTTTTACATGATCCATTTTTCATTGGAAAACAGAAAAGCTCAAGAAGCATGTTTCCCCAGTGGCATTTGCTTGCAAAGTGATGTCCTGCATCAAACATCTCTTGCTTTCCAGTTCATCACTTCCAATTATTCTGCAGCCTTGCAGAAATGACTTCACTGTGTATTCAGAAAATCTACAATGTGTACGAAATAATGCCAATGCCATGGCCTATTATGTGGGGACTTTGGTGTTATATAAAATGTATATTGCAGTAATGTAATAGTGTATAATATCATATTTACAATATTAACTTCATTTTAACATCTCAGTGATGTCTTCCTTTCAGTGACAGCAGAGTGGTTCGCTCACAAACATGCTTTTTTGCTTAACCAGTGGTTACCTGGCAGACAACTGTGTTTCACACGGGTGCATAACTGATTGCATACTCAGGAACATTCATTGAAGATGATGCTAACATAATTCCAATGCATTTCCCCCCCTACTGTCAAGGTTTTGTTGCTGAGGAGCCATCTGGGCCATTAATATGCTAACCTGCAATTAAGGGGAAAAGGGTAGAGTCAAGTGGGTGTTTCACATAAAACAGAAAGGTTAGGGAAGTAATGATTTCTATTGAAGAATTTTTTAAATAAGGCTGGCTCAGTGAATGAGTCATATAGCTCACATTGTCCAAGTATTTGGTCACTGATCTGGTATATAGCAATATAACAAACACACTAACAGCCACACACAAGAGTGTACCTGGAGAAAAAAAATTGTGTGAACAAAGTCTCTCTCTATGACATTAATCTCTTGATTTATAATATTCATAAATAAATGTGCTTTTAAATGCTCTAGAAAATACTGCAGAATATTGTGATTTGTAAATGTATTTTAATATATTAATTTAATTTTAAATATCATAAGTACAAATTCTTGTGTTTAAAAGTTGCTCACATTTTCTAAATGTTTCAAGTGCAATTGCTTACCCTGCATAACACAAGGGCACAGTTAATCAGATAAATAATGCATATACTAGCAGAATCAATCAATATGGGGAAAAAGAACTCACTGGCACTAAAACTGCTGTATAAAGTAATTCAGTATTGAAAAAAATCAAGCATGCACAGATTCATGGAATCATGCCAACGTATACCCACTCAGGAATTCTACAGTTTGCACCTTCCCTTAATACCGACTGCTTAGTTTTACAGGGATACTATATACATATATTTTATTGCTGCAAATCAAATTTACATGTTGTTCTGACAAATGGATCGATTTTCACAATTGAATAAGGACATATTACAAATGACCTTAAATACAATCAGTCCATTTTGATTTTAATACAACCTGACCATTGAAGAACATATTATGCAAATGTTGCATATTAAATATTCACTCTACATGTCTTGTACGTATTGGGGAAACACAAGTTATGTTATGTAAATAAACTATAAATATTCATCAGGAACAAACTTTAGTTTTTATGCTGAGGCTATATTAGGGATTTTCAGAAAAAAAAACCAAATCACTAACACAATTTTAATAACAATAACATTTCTGCTACAGCCTAAGATGCATTGCAGATGGGTCCTATGGAACTCTATATTGCTATTAAGACTATGTAAATCAGCTTATTTAGGTCAGAGCAAATACGTTAAAACATTAACTTGATGCAAATCATCATGGCAGAACAAATAAACAAAACAAAGTTGACATATATATTTAGCTAAGGACACACAACCTTTCGTAGCTTGAGTTATGAAGAGGTAGATTAAATACTTCTCGTAAGCACATTTTACAGATCCACTTTACATACACACTTTATGATTTATCTTTTTGAAAGGTTGCTACCACTAGAGGTAACCCATACACCTCTTTTTGTGATATAATAAAATAAAGGGGCACATCTATAAAAGAGACCAGTGCCTCTAACATGCTGCTTAATAGTTATTAGACTTGTGCATTCAGATTTGTATGAATTCCAAATGTAAAAAATTTTGGTCAATTTGGCGATTTGTATGAATCCCTGAACACAAGGCCAGTCCCCCCCAAGAATTTCATGAAAACAAAGCAAAAATCTATCAATTTTCATCCACAATCTGTGGGCCCACATCTACTCACACTCTTATTCTCGTTTACTCTCTTTTTCACAATATCTATATGCTTCCCTACCTTCTCCGGCAAACACTCCTACATCTTCTTCTGCATCTTCTTTATCGTCTCCCTTCTCTTCTCTCTTTAATCTGATAACCTATACTCATCAGCATCTCCATGGACATAACCTGGCGAGAACTTCCAGAGAGGATCATGAGTGGACATCACTGCAAGCTCCGCCATATTGCCCTTAATTCAAGTGAAGGCAAAATGATGGTGCTTTCAATGATGTCTTCTCCCCTCGACTGGGGGAGAAGAGGTCAACGCAAGCACCACCATTGCCGGTGTATGTCCATGGAATGCACCTGAAGATAGCAGATTGAAGATAGAAGAGAGGAGAGAAGGGAAAAGTTAGAAGATAAAGTGGTCAGCAGAAGCGGTTAGCAGAGAAGTTAGAGAAACATTTAGAGAGAGAGCGTGAGAGAGAGAGATTGAATGAAAATAAGAATGTGAGGGAGTGAGAGTGAATGTGGGCAAAAATATGCCAAAGCCTGACCCTGCCATCTGAATGTCATAGCTGGAATCAAAACTCAGACCAGGCAATGTTCTTCCAGTCTTCCATTTTTAATTTTGGTGAGCCTGTGCAAATTGTAGCCTCAGTTTCCTGTTCTGACAGGGGTGGCACCCAGTGTGGTCTTCTGCTGTTGTAGCCCATCTGCTTCCAGATTCGACGTGCTGTGCGTTCAGAGATGGTATCCTGCATTCATTGGTAATGAGTCGTTATCTCAGTTACTGTTGCCTTTCTGTCATCTCAAACCAGTCTGCCCATTCTCCTCTGACCTCTGACATTAAATGGCATTTTCGTCCATACAACCACCGCTCCCTGCATATTTTCTTGGAACATTCTCTGTAAACCCTAGAGATGGTTCTATGTGAATATCCCAGTAGATGAGCAGTTTCTCAGATACTCAGATCAGCTCGTCTGGCACCAACAACCATGCCACGTACAAAGTCACTTAAATCCCCTTCTTATGCTCAGTTTGAACTGCAGCAAATTGTCTTGACCACGTCTACATGCATTGAGTTGCTGCCATGTGATTAGCTTTTTGTGTTAACAAGCAATTGAACAGGTGTACCTAATAAAGTGGCCAGTGAGTGTATGTGTATATATATATATATATATATATATATATATATTATATATATATATATATATTATATATATATATATATATGTATATATATATAAACCATCATACTCTGCAGCACTGTTTGAGACTTACAAAACATATTGTGTCTAAGAGCCTCTATATTCTTTAACACTTAATCATTTGAACATTATTCAAATTTATATTGATCCCTTTACATCATCAGTGCATCAATTAGAGTATTGTCCCATAATGATGTGGCAATATCTCATTTGGTATCAAATGCAGAAAGTTAGGACTGATGTCAATAATTAAATACATAAACTCTAGAGTTTCCCAGGAATAGTGTTATCATATATTATACTTGGTAAAAAAAAAAAATCAGCTTCACATTTCATTACCTACACATTTTTGGTTAAATATGTTTCCACCAAGATCTGTCCATGAGGGTTGAGGGGCATAATCTTCTTTCAATTTTTTTCTTATTATTCTAATTGACATTTAAAACTGGAACTGAAAATTGGGCCCCAAGCACTTAATCTCACCCCATGTAGCATTACAATTACAATTTTGCACGTCTTAAGGAGATAAATATGACAAAGGACATTTCTATAATATATCTTCTATATGATGATTAAATGGACACTTTATTGCATGTGATTGCTGCATGGTCCATTTAAGGGTTTGTGGTGTCCTTTTGCAAATGCATGATGAGATACTAAAGAATCACCTGACAAGTGATAACAGCTTTTTTTCCTTCTCATGTAAAGCAAGTGATTATCCACCATATAATGTTTTGTTTTTTTACAGGATGCCTCAAAACCAGATATAAATAATGTACCGTATTGGCTCGAATATAGGGTGTCTTGCGGGGCCGGCGGGGACATCTACGCAATACGCGTATGCAACTTCCGGTACCGGCACCGGAAGTTGCATACGCGTATTGCGTAGATGTCCCTCGCCGGCCCCGCAAGACACCCGGGAGTCTGCTCCGGTAAGTCGAGGAGGGGGAGGAGGAGGAGGACAGTGGTAGCATATCTCGGGGGGGTGGGGGGCTTTCGGGGAGGAGGAGGACAGTGGCAGCATATCTCAGGGGGGGTGGGGGGCTTTCGGGGAGGAGGAGGACAGTGGCAGAATATCTCGGGGGGGAGGAGGACAGTGGTAGCATATCTCAGGGGGGGGGCAGAGTGGCAGCATGTTTTTTTTGGTGCTTTTTTAAAGAAAAAAACTTTTTCTTTAAAAAAGCACCAAACTTTTAGGGTGCGGCCTATATACGGGGGCGGCCTATATCCGAGCCAATACGGTATTTCACTAAGTAGTTTTTAATTACATTTCTTAGAATTTATAAATCATGACTGCATTTTAAAAATATTTATCACTATATACTAGTACAACGGTAAACTAGTATCATCCAAATGAAGACATTTTTAAACATCCAAGAAATGCCCTAATTTGGTACAACTGTTAAACACATAGTATATGACATTTATCCAATAACCATCTCAGCTACTCGTTTTGTATTATGAATATTAAGATAATGATGCTATATGCATATGATGTTTACATGACTTCCAGAACAATGTTGAAGTGTATAAAATGTCAAGCTGTTTCCGCAAGCAATACTGTTGGCAATGGAGTGATGAGACTAAACATCTGAGACCAAACTGTCATACCAGTGATTATTCCAGATCGACAGCCATGCTGCTTCATTCATTTATCTGATTTTCATTTCTACCATTAATGTGGCTCCTTTTAATAACAGTCCACCATATATTACACATTATGTGGACTGAATGTTGTGGCTTTGTTTTTTACAATTAATGGCAAAAAGACTAAAAACAACATACGGTACTTTTAAAACATGTGTGAAAAATAAAGACAAATGTTTTATGTGCTTTTTGCCATGCAAAATCTACTGCATATTGTTAGGACTGAGATGAGGGTCCATTAAGCAGGTGGCTAGTCCACAGTAGACAAATGACAGTATAAAGAGGAAATCCAAAATTCAGAGGCTAAACCAAAAAGCCAACAAAGTCCAATACAAGCAAAGAAGAATAAAAAAAACATGAAGATCAAGGCACCAGAACAACTGAGAATTATGTCATCTCCTTCAGTGGTTTTTAGTGGTGGTTTAGTGGTTGGAAGGCAAAATAAAAGTTAGTATTAAAAAATTGTCTCTCACACTCTGCAACATATTGGGTGTGTTAGAGCTTGTGGTAGCAGAGTGAGTGTGTGTGTCTGTGTAGGTTTGGCATGTCTGTGACAGTATAGTGGCACTACCTTCATATGAAGAGAGAAACCACATCCGTGCTAGTGTGATGAAAAGCATCTGGGTAAAAGTGTATAGGCCTTAGGGAATATTTCTTCATTTTAACATGCATCTAGTCTGGCTGCTGTGAAGTCGCAGTGAAAAAATGCAGAGCCTGGGGTAGATTAATGGTGGAGCAAACAGAGCCTAGGTCCCTGGTGTTTTGAGGAGCCGATACCTGTACACAGCATGGTGAGGGAGCTACTACAGGATACAGTACTTACAGGATGCGGTAAGTAGTGTGTGTGTATGTATGTATGTATGTACTGTGACACTATAAAAGCCTAAGGGAGATGTATTGTTTGGATTGCACAAAAACAGAACATCTCACTGGGGTTTTACAGTGTCGTAGTCATGGGCGTAGGAACCGGGGGGGGCAGGGCTGACAGATCCCCCCCAGTAACTCATGCAGGGGGGGCCGATAATGAAGAAATCCGCCCCAGGGCCGTAGGAGCCCCCCCAATAGAAACGCCGCAAATGCGGCCTGCGAGACCTCGAGGTGCGGCCCGCGTAAGATTGGCAGCCAGGGCAACCAATCTTGCGCGGTCCGCACCTCGAGCCCTGCTACTTACCAGTGGGAGGGTCTTCTGTACTGCACAGAGGAAGTGGAACCCAGCAGAGTTCACGTGACATCACATCACATCCTGCTTCCTCTGTGCAGTACCATAGAACGCAGAGGGAGGCCGCGCCCCCTGCTGAAGTCTGTGAGCAGCATCGAGGAGCTGCATTGCAGGTAAGGGGGTGGGGAGGGTCTTTGAATCACCATGCGTGATTGAGGGAATGAATCTGTGACTGAATGAGTATATGAATGAATGAGTGTGTGGGTATGATAGCATGGATGTGTAAGTGCTGGAACCTAGGCATGATGGGACTGTGATTGCTGTTAGCAATCACACTCCTATCATGCCTAGTCAGCCAGTACATACTGAAACCTAGCTAGCTGCCCTCCTTGTCTATTGATGCTGCCAGCAGTATGGGGTCTACACATCACTTACAGTCACCCTGTACCAGCATGTACTGGCTGACTTGGCATGATAGGAGTGTGATTGCTGTTAGCAATCACCGTCCCATCATGCCTAGGTTCCAGCATTTGCTGGTTGGATGTGTAAGTGCTGGAACCTAGGCATGATGGGACTGTGATTTCTGTTAGCAATCACACTCCTATCATGCCAAGTCAGCCAGTACATGCTGAAACTGAGCTAGCTGCCCCCCTTGTGTATTGATGCTGCCAGCAATATGGGGTCTGCACATCACTTACAGCCACCCTGTACCAGCATGTACTGGCTGCCTGGGTATGATAGGAGTGTGATTGCTGTAAGCAATCACACTCCTATCATGCCAAGTCATATTACTAATTCTTTTTGTCCAATTGTGGTGTGTTACCTACTTTTATTAAAAAAATTTAGTTTTTATTATTATTTTTAAAGGTGGGGGGTCATTTTCGGTTTTGGCTAAGTGAACTGTGAATGTTTTGATGCAGAATTTTCATTTTGGTGCATCCCTAGAATAAATAGAACTATTTCATTTTTAATTATCCTGAGTCCTGAATTTGTAGTCACAAAACTTTCTAGGCCCAGAAATCAGTGAGAGGAAAAGTAAAGGTTTTGTGTCATTTACTTTATTTTAATCTGCATATTTTATTAAAGGCCATAGTTTCTCACAGTGAAAAATGAGTGCGGCCCGCGCACCTATACAATTCTGATGAAGTGGCCCACTGCAGAAAAAACTTGGACACCCCTGGGGTAGACAGTGATAAGGGGGGTGGTAGGGAGAGGGTAGCTAGTGAGAAGGGGGCGATAGGGAGAGGGTAGCTACTGAGAAGGGGGGTAGGGAGAGGGTAGATAGTGTGAGAAGGGAGGGTAGGGAGAGGTGGATAGTGTGAGAAGGGAGGGTAGGGAGGGGGGTAGATAGTAAGAAAGTGTGAGAGGGGGGAGAGGGGGTAGATAGTGTGAGAAAGGGGAGAGAGGGTAGATAGTGTGAGAGATGGGGAGAAAGTGAGGATCTGATGGGGGAAAATGCTGTCCCCCCAGATTTTTAGGGGTTCCTACGCCCATGGTCATAGTATATATGTGAGTGTATTATGTGATGCTAATATGGAGACAAGAACTATGAAGAACAATGTGAAAGGTAGACAAACAAAATAAAAGAAAAAAGGACAAGGGGAGAGAAGAAGGAGGTGAAAATATGTCATCACGTGTGATGCAAAGAAGAAGAACATAAGAATAGAAAATGACTGCAAGAGGTAGGCAGAAAGCAGATAAAAGAGGCACAAAGGAGCTTGCTAAAGGCAAGAAATCCAAAAAAGTAAAAATGTGTGTATTTATTATGTCTGAGGACTGTTTGCTACTTAAAGCCCATCTATGCTTGATAATGTACATGATTGCAGGGTTGTCATGTATGTAATTAAAGTAAAGGTTTGGATGGATATTTGTAATGCCTCATATACCGTATTTGCTCGATTATAAGACGAGGTTTTTTTCAGAGCAAATGCTCTGAAAAATACCCCTCGTCTTCTAATCGGGGTCGTCTTCTAATCAGACCTCAAATAGAGGTCTGATTAGGAGACTAAGATCCAGATCCCCCGCACCGCTGCAGGGGACCTGGATCCTCCTGTCTCACCCGACCCCCCCCCCATCATACACACACTTACCGGTGCTTCCTGCAGTGTTGCCGGGGCAGCGGGTTGACGTCTACGCGATCCGCGTAGACAACGTCCGCTGCAGCCGGAAGGAGGTGTGGCTAGCAGCGGGGGTTGTCTGCGTCCGTCGCATAGACCTTCCCCGACTGTCAGAGATCAGAGTTCCCCGCTCCGGTGCGGGGAACTCAGATCTCTGACAGCCGGGGAAAGTATACGCGACGGACGCATACAAACCCCCGCTGCTAGCCACACCTCCTGCCGGCTGCAGCAGAAGGCGACGTCAACCCGCTGCCCCGGCTGGAAGCACCGGTAAGAGAGGGGGGGAGAGCGGGGGAAGGGGGGTGAGAGAGGGGGGGTAAGAGAGCGGGGGAAGGGGGGTGAGAGAGGGGGGGTGAGAGAGAGAGAGAGTGTGTGTGTTAGTTAAATGGGGGTATAGGGTGTGTGTGTGTGTGTGTGTGTTAGTTAGTTAAATGGGGTATAGGGTGTGTGTGTGTGTGTTAAATGGGGGCATAGGTCATTTCTGGAGTGGCGTTAAGGGGGCATTTAATAGTGCACTCTGCCTCCTGAAATGCCTTATACCTCCCTATATGCCACTCTGCCCCATAATATGCCTTTTAACCCCCTAAATGGCAGAGTGGCATATAGGGGTATAAGGCATTTCTGGAGGCAGAGTGCTCTATACAATGCCTTTTAACTCCCTTAATGCCACTCTGCCTCCTGAAATGCCTTATACCTCCCTATATGCCACTCTGCCCCATAATATGCATTTTAACCCCCTAAATGCCAGAATGGGATATAGGGGTATAAGGCATTTCTGGAGGCAGAGTGGCACATAGGGGGTCAAAAGGCATACCATGGGGCACAGTGGCATATAGAGGGTTAAAAGGCATATCATGGGCCACAGTGCCATATTGGTGTGGCAAGCCTGGGGGCAGATGTGTGTAACTGGGGGACAGGTTGGAAAATACAAGAAATAAAAACAAAAAAAATCTTTTTCTCAATCATAGCTTTTATTAAAAAAAATAGTTTACATGAATTAACATTTACTGGTAAAACTTTTTTCCTTTGGGGTCGTCTTATATTCAGGCTTTTTCTTTTTTTCCTAAGTTAATATTCAGATTTTGGGGGGTCGTCTTATAATCAGGGTCGTCTTATAATCGAGCAAATACGGTAGTTACAAAAGTGTTAGATGCTTTCTTGACCGACCAAAAGTATGAATAAGGCAACATTTTACTTGATTCTGGTAAAAGTTTTCACATTTAACAATATTACGAGAAATGACATTCATTTTGTTCTGTGAACTGCCTTTTTTAAAAATATATTTATTGATTATGTTTTGGAATTATTGGCTTGTTTTTTTTTTTGGTTATTTAAGCAAATGTGCCCATACGGCCACCTTCACTTCATTGGAACCCCTTAAGATTAGTATTAAAAATAGTACACTATAGGGTAATGTGTGTTTCTATGGTTTCAAAACAAAGCCCTACTTGTCTTACAATTTTTTTTTTACTTTGTGTGGTTAAATGAAAGAGGAATCTTAATGAAACCAACATTTGGTAAAAAATATCAAACAAAATAATGTTTTTAGGGCATTAAAGACATCAAAACTGAAGTGGTTAATAACTCTATTTTCAAGTAGATACTTGCAAGGAAAATATGTTATGTCAATTATTGTATTATCAAAGTGAGTCTCCTCTTTTTTTGCTGGCAGGCAAACAAATCTTTTTTAAGCATGGATATCCATTCATCTTCACTGTTCTTTACTGTAAATGAAGAAATAGTAATAACAAAGATACAAGATTAATTTCCAATTGATTTACTCTGCTTTAGCAAACATTCTGTAATTAAATGTATTCTGGAAGGTGCATATCATTTTTTCTATATTTTAACATTTCACAGATTTCTTTTGTTAGTCTTTGGCTTTATTACTAGAGCAGATTTGGGGTGGATAAAATGGATTAAAGACACCTCAGATTGTTTCTGTGAGAATGCAGCTGGTAGAAATGACTTACAAAAAAGGCAGCATGGGTATTATGAAAACTTTGGAAACTCTGTGATCTTTTTCCATTGTTTGATGACATAGATCTCTAGAAGGTGATTATTTTAATTTCAAGTTAATCACCCTTATTCACAAAGGTGGGGACTGGGAACAGGAGGTACAGTGTCTTAAAAATACATATGGTGGCTTTTTTAGGAAGAGCTGGAACTATTATTTACCATAAAACATTTTACTTTATCCAGTTTTATTTAAATTTACACCAATCTAAAGTTAAGCTTAAAAATATGCAAGGTGCAGCTGAGCAATCATGATGCAAGTTAAATTGAACTTGATATGCCAGCTTACACTGGCAACATGCATACTTTCAACTCACAGATATTTAGTTATTAAGTTTTCTGGTTGGGTTCCTCCTTTAACTCACTGACTCAATAGATGAAGGCAAGATAAGTACAATATTAAACCCAATTTAAATAGAATTCCATATGCTTTTTTTGTTTAGGCCATCTCTGTTGCAACAAGGCTAAATAGTCCTTCAGTCTCTTACACTATGCTAGTTTATCCTCCAAAGTATCATTTATTGTATGTGATAATACACTAATTAAAAAAAATATAGGAAGTATTGGCATGTTAACATCAGGTGTGATTTATATGCTACTTTACTTGTATATATAGGGGAAAATTTGTTCTTTTAAATATTGGTATGGCTTTGAAAACCTTAACAAGTCTAGTCATACAGGAACTCATTTGCACCTATCCTAGTAACTTGCCAGTGATGGCCCATCACAATAAATAAGTTGAAGTTAGAGATTTAATACTACATCTCTCTTGACAACTGTAAATACATTTTGTTGTTTGTACAACATCATATAACAAATTTTCAGAATTTTGCAAAATTAAGTCATGTGAAATGTTTTGTTTTTTTTAAATCATAACCATGACCATGCATGTACTTTGTGTTTTATCTATCATTTAATTATATGGTGCTCCTAAGCACATACTATTTGTAGTCAAATGCATAGAAATAGATTATACTTGCCAGGTCTTGCATGATTTAAATTGGAGTACAATCTACATCATGCACATAGTCCTATTAAGTAGCTGTTTGAAGTATCAATTGGACATCCAAATGTAATTAAATGTAAATGTAAATTAAAGCTGTGCAGCAAGTCAGAGAGGAGTCCAGAATGAACTCTCATGTAACAAGTTTTCTTCTAATATTTGAGGAATACACTTCAGTGACAGATTAAGCTATCTGATATTAACGTGATCTCTAATAGGCATTAATAATTTTGTTTTGGATACATTTATATTTAGGTAACATAATGAAGATGTGGGTGTCGGGACAGCAATGAAAAAATGAGATTAAAAAAGCAATCTATATGTGTCAATTTAATAGAACCAGGACCAAAAATCAAATGAGTGTAACAGTTTTATTGAGAAAAATGTGAAATAGAGAGAAGAGCGATGATCTCAAAATTAAGATTTGAAACACCTTGAAAGACAGAGTTATAAAGAAGGCATTGAAGCCATAAAGACGTCTTCCCCTTTGTTACTTCCAGCCCTCCTTTACTTACCCAGCCAACCATTATTACTGCCATTCATTTACTTTTCCATCTGCCACCATCATTTAATGTACTCCTTAGCTCTTTATTATATAACTGAAAGATTTACCACCACTTCAAAAGAACCTAAAGCCACATGAAGCCAGAGAGAGACACATTAACATAATTGTTGAATAGAACTACATTAAGTTAGTTATGCAGTAAGTGACATAGATAAGACTAAACATTTCATGAGACTGGCACACAGTCACTTTAAATCGGGAAATTTTTATGGACAGGACTAGAGACATGTTTGGACAATGTATAATAACCAAGATCTCACTGAGGACTGATACATAAAGGCTTGCAATTAAATTTCACTACATTACATGATAATAGAAGGATTAACAACTCATGGATCGCGGAGGTCAGGTGGTGATCCTTCTCCCAATACAGATTTTTGCATTATATATATATATATATATATATATATATATATATATATATATATATATATATATATATATACACAAACCAAAGGGAGCTGCTGCACACCATAGGTCTTGAGAAAGGACTGGAGGTGGTCCGAAACGTTGGCTGTGCTGATTTAAATAAATTGGTGTTAAACGCACTTTACTACAAAGACCAGTGAGTGCCCATTTTTCTTTGGTTACATATATATATATATATATATATATATATATATATACATACATATATATATCTATATATATATATATATAGATATATATATTATGTGACAGAAAGGCCGGTACAGTAATGGATGGGCGGTATATACGCCCTACTTTGGCTAATTTTGTGTGCCCTTATGTGTAAAATTAAAGCCCCAGGGAAAGAGGAGCACAATAAAAAAAACTACACTATAGGAATGTGATTTATAAATTGTGTAATGGGTCCCTGGGGTGGAGTATCCAGAAGAGCAGGGTGGGCTGGTGCTCCAACAGTTTTAAAATCCAGACCAGGAAGTACAGCTCACCTGGTCTAATCAGGAGGGTTTAAAAAGCCCAGCTTGGAGCTATTCAGTCTCTCTTCTTATTTCCAGCCAAGAGAGCTGCTAGACAAAAAGCCTTGCTGGATTTATTTTGTTTGTTTGGAGTGTTTTGTTGGAAGGTGGGGAAGCCACCCCAACCTAGAGAGGAAACACAATCCTATATTTAGTTAGTGCTCAGATGAGCAAGGGTTTATTTTTGTATTTTTGTTTAAGCTGCTTGTTTGAAGAAAATAAACATTTAGATTTCATCTGGAACTGGCGTTTATATTACCCTAGAAGACAAGTGATTCCGAAAGATCTCTGACTGATTCCTTGTGCCTTAAAGGACATTATGACAGGCACTCACTTATATCTTAGAATGAATTGTCTAGTGTTATATGGTATATACACTATGGAATATCATTTTTGTAGCATTATCTTGTATTTTGTTACTTTCAGTTTTACTTGTGGCAAGAAAAAAAAGTTTCTGATATAGTTATTAATTGTTCTACAAAATTATACAAAAAGGAAATACACCAGAGAAAATATCCAAAATAGAGAAAAACATTGAAGGTTTTGAAACCTGTACTTTGAATGATTCGCCTCTGATTCATGCCTCTACACGAGGCATATGTCATAGAAACCAAGTCACCGCTATACAAGCATTCTACACAGTTGTAACATGTTAAAAGAATTCAGTACTTGCTCAAAATGGCATAATTGCAATTTACAAAGGGATTGTTAACTGCCGAATACATTCCATTCCAAAAGATCAAAAGATCATGGTTAGATAAGTACTTCCATGGAATATTAAGATATAACTTTCTTGTCATGGAAGCCTCCATGCCATGGGCTCCAGGAGGGGTCTAAGTGCCAGCCTCCTTCCTACAGACTATGGGCCCTGGTACAGAGTGTCACCTTTCCCAAAGTACAAGAGACCCTAAAGACTGTGGAGCTTGGACAGATTTGGGGTTCCTGCATTTTGGGAGGGGACGTATGGGTGGTGATACTGTCCCTCGGGTCAGGACTTACAAGACAGAGACCTCTATGGCCAGTATGTGTACCTGGATCTGAAAACCAGCAGGTTTCAGCCAGAAGTCAGGGAAACGCCCGTGTTTACCATCCTCCCCACAGACCACAATAGCGACCCAATACTGGGCTGAGTGCAAATACTGAGCCGTGTGCAAAGGAGGACCTGATGGAGAACTGTGTGTGGCTTGCTGTGTGTATTGTATGTAAATTACCCCTTGCACTGTTTAAATACCCCTGTGTTTCTAAATACAGGTGTCCTGTTTTCACCTCAACATGAGTGTTGTCTGATGCTTGGTGTGGGCTGCTATGATCCTTTATTGGCCCTTTCAGGACAATAGCCACACTGTGTAGCTAAGCTTCGGCTAGCCACAGTGCCAACACAACTCTGGTGTAGTGACGTCCTCCCTTCTCTCTACAACGCTGGTTCGGTATGTCGCTGAAGGGGTTAATCGTTGGTGTCCCGGCAGGAGGAAGCAACGTTTGGTAGGAGTACCCAGTCGTGGTACAGGGCGTTCTGTCGCATTACTATTTAAAGTGGTTTTAGTTAAAGCATAAAGTAGGTTTTAATTGATCTTTTTACATCATCAGTGCATCCAATGAGAGTATTTTACAAGATAATGCTACACAAATAATATCTCATTTGGTATCAAATGCAAAAAGTTAAGACTGGTATCACTAATTGAATACATAAACTCTACAGTTTCCCAGAAATAGTGTTATCACATATTATACTTGGTAAAAACATCAGCTTCACATTTCATTACCTACACATTTTGGTTAAATATGTTTCCATCAAGATCTGTCCATGGCAGTTGGGGGAGCATAATCTTGTTTTAATTTTTTGATTATTTTAATTGACATGTAAAACTGGCACTGACAATTGGGACCCCAAGGACTTAATATTGCCCCATACAGCATTACAATTAAAACTTTTTAAAAATATTTTTATAGAGTGTCATCAATTATTAATTAGACAGGCCAAAGCCTGTTGAACTGGAGGTCCCTCCTCATTTTTGGACATTCATATCAATTAACGAAATCAGCAAAATTCATTAAAATGTATGCTATTCTGAATAAACAAGTCCACTTGTAGTGAGAAGCCATATACATCACTGAATTAATTAACTGTAAAAGTATCTATTTATATAGGTGGTCAAGGCATTTGGAAGAGCATTACATAATAAATGTAATAATTCAAATTCAGGGATGTTTTTCTAATTCTATATATAATTAACAAAATATGTATTTTAACAGATTATTTTGCCTTCTAAACTATTTGGTTTTTCACTTTGCAATGCCTAATTACTACAAGTTACATGTAACAAACGCCAAAAGTTTTACATTACAAGAATACATTAAAGTAAAGTAAAGAATACAGAGTGCTCTAATCCTGAAACACAAACAAAAACTTCTGTGCTCCCATCTAACTGAAAGCTTTGCATTAACTAATTGATAGTGATGTGAGTTGCTGAAGGCAGCTACTATCAAAGCCCCCTATAAAGCCACACATACAATCTACAGACCATGCATTTGCAAGTGAGCAAAATCCACAACAGTATTTAGGGATTATTTTTATTCACTGAGGTGTGCTTAATATGATCAAAAGATATAGTGAAGTATTTAAAGGTTTGTGGAATGTTAGTTTATTCCCAAAAATAATTAAAGAATTTTAATTCACAGTACAATGTCACCAACAGCATGCATGTCACAAGATAAAAAAAAACATTCTGAGTACACAAAAAATAAAAATGCAATGACAAGAAAAGGTAAGTGAACTCTTTTCAGTATTTATGTTTTAAAATATGATACGATCTTCATCTAAGTTACAATAATGAACAGATACAACCTATTGTAACTAATAACATGCAAATTATTGTATTGCTCTTGTCCATATTGAATACATCATTCAGAGTGTGTGTTGAAAAACCCATGTACAATCCTAGGCTATTCACTTCAACAAAAGCTAATTGGAGTCAAGAGTTAGCAATTTTGAATTCAATCAGTTGAGTTCAATCAATGAAATGGGATTGGAGGTGTGTGATACAGCTACTTTGATATATAAAGACACTGTACTCACATGAACTATGCCTCACAAAAAGAAATCTCAGAAGACCCACAATCAAGAATTGTTGGTTTGCAAAAAGCTGGAAAGGATTACAAAGTAATCTCAAAGAGTTTCCATATTCATCAGTCCACAGTTACAGTAGATACATTATTTATAAATGGAGACAATGTAGTAATGTGGCTACTCTCTCTAGAAGCGGGTGCCCAGCCAAGATGAATCCAAGGGCACAACGCATTCTAAAGGCTAAAGGCTTGAAATAAACATTTGAACTGGTTAACATCTCTGTTCTTGACATCTCTGTTCACTTGAAGTTTTCCAAAGGGCACATTGATACTCCACAACACTACTGGGGAAAAATTTGTAGACTGATGAAACTTATTTTGCATTGTTTGGGAAGAACATGTGGCACTACGTAAAGTGTAAAGGGAAGAATGGTCCAAAATTCTGAACATCTGGTAATTCCAAAGAGTTCACTTACTTTTTCTTGCCACTGTATGTATTTATATTTGTTATAGGTTGAACCTGCACCAGCAAAATAGCAAAAAAATTCCCTAACCAGCGAGCACATGGGAGTTTGCTAAAAATGCCAAAAAGAAGACTGCCGCCAACTTCTTAATTCCCCTCGGCTCACATTCATCAACTCTACACTTCTGCAATTAAACATAGGTTAAAAAAGTAAGCATCTTTAGATTAATTTAATTGTAAATGGTAGTTGGAATTTTAGCTACCATCCTCAAGGTTATTCAAGGTGAGATACAAATCTCCCTCATCCCCTGAACACAGTCAGTTAAAAAGAACACAAAATACATTTAAATAAACAACATGAAAGGAGAGGTTGCCAGGACTTCAATAATTACCTCTTCATACCTTAACTTGGAGTGGGGGTAATAAAAAAAATCATTGGTGGGGTATCATGCCCATTTATACCCCCCCACACAACTTGGCATATTAAAAAGGAAGACCATGGGAGCAGTTGTTGTACTTCACTCTCATCCCCCATATCCTTCTTGTTGTAATGAAAGGTAAAATAATAAACCCTTTGTGAATCTATGTGCCTATTGCTGGGAGGGGGAGTAAATGCTTAAAAAACCCCTTAGGAGTAGCACAGAGTACTATCCCATAGCTCCCTGCCTCCATCCCAGCTCTTTTGGATGCACATGGGAGTGTTTGCAATGAGAACACACCCCAGTGGCAGAAGGATACATAGTGAAAATCACTGTTAACCTAGTTGATACCAGTTGAAAGGGTTGGGAACAAATCTTTTTCCATACCCTCTCCACTTTAGGGTTCATACATAAATGAGCAAAGGCATCATGTCATTATCTTGGAATCATAAAAAATATGCCCAAAGCAGAAAATAAGACACAAAATAAATAAAGTATTCAAGGTGAGATACAAATCTCCCTCATCCCCTGAACACAGTCAGTTAAAAAGAACACAAAATACATTTAAATAAACAACATGAAAAGAGAGGTTGCCAGGACTCCAAACTAACTGCAGGGGATGTTCAGTAATTACCCCTTCTTACCTTAACCTGGAGTGGGGGTAATAAAAAAAATCATTGGTGGGGTATCATGCCCATTTATACCCCCCACACAACTTGGCATATTAAAAAGGAAGACCATGGGAGCAGTTGTTGTACTTCACTCTCATCCCCCATATCCTTCTTGTTGTAATGAAAGGTAAAATAATAAACCCTTTGTGAATCTATGTGCCTATTGCTGGGAGGGGGAGTAAATGCTTAAAAAACCCCTTTGGAGTAGCACAGAGTACTATCCCATAGCTCTCTGCCTCCATCCCAGCTCTTTTGGATGCACATGGGAGTGTTTGCAATGAGAACACACCCCAGTGGCAGAAGGATACATAGTGAAAATCACTGTTCACCCAGCTGATACCAGTTGAAAGGGTTGGGAACAAATATTTTTCCGTACCCTCTCCACTTTAGGGTTCATACATAAATGAGCAAAGGCATCATGTCATTATCTTGGAATCATAAAAAATATGCCCAAAGCAGAAAATAAGACACAAAATAAATAAAGTAATCCCATGGGTCTGATGGCAGTGGATTATAAAATGGCAGCTGGTTTCATGGAAGCATGCACATATGGGACTCATCCAAGTGAACAGATATGTCAGGGTTCCTGCCTGCCTGTTGGGTCACATCTATCTTATACATAGTCATGCCTACCTACAGCCAATAATGGCCACCCTTTTCTAATAATTTTTGACAGCTGAGCCACATTACCTGGGTGTTAGACCTGCCTTTAAATAGCTGATCTGCTCTTCAGTCTGGGTATTCGCATTGTGATTTATACAGCTCTGCTGTTTCTTTGCTTCCTAGCCCTGTGCTAGCAGTGTTCTGTTCTACCCATTTTGGCCGGTTCGTCCTGACCTTGCTCTCGGCTCCTGATTTGGCTCTTGTTCCTAATCTCCTAGTATGGACATGGTTTACGCTGCCCCAGTTCCAAATCTCCTTATCCTGCTTGTTCCTGTGAACTTCCGGTATTGACCTGGCTTGCCTGACCACATGTGCCCTGTATGAGGGCTCCCTGCCGTTTCTCTGCTGGGAGTACAGTGCCCTGTCTGCGGGCTCCCAGACGTGTTCCTGTTGTGTGCCCTGCCTAGTGCTTCCAGCCATGTGCCCTGTCTGAGGAGTTCCACCCTTGTGCCCTGCCAGAGGGCTTCAGCCAAGTTCCAGTCCATAATGGCTATTCAGCCGCAGTGCCTCGTTCGTGAACTTTCCTACCTCTGTTTACCCTGCCTGAGACAAGTTCCCTATCTGCTCCAAGATCTGTATCCTATACGCTCCAACATCCGTGTCCAAAGTCTGTATCCTGCCATGCCATTGTCTGTGTGGTTTCTCCTCTGTGGGAACCAGTTCTGCATTTACCTGATCTGCCAGCACACTACAATATAGACTATTATCGGTATATGTTCAGCCTTGTGTGTTTTCTATTTGCCTGTCTATACCTACCTACCAGTTATAATGCTTTGTGGGGTATAATCAGAGCCCCTGGCATCCCTTGTAACTGGGCTCCTACCTGACCTGCTTACTCGAGTACTGACAGGATGATTAGTTGATGAACAATCAATATAATAAAATATAACGTTGGATATAACGAGGGTGCTGAAAAAAGCAGCAACAATGTTCAATGTGTTTGGTACATTAAATAATTTTATATTTACATAAATCTGAATTATCCATTCATTTAAAACAGGATAGAAAAGAAGTAAATTATATTAGTTGACTTAGAAATGTTTTACGTGAGTGATAGGGTTGTCACCAGTCTGATGAAAGCCTTACTTAGTTTTATAAAAACAAAAATACAAATGCATAAAGAGTATAGAATTAATCTTAATGACTGTAAAGCACATCATCATCAACAAATGTATTTTTGTCAGAATAAAAACAGACAGCTTAAGGAAAAGAAAGTTATCATTATTTAAGAAGAAAAATCAATGGTTCCTAGAAACTCATGTAGTTTATTAATGTTCATGCTTAACCACAAAATGTCTTTAAATAAACAAATGAACTCTCAAGCATTTATTTAAAGAATTTATTGCAGACCTGTGCTATAATCAACTATAGCAAACTGTTTTTATAAGCAAGTTTATGTTAAGTAAGCAGATGTAGTTAAGTGGTTGGTCAGTTTCTCTGATCTCAATAGTGGCATACCGGCAATACAGGGGCCCCCATAAGCTTTATTGAATGGTTCAACCTTTTTTTTTTTAGTAGTACACTGGGTAACCTATTCTTAATGTTAGGCTGCATAATTAGTTGAATCAGTTTAACTGATCAGTGTAACTATTTTGTTTCTTTTAATAAGGTGATCTTTAATGCCTCATTTTAACTCAATTTGTAATTAGTTTACCTTAGTCATCCTTCTGGATCTCTCTGCAGCCTTGGCAACTGCTCCAGGCGGCACTTTTGAAGGGGCGGCACTTTGCTGCCCCAAGCCCTTTTTTTTTTAAAGCTGAGAAGAGAGAGCGAGAGGGGCGCCGAGTGTTTTATCTTACCAAGTTGTCAGTACCTGCTCGGCGCCCCTCTCTCTCTCCTCTGCAAGCCCTCTACCTCGGTCTCGTTGCCGGCTTGTAATGTTCAGCATTACAAGCTGGCACCTAGACCGAGCAGGGAGACTCACCGAAGGACTGCTGAAAGGTAAGTATGGGGGGGGGTCGGAAGGGAGATGAAGGGTGGATAATGGGGGGGGGGTGGCATTTTAAACTTCGCCTCAGGCGGCATTTTGTCTTGGGCCGGCCCTGCATTCATTCCTATGACATCTGTCAAGTCTGGGTTTTAAAATCAGCCCTACATTTTCAGAGGGACACATGCTAAAGTATTTGATAGGACACACAAGCAAACATGGTTAGTGGGAGGCGCTACTGGGAACCAGCAATCTACTGTAGGTAGTTGCTCAGTGTGCCTGATGGTCAATCCAGACATGGTATATGTGAGATAGCTCTCTTACCTTTGCTCGTCTATCTATACCTCCTCACTATCTTCACTATCTAGTTCTGTCAGACCCTCCTCTACTTATTCTAACTTTAAGCATACACTACAAATTGACATTTTTATAGCAGCATATGCTCTATCCTCTTAAAATCGTATATCCAGGAAGGAATCTGTTTGTCCATCATCATGATCTCTAGGCCACTGACTTACTACAATCAAATAATCTTTGTCCAAGCAGTTGTTTACCTTCTGTCTCATTTCCCCTTAACCTTTGTAAGTTTCCAAAAGCATGTATTATTATGTATTATATTCATGTTACAGTTAATTTTTGTGTTGAGTGTATTCTTCCTCATAATGGTGCTTTACAGTCTTTGGATGATTTATAAATAAAGTGTATGAATGTATACATTAGTTGTGTAAATGCCTTGTACTCCCATTAAATTACTTGATAGAATTTTATATTGTTTTACCATAGTATTTTAGTGGCTGCAGTCTAGATTCCATGATCAGCATTTGCAATTTAGCCAGGAAAACAGATCGTGCATTTCCACCATCGCTAACAATGTGAACATTTAACCGAATCATGTCTGGAGTTTCTGGAAAGTGTGTGATTGATTATATATACACACATAATGCAAGCTTACAACAGAGTAGCAAAGTACAGGCAATAAAGAATGCACTGCCAACAGTATGTCTACATTATCTTCAGTAAATCAGCAAAGCTGTCAGCGCTGACCACAGCAATAAATATAGCTCATCAAGTAAAATAAAACTCATAAGATCCATGGAAAGTTCAATGCACAGACAATATGTCACATTACAATAACCTGAAACACAAGCTGTCACTTAGTTACATAGTTACATAGTACAGTATATAGTTTCATTGTTATATAGGCTGAAAAAAGACATGCGTCCATCAAGTTCAGCCTTTCCTATATCGGTTAATTTGTTGCTGTTGATCCAAAAGAAGGCTAAAAACTCCAGTTTCGCTCTTTCCAATTTTGCACTAACCAGGGAAAAAATTCCTTCTTGACCCCAAAATGGCAAAATGGATAAATAAACTGTCTCCCAATAATTAAAGATTATATACCCAAATATTATGTTTTTCCAAGTATCCATGCTTTCATCCATCCATTTCCTTCTCATTTGTCGTGACATGACTTTCAATGCCTATTGCCAAGTCATTTATAAATATGTTGAATAAAATTGGTCCCAGAACAGAACCCTGAGGGACACCACTTACCACTTTTAACCAGCTTGAAAATTTACCATTTAACAACTCTCTGTTCTCTATCTCTAAGCCAATGTTCTACCCAAGAACAAGAATTTGCATCTAGACCAATTTCCTTCAGTTTGAATACTAACCTATTGTGTGGAACCGTTCAAACGCCTTGGCAAAATCCAAGTAGATTACATCCACTGCCACACCCTGATCTACACTTCTACTTACTTCTTCGTAGAATGCAATTAAATTAGTTTGACAGGACCTATGCTTCATAAAACCATGCTGATTTTTGCTAATAATACTGTTCTTCCCAATGAATTCTTGATTTTTATCCCTAAACAGCCCTTCAAATACTTTCCTAACCACAGAAGTTAAGCTCACAGGTCTATAATTTCCGGGCACAGAGTTTGAACCCTTTTTGAATATAGGAACCACATCTGCCTTCCTCCAATCCTGTGGTACAATTCCTGAAAAAAAAGAATCCCGAAAGATTAGAAACAGAGGTTCACTTATTTCCTGACTCAGCTCCTTAAGTACTCGTGGATGAATACCGTCAGGCCCCGGAGCTTTGTTAACATTAATTTTCTTTAGTTGCTGCAGCACCTCGTCCTGAGCCATCGAATCACAGTTTGACTGAAAAAACAATTCAGTGGTCCTATATATATCCATTGCCATAGGTTCCTCCTTAATATATACTGAGGAAAAATAGTTATTAAAAGTTTCTGCTTTTTCCTGGTCCTCCTTAACCAACACTCCCCTCTCTGTTTTTAATGAACCTACGTTTTCATTTTTTGTTTTTTTAGAATTTTTTGGGGTTAGTTTTGCTCTCTTTGGCAATCACGTTCTCATTTTCTAGTTTAGCCCATCTAATCAGCTTTTTGCATGCTTTATTGGCTTCCTTATATCTTATATAGGATGCCTCTGATTTGTCTGATTTAAATGCTGTAAAAGCCATTTTCTTATTTTTAATTTTCTGCTTAACATCCCCACTAAGCCACATTGGTTTCAATTTGTTTCTTTTATATTTATTTCCTAGTGGTACATACTGAGAAGTGTACCCTGCTAATATTTGTTTGAAAATACTCCATTTTTCCTCAGTGTTTTTATCACTGAAGAGTTTATGCCAGTCAATAAGTTGTTAAGCTGCCCTTATCTTATTGAAATTGGCCTTCTTAAAATTATACGTTTTAGCCATGGTATAACCCATGGGCAATTTCTTTTTTGAGTTTAGTTCCCTATGGTCAGTATCACAGACAACATAAGCGTGAAAGGTATCATTTTTTTATGACAATTTTTGGTATATTGTTAGTAGTAAACACAATAGAGGAAACAAAGGTTCTTAAGAAACCATGTGTTGCAAGCATTATGAAAGCATGTCCTCAAATAAGTGTGGATTGCATGTGTGCCTGTAATCCTTTGTGACCTTTGGTTAACAGACAGATGGAATAAATTATATGGGCCCTTTGGTGTCTGTTTTTGCATCTGGTGCGTATTAGCAATATCAGATCAAAATTCATGTTCACCAAGAATGTAAAAGATGGAAAGAGAACTGAAAAAATATTAATCTGGTTCTATGTGGTTCTATGGCCAGATGAAACCAAAATAGGAGAGGTGGGGTTGGGGCACATAGAGAGGTAGCCATATGGAAGAGTACCTCATACCCAATGTTAAATATGGTCATGGCTTTTTAATGTTTTGGGGCTGTTTTTCTGTCAAAGGACCTAGACATTTTGTTAGGATACATGGCATCATAGACCTTATCAAATATCAACAGACATTAAATGAACACCTGACTGCCTCTGCCAGAAAGCTTGAAGAGAATGGGCCATGGCTGGATCTTCCAACAGGACAATGATACAAAACATACATCAAAATCAACAACAACATGGTGTACTGACCACAAAATCGAGATGCTACCATGACTATTCCTGTCTCCTGACTTGAACACCAAAGAAAACCTGTGGAGCGAACTGAAGAGGAGAGTCCAGGAGTGTCAACTGCGAAATTTGAAGGATCTAGAGAGATTCTGTATGAAGGAATAGTCTAAGATCCCTTGTCATGTATTCTCCAACCTCCAATCCTCTAATCTTGGCAAAGGGAGGTAGTACAAAGTTTTGACTAAAAGGGTTCCAATAATTGTGTCACACATAAATTTAACAATTTGTTTTGTTTTTTTGGGGGGATAAACCAATGTTGTGTTTGCAATTCTTTGAAATCCACGGTAGCAGAGTCTCTTTGTGTATTTTTTAAACAGAGATCAAAAGGTTAAACAATACAGGGCATTTTTCACAGCCCTCTTTGCTCATATTTACCAAGGGTGCAATATTTGTGTTGGGCACTGTATAATAAAAGAAACAACCTTTATTATTTAATTCAGAATCCTTTGAACAAGTAAGTAATAGGCAGATATTACAGTGGGGCAAAAAAGTATTTAGTCAGTCACCAATTGTGCAAGTTCTCCCACTTACAAAGATGAGAGAGGCCTGTAATTTCCACCTTTTCACCATAGGTACACTTCAACTATGAGAGACAGAATGAGACAACAAAGTCCATAAATCACATTGTCTGATTTTTAAAGAATTTATTTGCAAATTATAGCGGAAAATAAGTATTTGGTCAATAACAAAAGTTCATATCAATACTTTGTTATATACCCTTTGTTGGCAATGACAGAGGTCAAACTTTTTCTGTAAGTCATCACAAGGTTTTCACACACTGTTGCTGGTATTTTGGGCCATTCCTCCATGCAGATCTCCTCTAGAGCAGTAATGTTTTGGGGCTGTCGCTGGGCAACACGGACTTTCAACTCCCTCCAAAGGTTTTCAATGGGGTTGAGATCTGGAGACTGGCTAGGCCACTCCAGGACCTTGAAATGCTTCTTACGAAGCCACTCCTTTATTGCCCGGGTGGTGTGTTTGGGATCATTGTCATGCTGAAAGACCCAGCCACGTTTCATCTTCAATCTCACGATACATGGCCCCATTCATTCTTTCCTTTACACTGATCAGTCGTCCTGGTCCCTTTGCAGAAAAACAGCCCCAAAGCATGATGTTTCCACCCCCCTGCTTCACCGTAGGTATGGTGTTCTTTGGATGCAACTCAGCATTCTTTCTCCTCCAAACACGACGAGTTGCGTTTCTACCGAAAAATGACATTCGCCCAATCCTCTTCTGGATCATCCAAATGCTCTCTAGCAAACTTCAGACAGGCCCGGACATGTACTGGCTTAAGCTGGGGGACAAGTCTGGCACTGCATGATTTGAGTCCCTGGCGGCGTAGCGTGTTACCAATGGTAGCCTTTGTTACTTTGCTCCCAACTCTCTGCAGGTCATTCACTAGGTCTCCCTGTGTGGTTCTGGGATTTTTGCTCACCGTTCTTGTGATCATTTTGACACCACGGGGTGAGATCTTATGTGGAGCCCCAGATCGAGGGAGATTATCAGTGGTCCTGTATGTCTTCCATTTTCGAATAATTGCTCCCACAGTTGATTTCTTCACACCAAGCTGCTTGCCTATTGCAGATTCAGTCTTCCCAGCCTGGTGCAGGTCTACAATTTTGTTTCTGGTGTCCTTCGTCAGCTCTTTGGTCTTAGCCATAGTGGGGTTTGGAGTGTGACTGTTTGAGGTTGTGGACAGGTGTCTTTTATGCTGATAACAAGTTCAAACAGGTGCCATTAATACAGGTAACGGGTGGGGGACAGAGGAGACTCTTAAAGAAGATGTTACAGGTCTGTGAGAGCCAGATATCTTGCTTGTTTGTAGGTGACCAAATACTTATTTTATCGAGGAATTTACCAATGAATTCATTAGAAATCCTACAGTGTGATTTCATGTATTCTTTCCCCCCATTCTGTCTCTCATAGTTGAAGTGTACCTATGGTGAAAATTACAGGCCTCTCTCATCTTTGTAGAACTTGCACAATTGGTGGCTGACTAAATACTTTTTTGCCCCACTGTATCTGCATGGATGCACCACTGTAGCATAACCACAATTATTATGTCTGAAACATACATCATACTGAGAGGTCTCAGGACAAATACATAAATATCATGCATAATCATTAAAGTGTTAAAAAAAAGCTAGACTGAGAGATTAATTATAAGAATATTAAATGGCATCTGGTATTGTACAGTAACCTTTTTAACAGCCAACTTTACTTGTATATTTTAATTTACAGCTTTTGAGTTGGTGGAGAGACTGTTTTTTTTTTTTTTAAGAAATCTAGTAAGCATTGTAGAATTGACTCAAAGAAGGAAATATACAGAAACACATTTTTGGAGCACCTTTTACTTTTTTTTTTTTTAAATACATTTCATATGAAACATAAAGGGTTCTTTAGCCAAATACAAATACATACATAAATCGAGCTCAAGGACTGTATTTGGAAGGAATAAAATCGCTACGCCTGGTGATAACATAGTGACACATTTATATATTTACCTTTATTAATCAGTGAAATGACGTGTCTTAACTTATTAGATAAGCTTACTTTTAGCTTTATATTTTTAGATTAGTTTAAGCAGTTAGGAATCCCATTATATTAGGGACCTTCCCATCTTAGGAACAGAAAGGCAACATAAACATAAGAGAATTTTAGATTCATAAGATATGCTTACATTTTTATTATTTATTATTATTATTAGGGGCGGGCTGGGCCTCTTGATATCTAAACTAAACAGCCACTGCAAAGGGCCGGATTAACATATGGGCTGATGGAGCTGCAGCTCCAGCCCCAACCTAGAAATAGGCCCAGTCAGGGCCAGGCTTTATGAACGAGTATGCGTGATTGAGGGAATGAGTATCTGTGAATGAATGAATGAGTATCTGAATAAATGAGTATCTGTGAACGAGTGAATGAATGAGTGAATTAATGTTTGTGAATCAGTAAATTAATGAATATGTGTGATAGCATGGATGTGTAACTGGAGGGAAAGCAGGGAGGCTGCTGGAGGCTAGGATGTCACATGGGCAAGTCCTATGCTTCCAATCTGGGTGCTGGGGAAATACTGTGGATGAAATCAGGGTGCCAGGGCTGACATGATACTAAAGGGAGGGGGCATTCATTCACAATGGTGGTGCTGGCTAGGGGCATCATATAAATGGGTGGTGGGATAAATATACAATGTAGGGCTAGCTGGGGTCAATACATAAAGTTGTGGGGACATTAGGGTGACTACATCGGCCATGTTTTCCAGGACACATATGTTTGGGTGACTGTGTGGCAGAGCCTGTACTGGTGTGTGTGTTTTGGTGGTGGGGCAGAGACTGTCCTGGTGTGTGTGTTTTGGTGTTGTTGTGGCAGAGCCTGTCCTGGTGTGTGTGTTTGGGTTTCAGTGTGGCAGAGCCAGTCATGGTGTGTGTTTGGGTGTCAGTGTGTCAGAGCCTGTCCTGGTGTGTGTGTTTGGGTGTAGGTGTGGTAGAGCCTGTCCTGGCATGTTTGTGTGTCGGTGTGGCAGAGGCTGTCCTTGTGTATGTTTTAGGTCATCTGTTTCCTGGCACTTTACTTACTGGAAGAATAAATTGAACTATTTAAGTAAAGGTTTTGTGTTATTTACTCTATTTGTTTCATTAAAAAGGATTAGTGGCACTAAATTGTGGCTTCAGGGGTCCCATGTTTTGTTTTTAGTGCACTGATGTACTCCCAATCCCATCACATTACATCAATTTTCGTTAGAAAATCAGGAAAAGATGGGCATGGATGGTGGCTGATTCGGTGCCGTAATGGGCCACTTGACTAGACTTGTCCCCCCCAGGCCTTAGGATACCAGCCCTCCATTGTCTGTTATATTAGGGACCTTCCCAGCTTCCAACATGAAGGCCACGTAAAAGAACATTTTAGAATCCTAAGATATGCCTTAATGTTTTTTTAGTAATATTTAAAGGTAAGGAAATAGTTAAAAGATAAAGATTTTGTACTGGACTTAAATGTTTTATGTTGGGGTTTTCGAAACAAGTAAAGGAAGTCAAAAGTCCTGTTTTATTTTTACCAAAAACCAAAGTATAAGCAAAAATGTGTGGTATCTGTATAAATTCAACCCCCCTCCTGAGGCACAAAGGAAATTTGACAGTTTAAACACGGAAAATAGTATGCCATAATGCATTTTTGTTTAGGGGTATATTTTTTTAGAAAAAGTATTTTGACACCTGGGGGGCATTCTCATTTTGTCTGCATACAAGGTGTTCAATAGTCCTGACATTGTACTTTGTGAGAGTAATTATTCAATAAACATTGATATAGTGTTAAAGACTACTTGAGACAAGTGGATGATTTTAGGTTCAACTTAATACTGGTTAAGTCTGATTTAAATCCAAAGTAAAGGTGAAAAATGACAAAACAGAAAGAAATGGTTACATTAAAATGCTTTAATTTCCAACAATAGCAAAATTATACAAAATCAAATTCCTATTATAACAATGTGTAAAATATTAATTCCAAAAGAACTGATTTTATCCCTAAACATATGTAAAGTGTTCACATTTGAGACCTGTTTAGAGCTAGACAGTGCAATTGTACAAAATAATTACAATTAGAGGAGAAATAATATAAATGTTGCTAACAATCAACATATTAGAAATTGTTGCTTACCTTAAAATACAAAAACAGTGTCTAAAACAAAGATATGCTGTTTATCATAGTAAATATAAGTAAAACACAAATTCTATTGTACATACGCCTTTTATAGCATGAAATTCCACAATAGACAGTTGTACAGACAAGTGTACACAAGATCTTATATGCCTCAAAACTACCAAAAAATCACATGCCTCTTATATTCTTTGAATTATTAAAACTTGTACCTACGTGTTTAGTTGTACTAATCCATTACACTAAAGTTTCTGTGTAATCTCTTATTAATAATTGCCACTGTGGGCTTACATATATTATTTAAATGGAAACGTAGTTGCAGCAAGGATTAAATTAAATATATTTAAAGAAAATATATATATATATATATATATATATATATATATATATATATATATATATATATTCTTTAAACTAAACATACTGAAAGATTGCAAGGAGATATGAAGTTCTAAACCATTAGCTCCATCCTTCAGTGATATCACAATATGCCCTTCACTGTTTGTCAATGTGGATTGACTAGCGTGGTGTTGAGTTTGTTATATGGCCACTCAAAGTTACTTATTGCAACTGATACCGGCCGCAATGATATTTAACATATACAAATCTTGTACACGTCAGTTGTTGTTTAATAATTGCATACACTTTAGGCTATTACAGGAATTGTTGGTTTGACACTTTTCTAGGATTTTTGCTAACCTAATTCAGAAAAGATACACATGAAATATAATTTGCATTGACAACTACGCATTTCTAGCATTTTTAAACATCCAATACAATACAAGAATGTGACACACACACACACACACACATATATATATATATATATATATATATATATATCACTACAAACATATGTCTGTGTTATTTTGTTCTACAGAGTATTGTTTTCCAGCAAGTGAATAGGCTACACCTAGAATAACATGAACATTTTTAAACATTTGGAGTCCATGCAACAAATCATCTTTTTAATTAATCACTTAAAGGAAGAAGAAGCAAACTAGGTTGCTGGGAGAAAGAGTGGCCTGAACCAGACCCAGGGCTCAGCTAGCATGAGCCTAGCCAGACACATCTGCTACAGAGAGAAAGTTCCCCCAAGTGACCCCAATATTATGTCTATATAAAAACAAGTTATGTGATGGATCACACAGCAAACTATTGTATATTTAAGGATAATGCAAATCAGTTGTAAAGGAAAGTACTTTCTATTGTCCATAAACCAATTATAAAACACAACACGCATATACAAAGTATTCAAATTTCGATAGCTCCCTATATAATTTAATATTCTGTGTCAGAGGTGACTACTGAAAAAATGTGTACTACTGGAATGTTTGTATAGATGAGTTACTTTAGTATATTTTTCTGCTTAGGTCACTGTTTATTCAAAGAAAAGGTTAATTGCCTATGTATACATCTTGAACCCCAATTTCAATTGAAGAGGGAAAAAACATAACTTAATGGGCCATAGCATCAAAATAAACAACAACCATCCTTCATTCCTTTTTTTAAAAATCAGCAATAAACAACAGCTCTGTTATGGTACTCAGATATTTTGCAGGAAGAAATGACAAAAGAGTCTGGTATCTCTTACTGCGCCATTAAAGTAGAACGTTTTAGTTTTTTGTCTTAAAAAAAAAAAGATATGCAGGACATGGATCATTGTACAAGGACTTAACACAACATACCATTGACATAAACCAAGTTTTGATGCAATGTGCATTTTTTTTTTGTTATTAGTGATCAACTCCTTGCATTTCGTTATAATAGTTTGGCATAATTGGTATCATGTCTGCTAGAATTATACAAATGCAATGAGTTCTATACATAACTTGGATTTTGAAATTGTTTCTAAGGGAATTATGAAATACAGTCATGAACATCCATTAGTGACACAACGTTTATCTTAAGCATGCCATGTTATTTGTAAAACCATTTAATGAATTCAAAATTTTTGTTGTGTTACTTATTCAATAGCAATTTTTGAATACACTGAAAAAAATACTATTCATTCATTTAGTACATTTTAAGTTCTAAAACAAAGTGTTCAGTATTCATTTACAAAGATTAAAAAGCCACAATGGTCTCTTATTTACAGAAATATCAATGTTGAAAAGATGCTTATCATTCTTTTTTTAAAATCTTGGGACAAAATTTTAAACTAACCACCTCTGACAAGCGATCGGGAAGAAAACAGAAAGCAATCGGTGACCGGGCAGTCCTTTTCAGCTGCATGGCCATTGTCAACATCACTGGCATCAATAGGAAGCTGAGCATATGCTTTCATATAAAGGGCCCTAAATTTAAAAAAAGCCTTTAAATAACATCTTCTAAACAAAAAATTCTTTAAGAGGCAGAGGAGGTAGCATTTGTTTCACTTTTAAGTGCTTCTGTTTTTGAAGGCTAATATTATTTTGTTATATATACTTTAATATTCACTTAAAATTGTAAATAAATGCTGGTTACGAAAATAATACATACATGTCTGGACTTTACAAAACACTACCAATAATGAAAGATCCTATCACTATTTATATAATACTACTTTAAAAAAAATGTGCATTTCACCATATGGGACTCACAAAAATGTCCTTAAATATGCCTATATACAGAAATCTACAACTATATGTGCCTATTTGCTTTGCCTAAAATGCTATATGATATTTAATCAATCATGACTTTTCAAGCAAGTCCAAAGGGCATCATAATATATAAACCCCAAGGGATACCGTAATCCATGTAGTCATTTTGTCATACTACCAGTCCTGGAGTATTTTTAAAACTTCCTTGAGAGTCTTTGGAAAGAATATGGTCATTTATTTTGGTATACCAAAGATAGTATACATCACTAAGTACATACCTTATTGCTTTTCTGCTTTTAAGGGTAAATGGTCAGACTATATCTTCATCAGTTTGCCATGATCCTTATTTAGAATGGACCTTTTAGAATTATTTAGAATTGACCTGGGAACTTCTGGGCTCCGGCTACCCGGAGCTTACCCTTGCTGGACACCACCAGGACTGCCCACTGATGTCAGAGGGCGGTACCACTGATGTCAGGGGCGGTCCTTTTGACATCGAGGCTTACTCGCTGATGTCGGAGGGCATTCCCTCTGACATCGCAGGAAACACCCCCATTTAAAGGGTAAATGGGCAGGGAGTGAGGCCTGTCAGGACCCCGCTTCTGGGACCTGGAGGATTCAGTTGTTGACCCGGAGAACTTTACCCAGAGAGTTCCCAGGTATGCAAATCACACTCAAATGAAAACTTCCACTACACTTTTAGATTGCCTAATTATTGTTCTATGGTTGTAAGGAATATATAAGTGATACTTGTCACAAAAAAGTCATAACTTCTATGTTCCACAGGACTACTTACCTATTAATGATCTATTGCTATTTGTGAAGCTAGTTCTCATGATTCACAAGTCAATCCAGAGCGAACATTGAATTTACTGCAGGCAAATCACACTGGGAAACCAGGAAGAGAAATAAAAAGTTGTGCAAATCCATATGTAATCTGCTCTTCTGCTTCAAGTAACAAAACACTACTTAGCACACATTTCTGACTGCACTCTACAAACATGGAACCTACTGAAAACAAACAAAGCAAAAAAAGGGTATTCTCCATTAATGTTATAACCTCCTCCATCATTAGGTACCGCTAAGAGACACAATTTCTTGTGGATCAGAGGAAGTTTCACCAATAAAAAAAAAACTTTTAAACTCTGTAAAAAAAAAAGTAAGCAGAGTCAGAAGACATTTCAACACATTTAACATTAATCACATTTATGACTTGGACAAACATTTCTGAATCAGTAATTTAGTTGTTTGCCCTAATTTTTACTCTGAATATTTGGGAAGGTCACAACCTTTTGATATGATAGTTTTTGATAGTGCTGCACATCAGTGATCAATGTTTAAACACGACCACAGTCTAGGCATAATAATTTGCCAATCCACATTTTTATGAATTATGAAGAAAAACTGAAAAAAATAGAAAACTTTCTGGCAAAAAAATAACATAAAATAGTATTCCCTTAATTAAGTTTCCACAAAACAGAATATTTACACACAAGAAAAAATATATGTTGACAAAAATAACATTAATGCATAAAGTTCCAAGCTGCCAGCCTATAGACCCACAAACCTATGATACAAATGATAACAACAAAATACAAATGTATGGTTACTGGTAAAAATTAATCATCACAACCAGCCGCAGATTGGGTACTTTGTATATATTCTATTAATCACTACTTTAGGAGCTTTATACAAATATTAAAATATTGAAAAAAATAAATTGTTATGGAAGAAATACAATGGTATGTGAAGATACAACAAGGATGTTAGCATTAATCTAATTTGACAAAATGCTGACACAAATGATTGAAGATTAGCTAGATAAAAATGTATTTAATTGCTAAAATAGCCAAAAACTTATATTGATTTTCAGTGCAAACCACCTTAGAGTATAATAAATTTCACCTTGTGTGATATATAATTGTAAAATGTTATAAATTGTGACTATAATTAAAAAAATCTAATTAAGGTGCAGAAACAAGTTAAATGTTTACTGGAAACATACCCTGTTAGTTTTAAAACATCATATATCTATTTTTATAGCAGTTTTAATGTTTAATCTTAAAAAATGAAAACATTTCAAATGTACATAACAAGTGTGTTTTATAACTAGATAGCTATTTTCAACAGTGGGTTCCAACAGAGGCAAATGTGGACATTTCACGTCGTATGGTACTAAAAGGGGAAAGTTCCAGTTCTGTGGTAAACTCATTGTCATTATCATCACTTGTTGCAGTTGAGGACTTCTGAATGCACTCATCACAACAACAGCAACAACATTCCATGAAAGCCCGGCTAAAAGGCTTGCAAAGGCAAAAAAGTAGGACAGGGGTAACACATGATTTAAAGAACAAAAGAAACTGACTAATGAGATGAAGAAGATCCAAAGTCTGCCTAGAGACTCCAGTAGACATGTAAGCTGCTACAATGTTACAGATATTTTCAGGAATTATACAAAAGCCATATAAAATGGTCAGAGCTACAACAGTACAGTTCATTTGACTTTCAAGTTGAATTTGACGTTTATTTCCTCTTGTACAAGCTTTCTCTGCCTTTCTGATTTTTCTTGCTGTTACTAGTGAACAGGTAATTGTGAAAAGAGTGGGCAAACAAAAATAGCAGCCAAAGTACCACCAGAGTCTTGCACCATCATAGGTGAGCGCTAAAACATAAATTGTATCAGGAAGGTCCGTGGAGATTTTAACAACACAACGTTCACTGAGGAAGTTGGTGTTTCCTCCTGAATCATCTTTTGATAACTGACGAAGAACAACTTCTGGTAGAGCTAAAAGAAGAGCACCAACCCATATTACAGCTAGCTTGGCAGTCGTTGAAGTGCAGTTCTCAATCATTTCATAATACATCTGAACGTTTGTAGCAGCTCGGAATCGGTCAATGCAAAGGGCACATAACGTGAACGTCGTTACACCAAGGGAGGCAACCTGTAAGAAACAAATGAATATGCAAGTAAGATTCATTAAAATAAGACGCTCATTCCAATTAGATAACTAACACCAAAAAGTAAAATATTTCTTATGACTGCAATCATTTAGCTATAATATCCTTTAATTCATTTTCAGGAAAATACACATTCTAAGTCCCTATACAAGGAAACAGAAGGTTTGCCTATGAGCCAAAGATAGCCACGGCAACATTATGAAGTTGGAAGTTACATATTTCATAGCGGTAATTTAATTAAGGTTAGGATAGTGATGACAACTTCATCATGAATGTGTTTAATTGGCCTTCTTTACCAAAGGTACCCAAAAACCCAGAGCTTGTTCAAATTTGTATCATATGTCTGTTCAGCCTCAATTGTTTATATAAAAAAAGACACATTTTGTGAGCCTTTAGCACTTTTAGAGCTTTGCTGCTGGTGCTAGAGTTCTACCTGTTTATTGTGAAAAAGAACATTGAAATCTGAATACTTATATAATGTATGTGTTTAGGGTTTTTTGTATTTTTTTTATTGGGGTGGATTTGCTGTTGGGTGGGTGGTGGCTAGTTGCAGCATAGAGTCTAATCACCTGCATGGCAGTAGTGATCGTACAATTTTCATTGGCAGCTGGCAGCCTGATGGCTCACATTTAAAAAAAAATTCTATTACTTGTGAATTACCGTATTTGCTCGATTATAAGACGAGGTTTTTTCCAGAGCAAATGCTCTGAAAAATACCCCTCGTCTTATAATCGGGGTCGTCTTCTAATCAGACCCCAAAAAAATGGCTGGGGCCATGCTGCTTACCGGTCGCGAGCAGCGTCTCTTCCGTTAGAAGCAGGAGGACAGGAAGCTTGTAGCTTCCTCACAGAACTCTATCTCCCCCTCCCTCCTCTGGGGGCGGGGCCAGAGAAGTTGCTGGTACAGCCGGTCCCCTGCAGAAGTCTTCGAGTGAGAGATCTGCAGTTCAGGTAAGGGGGTGGGGGAGGGTTTTTGGGTAAGTATGTGTGATTAATGTGTGAAGTATGTGTGATTAATGGAATGAATGAGTATTTAAATGTTTGTGAATGTGTGTTTGTGTGTGATAGCATGGATGTGTAAGGGGGGTGGGGGTTGTAGCATGGCATCGGGAGGCTGTAATCCCACTACTATCATCCCCAGGTTCCAGCATGTACTGGCTGCCTTGGCTTGATAGGAGTGTGATTGCTGGACCTCCAGAAATGCATTTTAACCCCCTATATGCCACTCAGCCCCATGATATGCATATATACCTCCAGAAATGCATTTTAACCCCCTATATGCCACTCAGCCCCATGATATGCCTTTTAACCCCCTATATGCCAGAGTGGCATATAGGGGTATAAGGCATATCATGGGGCAGAGTGGCAAATAGGGGGGGGTATAAAGCATTTCTGGGGGCAGAGTGGCATAACTGGGGGGGGCAGGTTGGCAAATAAAAGGAAATTTAAAAAATATATTTACATGAATTAATATTTACTGGTAAAACTTTTTTTCCTATAGGGTCGTCTTATATTCAGGCTTTTTGTTTTTTTCCTAAATTAATATTTTGATTTTGGGGGGTCGTCTTATAATCGGGGTCGTCTTATAATCGAGCAAATACGGTATTATTCCTGAGGCTGCTGATCAGTCTCTGACCAATCAGTAGCACTCCCTGTGAATGGATCCTCACATACAGTGTAAACATAGGCTTCCATACATGTAGGTCTCACATTTACATGTAGATTGCGCACGACTTATGGTGCGAGGATGGTTCCTGACTACTGCCTTGGGTGTGAAGCAATGCCCTGTACTGAGATCCATGCCGTCATGATGGATTTTTGTAGGCACACATTTTCGTGACAGCATGGAACGTTATGAAGGAGTTAAATGGTTAAGTGGCTTAACAGGAAACGATAGTGTGTAGCAACAAATCACTTTGTATCGCTCTTTGTTTTGGAAAACAGTATTTTAGCACTGGGTTTACAAGCATGGGACATTAAAACAAGTCTTGTGGGCATCAGCCTGAACAGATTTTACCCAACTTAGAAGTCTGTGAGTTGAAAATGCATCTCTCCTACAATTTATGCTTTAGAGAATAAACCCCGGGGTGTGGTGCTTAAATTTCTCATATTAACACATAAGTGAATAAGAAACATAGAATTTAACAGGGCAAAAATAAATTGCCCAATCTAGTCGGCCCATTTTGTCTGGTGCCAGGACTCAAACCTCAATCAGTCATTGGTCTAGTATAAGATTCAGGAGAGCCATATGCCTATTCCATGCATCCATTCCGACTGTATGTAACCTTGTGCTTGACACTTGTTCTAGGACTTTACTTGGAAATGGACCATTTTTTTATAAACTATGTGAGGAGTTTTACTGATGTAGAATGGGGTAGTGTTTTGCACTGTACAAATTAAATACTGCATCAGAGAAGGGCTTTGTTATGATGCTTTTATGCTAATAAAATATACTGGAGCAGAAATGGTGATTGCTCTGTGATTACTATTTACACACTTTAGCTTCACATTCTCATTTCTAGCACATTTACATAATCAGCAAGTCATTGTGAACACAGTAAATACTAACAATCCAATTAATTCATTGTGAATTATTCTGCTACTATTGTGTGAGACAATATGTGTAAGTCGTGTTTGCAGTAATAATCAGTACTACGTGTCTACTGGAAGTGTAGAATCAGGTATTTTGAAGGTTTCATTGTTATCACTTTAACCCATGACTAGTTGCTTACAAAAAAGATAATAAACTTTGGCATGAGGTGGCATATTTTCACAAGGCAGATTGATATTTCTGAGACAAGAAAGATAGTTATAACAACTAAACGACAATAACAATTTATACTGTGAAATCCTATATGGCTTCAAAGCTTCTGAAAACTGTCCAAAACTAGTATATGATTTATGAATATGAATATACACTATACCACTATGCCCAATGCCAAGTGTAGTGTTGGTTGGCAAATGAGTAGTTTTAAGCACACAACCACTTGACTTTGGAAAATTACGAAATTGATGTAGCAGCAGGATGAATATACAAACATGTTAGAAATGAATTTACTGAATATTAAAAAGTAATTTCTAATTACTTAGAAACACCAGAAAATGTGAGACACATTTGTGCAGAGAATATTATCATGCATATGTGTGGCTAATTTATCTCAGCTGCGTACACCATAGCATTACCCTGATTCTTAGGGGGTGCTAAAAGCCTATCATTAACTAATGAGAAATCAAGAAGAGAGGAATGAATTTATGACAGCTGAGCACCATTGCCCTTCTGGTCCACCCATCTATTATCCTGATTTGAGTAGAAGTCACCTGACTAGCCACATCTGCTCTTGACCTGCCCTTCACTGTCCAGATATGAACAGCATCTCATCAAACCGTTGTACTGACAGGGGTTCCTGCTTCAATTATAACAGTGTTCTAGAAGCTACAGTGGGTATTTGTACCAAACAGATAAGTGTAAACATTGACTCTGTTCTGTAGTTTCAAGGTCAAACAGTACATTTATTTACCAATAAAGGCATACATCCTTTGTTTTTGTACATAATAAAAATAATGAAAAATAGATATATTTGTTGAACTGCAATATGTATGCTGCTACTGCCCCCTGCTTTAGTTAACCAAGTGCTATATTTATTCTAAATGGTTTACATTGCATTTTGTGCACAGGAGCACCATACTGTCGACATACGTTACTGAGAATTTCAGGTATTACCAGAAAAATGGAGAACAGTATTGAGATGGCTGAAATAAATATTGCAGTAATTTAAGTTTTAGTGATAATGTGAGCCATAATTGATCACGGAACCAAAGCTCTCCTCCTACAAATCCTTAAATTACAGGTAATGTGCATGGATTAACATTTGCAGGATTTTCAATTAACTAGAGTGAAAATTAAACATAATGATTACACTTTTACCACATTACTTATACTTCCTACCAATTTAACCTGTTTGCATTGCTACTCTAAAAGAAGCTAAAATTTTGATTTAAAAAAAATAGCAACTGAAATGTATTTATTTTTTTGAAACCACATTTGTTTCAAATTGTCTACTATAGTAAGTACCCAGATCATTTTCTTGGGCAACAGGGGTACATTATTAGAATCATTACTTTCTATTATTGTATGTTACACAAGATTAACAAATTATTAGTTTTTATTTTGCAATGGTGGTCGATATCTGAACAACAACAAACTTATCTAGTAAGTAGCAACAATTTCCACATCAACCTGTTTATAAGTTTGGAACAAAATATTATCATATTAAATGTTGATCTAGTCGTTTTCACCTTTTAATATATTTCTGCATTAAGCTGCTTTTGGTTAAAACGTACAAACCCAAAATATATAAAAAAAACAAAAAAGCCACTTCCATGTTTATATTATGAGGAGTAACTCCATTTATAGATTATTTACAGAGTTACCAAGTGATGGTCCCTAGCTTCCAAAGTTCTATTAAGAACAAAGAAGAATAAACGATGTTCTTAACAAAACAATCATTTGGAGAAAAGAATAAAACAATGATTAATGGTTTGACAAGACGTGTACTTTCCCACCATTCTGATAACAAAGGACACTGTTACTTGGCACAGAACTCTGATACACTGCTCCATTGTTAGCACCATGACATTTTGTTAATAGATGTGCAACTCCACTATGAGAGAAAGGCATGCTTTACTTTGTAAAAGCTATCTGTCGGTTATAGGTTTAGCTAGAAACATCAGCATTATTTGTATGGCTATACGTCAGCACTTAGGGACTGGTTATTATCAATGTTAACAATATCTGCTACATTTTAGATATACCCTATGGTTCCTGGTGTAATCTAGTGTAGGTATTCCAAACAGATGTAAAAGCTAAATGTCTATATGTCTTGCTTTTGTGGAGAGACATTTGACCAAATCTCTTCCTTCAGTGCCCCTCGCCATGGTGCTAAAAAGACAATGAGACACATAGTAAGAAAATACATACCCCTGCTAGTATGCCAACCTTGTGACAGCTTTGGCGCACCAGCTTTTGAGGACTACAACTCCTTAATAGATTGATGGGTGTTGAAGTCAACAAAGGCTCATCTGTCAATTTAAAAAAATGAAAAAATAAATGTTTTGTAATAAAATATCTTGTTTTTTAATTTTATTTTCTAAATTGGGGGAAATCAGTAGCCCTGATCCAAGCTTGTTAGCTGTTATCATGCTTTTTCACCAGCATGAAAGCCAGCTGATCTCACAAGAGATGTAGCAAATATCCATATTGGGTTTCCTGATCCATGGGCCAATTGCTGCCTAAAGGTCTATGACTGATCTGCAATGTTCTGTTTGTTTCCTCTTTAATGGAAATTTGGCACATTGACTTCCTTCAGAAGAGGGAATGGTGGCTCCCTTACATTACTAATGTGAGAAATTTGACCTTAGTGTGGCATTACACACATGGTACATACCTAGCACATTTAGCCCTTTTGGTCCAGGCAACCAAGTGTAATAATTATGGGGACGCGTAAAAGGTTTATTTCAAGGAAGATGAGATATAGTATTTATTCAATATCCTGCCCTGAAGCATCCACATTAATCAGCAACTTAACAATTGTCAGAAATAATTTAATGAAGAGAAGTGATCATGCAGGTCTTGAGAATGGGAAGTTAAGATGTCTGATCTTGTGGTATGTGCATAAAGTGAGTTTCTAATACATGTATATTATTATTTTCATCCTGAAAGACAGTTACATAAAAGTATGTTAATTTACTGTACAGAACAGCAAAATATTGAATTTGGGAAAGAGATGGATCCAATTTACATTCTTATATAGCTGGTATTGAGAATATCCTCAGTTGCAATATTTAATGAACACGCCTTTAAGTACTTTCAAAAGAATAAAATGATAGCTAGAACCGGACTATGTCAGACCTCATGCGATATGTAAAGTGCTATGTAAATGGTTGGTTTTATATAAAGAATTATGATAATTATCAACAATATTAAGCAATAATAATTATGGAAAAGACACAAACTGTGCTGTATTATCAATCAAATGGTGTGTCACAAGATACCAAAATATTTCATGTCATAACTTCCTAACCACTTAAGGACAAGGAAGGACTATATTACACTAGAGGACTATGGCAATTTTCTTGAACTATTATTTTTTTCTTTCTCGTTTAGTAAACCCACACAAATAATATATTTTTTTGAGGGGGGTTAAGGTTTTTATGTTTAGCTTTTTTATTTTTATTATTTTTTTATTTATTCTAGAATCAAATCTCTGTTTATTTAGAACAATCAGTAAATAGCATGTGACAGTATAAAATATACAAGAATCTAATGATATGAGGACATATACAGAAGATAAGTAGCAATGGCAAGTGTACAGGAGAATAGCATACAGCGAGTCTCATACAGAACTCGGATAAATATTTATATAACAAAATTTCTGGAAAACATAAAACCAATTTAGGAATAATTGGTGTGCTGGTATGGAAATGTTGTTACAAAAACCAAAGGAAGGCAAAAAAAGAAAAGTGGAAAAGAGGAACATAAAAACTAGCTTTTGTTTTAAACCCCTACCTAACAAATTACCCACTAACAAAACATCCACCACGGTAAATATATAGTTTAGCATTTTTAATGAAGCCCTTAGGCTTCATTAAAAATGCTAAACTATATATTTACACAATGTAAGCCAATAACACACAAACAATGATAATCTTCCATGTCTTTATTGAACACACCCATTAAACATTTACAGTGCTCTCCTTTTGTAGCAATAACCTCAAACAAGCACCTCTTGTAGCTTCAGATCAGACCTGCACAACATTTAGCAATAATTTTAGACCATTCTTCCTCACAGAACTTAAACTCAGCCATATTCCTAAGATGTCTGATGCGAACATATAGAAATATTACCTTACTGAAAAAGTAGTGGATGCATGGAATAAATTTCCAGCAGAAGTGGTAGATGTTACTACAGTGAAGGTGTTTAAGCAAGCATGAGATAGGCATAAGGCTAAGCTAGATATAAGATAAAGCCAGTGACTAAAGGAAAGTATTCAGATGTTGGGCAGACTGGATGGGCCAAATGGTTCTTATCTGCCATCACCTTCCATGTTTTTGTTCCTATTTACTTGATGTTTAGGGTCATTGACCTGTT
The DNA here is from genome assembly GCF_027358695.1 of Spea bombifrons. NCBI lineage: Eukaryota > Metazoa > Chordata > Amphibia > Anura > Pelobatidae > Spea > Spea bombifrons. Next base: position 56,119,321 of record NC_071090.1, read on the forward strand.
GTGCATCACACAACTTCTAATAAGATGGACAGCCAGGTATGATACCTTGATAAACTTGGGAATTAATTGTCCCCCTAAATGATGGCAACCTGTCCAGGCAGCAAACCAACCCCAAATAATGATGCTCCCTCCACCATAATTTACCATTGGGATAATGTTTTCATGTGGGTATTTGGTGCCTTTATGCAATACATAGAGCTGCATGTTCTTCATGAGCAATTTTTCATCAGTCCAAAACACTTTTTCCCATTCGCGTTGTAGAGTGTCAAGGTGCTCATTGGCAAACTTCAGATGAACAGCAATGTTAAATTGTACAACAGCGGCTTCCACCGTGCTGTCATTGACCACATGCCTGTCCAATATTTTGCATATGGTACACAGAGATGTTAAACAGTTCCAATGATTCAAGCAGTTTACCTGTAACTCTAGGCATTCTGCGTTGTGCCCTTGGAGTCATCTTGGCTGGGTGCTCAGTGTAATATTGTCTCCATTTATAAAACATGTGTCTAACTGCGGACTGATTAACATGTAAATTCTTTATGAGGTTACTTTGTAACTCTTTCCCATTTTATGCAAATCAACAATTCTTGATTGTAGGTCTTCTGAGATTTCATTTTTGGAAGGCATGGTTCACATCAGCAGATGCTTCTTGAGAGTAGCAAACTCAAAATACTTAAGTGTTTTTATGTCAAAGCAGCTCTAAACCACACCTCCATTCCCTTGTCATTGATTGGACTCCATGTTTGTTAACTCCTGACTTCAATTAGCTTTTGTTAAAATGATTTGCTTAGGAGTTCACATACTTTTTCCAGCCCAGAATATGAATGCTGTATTCAATATGGACAGGAACAATCTGTGTGTTATTAGTTAAAACAGATTGTGTTTGTTCATTATTGTAAATTGAAGATAAAGATTATATAATATTTTAAGACACATTCAGGGCCGGCCCAACGCATAATGCTCTGGCCGGCGGCATCAGCACACATCGGCCATTTAGATTAGATTTCCAGCAATCTGATGGCCTCATAGCGATGGGAGCAGCGTGAGGGGTGAAAGGTCCGTGCGAGGGGGCAGAGCTTTCAACTCCCACGCTGCTCCCATCACTAGGCGGCCATCGCACACGGGCGCTGGGTGCTGATGCCGCCGGCCGGCGCTGCTTTAATACTTTCTTTTAAAAAAAGAATTGAAGTAGCGCCGGCCGTGAGCAACTCTATGATGTCTCCAAATGAATGTGCCGCCTCTATAGTAGTCATGACAGGGAACATGCACCTACATCAGTGCACCCCCGTGCATAAAAATTCCTAATGCCCTTGCACCATTAAACTGCTATGCCTGAGTTAAAAAATCTGTATTTTGCTATACAACCATTTACTAATATGACATCGATAAAAATAATAAATATATTTGGAAATGTATTTAGATACCAGCAAAACATAGATACCATTCACAATCAAGAACAACAAAAACCCAAAAACAAGAACGCACAACAGGATTTATTTACCAAAAGAAGAGTTGTGGTTTTACCTCCTTCACTATTCATTATGAAGGGCCAAAACTGACAAGTTTCTCTACCAAGAAGGCCTGGGCTGGCCCTTTATAATTAAAAATTCAATATATACAAAGACTTTAAAGACATCTCACTGATGTTACTATTATGAGGTTGCTAAACATAAGAGACCCTTGAGATTAATCATTGCCATTTTTCACTATGCCCCCAAGAGGTGCTGACCAACAGCATATTTCTACAGCAGTACGTACTGGAGAAATTTAGATTTTTCATCTGCTCATTGAGTTTTATAGGGCAATGTAAGACATATGTTATCAGCCTTCTGAAACTAGTCATTTTAAAAATTAACTCATCACATATAGTTGGCTGCTGGGGCTTCTGGTTGATCTCACAAAGATCACAACGGAGAACTGTATATTTCTAAAGGAATGTAAAAATGAGTACAAGTCAAAGTGAGACTGGTAACATCTCATTATCCTGTTACCACAAAAATGTCCTATTGCTTTTTAAACAGACAATGTGTAGGACTGGCATAAAATGTGGTATCAAAATGTAATTTATGAAATTCAACTCCCTAACAACCTGTTTTTAATTTTTGTACACTTCGTGACCGATGCTGTTTTAACATTTTTGCGGTGTTTGTGTTCAGCTGTAATTTTCTTCTTGCTTATTTAGCAGTGCACCCACACAAATTATATTTTTTTTTTCAGGACAAGAAAAGCGTTATTCAACTTGGGGTATTTTTACACTTTTCGTGTAGCCATTTTACCACCAATCTTTGCCAAACAGGTACATTTTTGCTGCTTTTTTCCCACACAGGATTGCAAATCATGTATCAATTTTCTAAGAATATAGCGGGTTACTGGGAAACAACACCCATAATGTAACAAATATGTCTTCAGTAACAGTGATACAACCCATGCATAGGTTTATTTGGTTGTTTGGGGGCTAAAAGACCAAATTTGGGAAATGCACATTTCAGTTTTTCAATATCTGGTCATCCTGTGCCCATGTCCTGTTTGAGACTTCTTTGAAGCCAGCCAATTTAGTTTACCCCCATGAAACTATATATGTTTTTAAAACTAGAGTGCACAGGGTATTTCAGATGATGATATTTGAACACTTTACATGCACTAATTCTACAACCAGCCTTTGTCAAAGTTTGAGGTAATAATTTTGTATGTGTTTTTTATATATACATTGTACATCAGGTATGAATTTACAGTTCCTTGTAGATATCACTGTCAAACAACAGCCCTGTATGTGTTCAGCAACATCTTCTGACTACAGAGATACCACTCATATGCTTCTTCACTCATGAGTGAAAAAACCGCAATCATTGATCACTTTCTAAGCTCATTTACCCCATGACATTTCAGGCACGTCACTGGCCCTTAAATATATGTTTTTCCGTGATGTGCCTGGCGCATCATTGGTTGTTAGGAGATTGAAGGTATAAGAAATTATTCACCTTAAATAACTCAAGAAAGATCTGGCAAGGTACTGACAAATAAGACAGATTTTAGCAATGAACAATATGTTGAACTGAATAAGGTTTTCAACGGGCTTTGAAAGATAGAGGCATAGAATTTTATGGCAGATAAGAACGATTCTGCCCATCAAGTCTGCCTATTTTTCTCATGTAAATACTCTGACCTTAATGAGGCCTTGGTCTTGTCTTCGATTCAGGATTCCTTTATGCCTACTCTATGCATGTTTTAATTCCCCCACTCTATTAGCCTCTATTGCTTTAAGATTGTTTTAATATGGCAAATTATCTTGAAAACAAAACACACTACATGTATGGAAACATTTGTCTGTGGTGGTGGTGGGGGGTTTGAGAAGGGTTCTTGGGGGATTATAGAGAATAGTACAACAGAAAAAAAAAAACAGAATAATTGGGAAGATAAAATTTACAGAGAATCAGCTTTACAAGTTACAGCCTGTGACCAGTTTGGAAAAAATGCGTTCTACTTGGCACCAGATATATGAGATCCAGCCATGACTCAGAAACTGCCTGGAAAACTAACCACCTCTGAAAATGTGGCACATACAGATATATGCGTTTGCCCATGCAGTTCTAATACAAGTGATATACATTGGTTGAGACCTGGATTTTGGTAGGTGCTGGCTCACATCACCATGAGCATTCTTTGATGCTCTCTTTGTTTTTTTGTTAATGGTGGTGGAAGGAAGCCAGTTGGCCAAAGGCTTGCTTGGCAGAGCTACAAAACGTATTCCAAAAGCCTGGCACCAATATGTGGCTTGGTCACTTTTAAATAAGGAACAAACAAGCATGCTAATTCAAAGCAGGCAATCAGCTTCACAACTTAAGTACTTATTTACTCTTTACTCCTGATCAGGAATGAAAATGTTAACCCTCTTGGTAAATGTTAATTCTTTTTCAAAGGCATATTTTCCCCAATAAGTGATATTAGATTACTGTGAATATATATAAAATATAGCATATGAAAAAGCACAACAAACTGGCAATAATCACAAATATCAAAAATCATTTCGGAAACATGAAAAAGTCAAATTCTTACCTCAATGTATGGTACGATTTTGCATGAGAAATCCTCCAGTAACCACTTCTTGGTAAGTTCATGAAATATCACCAATGGCAAGCAGAAAAAAATGATCAGAAAGTCCCAAAAGGCCAGGTTTGCCAAAAGTGAGTTGGATATACTTCTCATATAATAATTGTGGCAGACTATACACATAACAGCCATGTTGCCCATAATCCCAATGACAAAAATGATAATGGACAGACACATGACTGCATAGGCACCGTACGAATCATCTGTGATCGGGTAAAATGGATTTCTTATATGCTGTCGTTTCTTTGAGGTGTTTTTGGGCATCAGAGCTTCACTGATTTCCATGCTATCTGGAAACACCTTGACATCATTGGTAGCAATAGGGGCAGAGCCATTTAAGGCCAAAGCGTAAGGTTCTGTATCCTTTAACATGATCAGATCCTGCAAAGTTTCATTTAAATTCACAGATACTTTTCTGTCATCATTGCCTTTATTCCACTGGTGGTTACCGGCTCCTCTCCTGGTCCTCCCATTTTGGATATAAAGCGTCCCTAGGGCATGATCAATCTCCTCCTGCTCAGGTGTAACAATCAGTTTGTTTAGGGCCAATGCTTTGTACCTGATATTGGATGTAGGGATGGCGTCTCTTTCTCCTTTTTCATTTTGCAGTGCTGATCTTTGCATCACATATGAAGGTTCAGTTGGGTTATTTAACGGTCCCTGCGACAGAGTTACATTGCATTTACAAATGAGTTTCTTTAAAGTCCTTTCACCGAGAGATTCCATATAAACAGATTCATCTCCTGTCCTTTTAGGGAAAAGTTTGCCAGTGATGCAGTGGAAACCGTGGCACCAGCCTATGCTATGCACATTTTCTTGCCTCCGGATAAAGAGATCATCCTGCAGACCGTGGACACTCACTATAAAAACCCACACAAAGCATGCAGAGAATAATGAATCGAAGGTGTTCTGCATGATTAAAAGAAACGCTTTAGCTAGAAACGAGGCAATGCATTGGTAGTTCCAAACATGTCACTCGATCCTGCTGTGCCAGACAAAAGCAGCAATGCCAGAATACAAGCGGACAATGTGCTGTAAATAAATGAACGATCCAATGGGTCAGGTTTCAGGTTTACAGGTAATCTAACAATATAAGAGAAACTCAATGCACATGACACAAAGGCTCTGTTTTCTCCATGTCCTTGATGCACATGCAGTTCAGGGGAAAAGTTAAGGTGCCTGATGCTGTAAATCCACAGAAATCCCAGGGCTCCACCCTATATGAACAGTCTGGAGAAACTGTTAGGAATGAGCCTTGCTGCTCATTTACATTTTCCTCCTCTGTACGGTGGTATCTTCTATTTTATTGCAGGGAGAAACTCCTCTCCCTCCTCTTCTTGTTAATCCCAAATGAATATAATCCCTCCCTGCCTTGAAGTAAACAGGTTGTAGATGTCATCAGAACAGATTAACTGGGAGGCATGAGATACGGATGGCAGTCACAGGCAAAAGAAATCTAAATTGCTTGTTTTTTTTCCTTTGTGTTGAGAAGAAGGTGAACAAGTGTTGGTCAGCAAGGTGCAGCATGAGAGAGACCTTTGCTTTCCAGACTGCCTGCCCCTTAATGTGGCTTCTGCTGTCAGTGCTGTGTATGCATGGGAGTGCTGAAGAGCCCCGCCTGCAGGCTTCACCACACCATCCTCTGCGCCTGTGTGGGTCTGGATTGAGACTGCCTCCCTCCTCCTTCCATACACTATCTGCACATTTACGTGGCTGTAAACAATTATCGCACCTTGCTGTCCACCGCTACTAGTGTCTGCTTATTGTCTGCTTGGAGTAAGCAAGGAATATTGCTTGCTTTTAAGTTTTAAGCGTCATGTATTTTTTTCTCCCATTTGACTTGTTTTTCTACCATACCATTTTCACCTTATTGTATTAGAAGGGTTATTTGAACCAGATACCAAGTTCTTTCTGCTATAATGAAGCAAGGCTAGTTTTCATCACACTGATGCTGACACAAAGGCTGTGCTGCTGGAGGGGGGAGTGAAGAAAAAGCACAAAAGATGCCAGGGAGATGCGAGCTGTTAGGTTGTAGAAGCGACTGTGTGCTCTACATCACGCTAACACTGCAGAGCCCCTACCGCAGACAGCACTGTGGAAATGCACTAGGTGGCAAGATATCAATTGGTTTAGTTTCATCAATGGCTTTTCATTATACTAAATTTCAATAGTAAAGTAATATTATCATTAAGAATAATAATTAGTGATAGCAATACATCTTTCCTAATTATTTTTGTAATTATCATCTTAGCCTAGAGATCTGGGAGCATAATAATATAGAGTATATATCAGGGTATATTTTTCTGTAGTGGGCCACTTCATCAGAAATGTGTGGGCCTCACTTGTTATCCATTGAGAGAAAATATACAGCATGACTCCTATCATTATAGAGTGAGCCAGACATAGACTATGGTATAGCATGGCTCCTATCATTATATAGCAAGCTAGCAGTAGCATTGTTGTGGGGGGGGCATCATCGGTGACTAAAATCCACTGAAGTTGCAAGGCTGGATGAGGATATCATAGATCTCCTTCTAACCAGCCGAAAAAAGGAGTGCAGGGTCTGTTCATGTTTCCCTGCTCCTTTACAAAGTGTGCCAGCTATTAGTCTGAGCGCCAGGATATGATGTCAGCACTGACCGAGCCGTGGAACTGAGTTAAGCCAGGATGTTTATGGAAAGCATGAATGTACTTGTGTAGCAGGCATGTGTGTTCATAGGGAGGCCTTTGATACAGTATACGTGTGTATTTTGACAGTGCATCGTTTACTGTTACTGTTTTGGGCCTAAAGGTATAAAATGAAATAAGAGATGAGCCCTGACAGAGGAGACCTAAGATATGATAATTTTGGGTGCAATGTGGGTGCTGGGGCAAATCTTGTGGGTGCATATTTTTAGATTTGTATTTTTTTTTTTTGCAAATATTTATGTGTGTGTATGTATGTGTGTGCGTGTATATATATATGTCTGTGTGTGCATGGCAATAATAATCCCCCCCTACTTTTATCCCTGTCCCCCCATATGCCCTCCCTAAATTTGCCACTGCAAGCCAGACACATAAGGTGGTACAGCAGGACTCCTATTATTATATAGTGGTTCGGACACAGACAGTGGTACAGCTTGACTCCAACTTTTAAAAAAAAAATGAGCCAGACATAGTCAGTAGCACAGTATAACTCCCATCACTATATACTGAGCCAGACATTGATGTTGGTTCAGGATAACTCCCATCATCCATTATATTTGTTTGCATTTCATTGCTTTTTCATTGCTCTTTCTTCTACTCTCTTTTACACTTTCATTCACTCTTACTCCACCAACCACATCCCTGTCCTCTTTCGAGCAGCTCTGCATCTTCTCTTGACTCTTCTTGTTCGTTTGTCTGTAAATCAGGCCTCCCAGAGCACCTCCACAAAAATGGAGAGCCTCTAGGAACACCCTCTAGAGACTCTGAAAATTAAAACAGGAGAATTTCCTGTGTTGAGATGATGCATTTGACATCACATCCTGTTTCCAGTGTATTCATGCATCACTTCCTTTAAGCAATGTCTTGAACTGTGGAAAGGAAGGATTCTAAGCCCATCCACCTTAACCTGTTTACTTTGTTTATGGAGATCATGAAGACAAGGCATGACAAGTTACCACAAGCAGAAAGCCAAGTTGGCCCTTGTCAGGCTCCATTCAGGCTGCGGAGCTGCTTCTCTCTTGTTCCCCCCATCTCGCTAGTTTCCCCCCATCTCGCTAGAGGTTCCCCTTTGCTGTAATCCATTCCTGGATTTCCATATGCTCTGTTCTGTGCTTCTGATTCCTTGATTCTAGCTCTGCTCTTTGCTTCAGCTCTGTTTCCTTTATAAGGTGTGCCCCACCCGTTTGTTATATTTGTCTCAGTCTGCCGCCTAAAGGTATGCCATTCTTGATTCTGTGTTTAGGCTCAATGTTTAGTTTTAGCTTATTCTTAATTCAGTAGACAGGGTTTAGTGCTAGAACCCACCAAATATTGGAGTACTTTGGCGTAGTGATGGGCTAAGCATATTATGGACATACGATGTGACGGAATCTAAAATTGTTATCGCATAGTCCTAGGCTAGTCCTGTATTTATGTGTGTCTGTCTTTTATGTACCTTTTCCCTCTTTTGTCTGAATCATCTGAGGATTTCTGGAGAAGCGTCTGAGGATCTCGGCTCCTCACTCCATCCCTTCTATTCCTTGTTCCCTGTCCTTTGTTGTGTCCTGTACCATGTATGTCTTGTCTGCCTGTGTTTCTTGCTCGGTCTCCCTGTTCCTTGTTCTGTCCCCCTTGCTTGCTATGTTTCAGCTGTTACTCTGCTAAGCTTCCCTACTCCCAGCTTGCAGCATCCTGCTTATTTCTCTGTAGAGCTATGTCTCATGCTTGCGTGCAGGATATCACGGTTTTGTTCTGGACAACATGAGCTGCTATGTCAGGGTACTGGTATGTGGCCGCACAAGCCTAGATGCCCACCCAGGACAGTGCAGTCACCCTGCACCAGGCCCTGTCCGACTTGAATTCCATCGATTGGGCGCCCTGGGTCTTTATAGTCGTCTGTATGGATCCAGTCCCTCACAGCCCTCCAGTGGTTACAGCAGAACAAGGTGAAGGTTCTGGAGTGGCTATCACAGTCTGCAGACCTTAATATCATTGAACATGATGCCATGTTTTGTTCATAACCTACAGTTGAATATGAATCCCATAAAAAAAGAAATATGTTTTGCTTGCTTACTCATGTTTTCTTTAACAATGGTACATATACTCACTGGCCACTTTATTAGGTACACCTTCCTAGTACAGGGTTGGACCCTCTATTGCCTTCAGAGCTGCCTTCATTCTTTGTAGCATAATTTCTACAAGGTGCTGGAAACATTCCTCAGAGATTTTGGTCCATATGGACATGATGGCATCATGCAGTCACTGCAGATTTGTCAGCCTCACATCCATGATGCGAATCTCCCGTTTCACCACATCCCAAATGTGCGCAATTGGATTAAGAATTGGTGACTATGGAGGCCATTGGAGTACAGTGAACTTATTATCATGTTCAAGAAACGAGTTTGAGATGATGTGAGCTTTGTGACATGATGCATTATCACCATGATTATACACTGTGGTCATAAAGGGATGGACATGGTCAGCAGCAATACTCAGGTAGGCTGTCGCATTAAAACGATGCTCAATTGGTACTAAGAGGCCCAAAGTGTGGCCCCCACACCATTACACCATCACCAGCCTGAACTGTTGATACAGGGCAGGATGGATCCATGCTTTCGTGTTGTTTACGCCAAAGTCTGACCCTGTCATATGAAAGTTGCAGCTGGTATTGAAACTCATCAGACCAGGCAACGTTCTTCCAGTCTTTCACTGTCCAATTTTGGTGAGCCTGTGCGAATTGTAGCCTGCTCTTAGCTGACAGGAGTGGCACCCGGTGTGGTCTTCTGGTGCTGTAGCCCATCTGCTTCAAGGTTCAATGTTTTGTGCATTCAGAGATGGCATTCTGCATACCTTGGTTGTAACATTTGGTTATTTGAGTTACTGTTGCCTTTCTGTCATCTCGAACCAGTCTGCCCATCCTCCTCTGACATGAACAAGGCGTTTTCTTCCACAACTGCCGCTCACTGGATATTTTTCCTTTTTTGGACCATTCTCTGTAAACTCTAGAGGTGGTTGTGCGTGAAATTCCCAGTAGATCGGCAGTTTCTGAAATACTGAGACCAGCCCGACTGGCATCAACAACCATGCCACGTTTAAAATCACTTAAAACCCCTTTCTTTCCCATTCTGATGCTTGGTTTGAACTTCAGCAAGTTGTCTTGATCAGGTCTACATGCCTAAATCCATTCAGTTGGCTGATTAGCTATTTGCGTTAACAAGCAATTAAACAGGTGTAACTAATCAAGTGCCCAGTGAGTGTATATTACCAATTCTTCATGGGTATGCAAACTTTTGAGCACAACTGTATGTAGTTGTATATACATGTAGATGTATATAAAATCCAGCGAAGACTTTACTCTTTATAAATTCATGCTTCACACCTACAACTCTGCCCTCTCTCTCGCCAAACAGCTCTACTTCTCCACTCTCATATCCTCTCTTTCTTCCAACCCACGACGCCTTTTTTCTACTTTCAACTCCCTTCTCTGTCCCTCCACACCCACACCACAAACCTCTCTCACTGCCCAAGATCTTGCTACCTACTTCAAAGAGAAGATCGAGACTATTAGAAAAGACCTCTCTTCCTTACAACTCCCTCCTACACCACTCACCACCACCCTCTCTACTCCTACTATACTAACTGCCTTTTCCCCTACAACCGAAGAAGAGATAGCCACTCTTCTTTCTTCCTCTCACCCAACAACCTGTCCCCTTGACCCCATCCCTTCACACCTCACAAAGTCTCTATGTCCATCCCTTGGTCCATCACTTACCCACCTATTTAATCTTTCTCTATCATCTGGATCTGTACCATCTGCCTTCAAGCATGCGCTAATCACACCAATTCTAAAGAATCCTTCCTCAGACCCCGTCTGTTTGACTAACTACCGCCCTATCTCTCTGCTTCCTTTTACCTCTAAGCTGCTTGAACGGATTGTGTACAATTGCCTCACTAACTTCCTCTCCTCTAATTCCCTCCTTGACCCTCTACAGTCTGGTTTCAAACCCCTTCACTCTACTGAAACAGCTCTAACAAAAGTCTCCAATGACTTGCTCTCTGCCAAAGCTAAAGGTCACTACTCTATTCTAATACTACTGGATCTCTCTGCTGCTTTCGATACTGTTGATCACCACCTTCTTCTTGACTCACTTGCTTCTATGGGCATTCGAGATACAGCTCTCTCCTGGATCTCCTCATATCTGTCTAACCGTTCCTTCTCTGTCAGCTTCTCTGGCGAGACATCATCGCCCCTTCCACTTTCGGTTGGTGTCCCCCAAGGTTCAGTCCTTGGCCCTCTGCTGTTCTCTCTTTATACTTCCTCTCTTGGCAAACAAATCAACTCATTTGGTCTCCAGTATCATCTATATGCAGATGATACCCAAATCTACCTGTCTTCTCCTGATCTCTCTCCATCTCTCATGTCCCGGATCACCAGCTGCTTGTCTGCTATTTCTTCATGGATGTCACAACACTACCTGAAACTTAATCTTTCTAAAACGGAACTCATTATCTTCCCTCCCTCCATCTCCACTCCACTACCTGAATTCTCTATCACCATTAACAACACAACTATCTCTCCTACTAACCAGGCCCGATGCCTTGGGGTCATCCTTGACTCAAACCTCTCCTTCATCCCTCACATTCAGTCCCTCGCCAGATCCTGCCGCCTGCACCTAAAAAACATCTCTCGTATCCGCCCATTCCTCACCCAAGAATCCACAAAAACTCTGGTTCATTCACTTATCATTTCCCGTCTTGACTACTGCAACACTCTTCTGGTTGGCATTCCACTGTCTCGACTCTCTCCACTACAGTCTATCCTTAATTCCGCTGCTAGGCTCATCTTCCTTGCACGTCGCTCCTCTTCTGCTTCCCCCCTCTGTGAAACCCTCCACTGGCTTCCGATTACCTTTAGAATTAAATTTAAGATCCTGGTACTGACATATAAGGCCATCCACAATACTGCTCCTCCGTACATTTCTGACCTCATTAGCAAATACTCTCCTACTCGATCCCTACGTTCCTCCCATGGGCTAAGGCTCTCCTCCTCACTCATCACCTCTTCCTTTTCCCGTCTACAAGATTTCACTCGAGCTGCCCCATATCTCTGGAATCTACTCCCAAGGAACCTTCAGCATTCACCCTCCCTCCCGACATTCAAGAAACATCTAAAAACCCACTTCTTCAGAGAAGCATACCATCTTAGCTGCTAGAACATCCTTGTCATTGATACCCCACAATACCTCTCACCCTTTCTCTATGCCTTATGTTTGTCACCCCATTTTCCCTCTAGATTGTAAGCTTGCGAGCAGGGCTTTCTCCACCAAATGTATCGGTTTGTCTTAGTCTGTCAATTCTTGTCTTGTCATATCCCTTGAATTTATGTATTGTATTAAGCGCTGCGTAAACTGTTGGCGCTATATAAATAAAAGATAATAATAATAATAATAATAATAATGTTGCATGTTACCCATGCAAGTGACAGTTCTGAACTTATTGCAGGGTAAGCTTTTTTAAGAAGGGGCTAAATTCCATAACTCTGCAAAATAAATAAAATATAGGTTGTTAATACATTCACCGATCAGTCATAACATGACAACCTTCCTAATATTGTGTAGGTCTCACTTTTGTCACCAAAACAGCCCTGATCCGTCAAAGCATGGACTCCACTAGACCTTTGAGGGTATGCTGTGGTATCAAGACCTTAGCAGCAGGTTCAGTAAGTTGTTAGGTGTGGTCTCCATGGATGCATCCTGGTGCCATGTGTTCTCCAGTTAAGCGGCGCAAAACCACCCGTGCGTTGAGTTCTTATGCTCACATGCCCATTGTAGGCTCTTTCGGCAGTGGACAGGGGTCAGCGTGGGCACCTTGACTGGTCATCAACTTTGAGAACAAAATGTTCACTTGCTGCCTAATACAGTATCTCACAAAAGTGAGTACACCCTCACATTTTTGTAAATATTGTATTATATCTTTTCATGTGACAACACTGAAGAAATGACACTCTGATACAATGTAGTGAGTGTACAGCCTGTATAACAGTGTTTATATTTTCTCCTCTTCACTCATCTTGTCTCTCAGCCTGGGAGGGTCCTCTATCCTCATGTTTTAGTCTAGATATGTTTCTCTAATTTTGTCTGTTACTTCCCTTCTTATGCTCTGCACCAAATTACCTCATCTCAAGATTGTAAGCTTGCAAGCAGGTCTCTCGCCACCTAAGGTTTGTCCTAGACCAGGCATGTCCAAACTTTTTTCGAAGAGTGCCAGATTTGATGAAGTGAACATGTGCGAGGGCCGACCATTTTGCCTGACATTTTCTGAACCATTAAAATTAAATGCAAATTAACTATTTTATGCAAAGTTTATTGAAAACGGCATACCACATCTATCCCTTTCTCACTATCTCCCCTCCATACCCCCCTTCTCACAATCTCCCCTCTCCCTCCCTACCCCCCCTTCTCACAATCTCCCCTCTCCCTCCCTACCCCCCTTCTCACAATCTCCCCTCTCCCTCCCTACCCCCCTTCTCTCAATCTCCCCTCTCCCTCCCTACCCCCCTTCTCACAATCTCCCCTCTCCCTCCCTACCCCCCTTCTCACAATCTCCCCTCTTCCTCCCTACCCCTCCTTCTCACAATCTCCCCTCTTCCTCCCTACCCCCCTTCTCACAATTTCCCCTCTCCCTCCCTACCCTTCTCACGATCTACCCTCTCCCTCCCTACCCCCCTTCTAACGATCTACCCTCTCCCTCCCTACCCCCCTTCTCACGATCTACCCTCTCCCTCCCTCCCTACCCCCCCTTCTCACGATCTACCCACTCCCTCCCTACTCCCCTTTGTAGGTCACTTACCGTCAACTCCTGTGTTGGCCGTCATATGCCAGCGCTCAGCACCCGAGACAAACACCTCACACTTCCAACACTGCACTCTGGGCAGCGCAGAGGCAGGCGGCGGCGGCAGCGGTGAGCAGAGGAGTCCTGGATTTCTGTCAGTCAGGGGGGCCCAAGAGGTGCCGAGCGGTCGTTTTCAGCAACCGCTCGGCACCCCTTGGGCCCCACTGACTGGCAGAACTCCAGGGCCCGGTCGCAGTCGCGACCCCGGTAGTTCCGCCACTGCCTACAAATTTCTTCATTAGATGCCCTTGTGGCTGTGCGTGCCGGCGCAGGGAGAAGGAAAGCCCAAATCTAGCGACGTCCGAGATCGCAAGATTTGGGCTTTCCTTCTCCCTGCGCCGGCACACACAGCCACAAGGCACACACAGCCACAAGGGCATCTGATGAAGAAATTGTGTAGGGGAGGGCAGGGGCGTACCTAGAGTATTTGGCACCCGGGGCGGATCCTGTATGTGGCACCCCCCCACACACACACTTCAAAACTACCTGGCCGAAACTGAATATGACCCCCCCCACACACACCATAAAAAAAATCTAACACTTATTTAAAGTAAGTAACACACCAAAATAGGACAAAACAATTAAATAACAATATATATATATATATATATATATATATATATAATTGTTAACAGCAATCACATTCCTATCATGCCCAGGCATACCCAGATTCCAGGAGGCACTCGCAGACTTGGCATGATAGGAGTATGATTGGCCTATCTACCCCTTCTCGCTCCCTTCTGCCCTATCTACCCCTTCTCGCTCCCTTCTGCCCTATCTACCCCTCCTAACTATCTACCCTCCCCCTCTTTGAAGTTCACTTACCTTTCAGGAGTCCTGCGGTGGGGGTGCAAGGCCTCTGTCTCCCAGCTCTGCCACTGTATGGAACAGTATAGAGTGATGGGAGTTATGATGTACTTTAGAGCATAATTATATAATGAAAAATACATTGGAAATGGTACAGCATAACACCCATCACTCTCACACACTTACCAATCCACACACACACCAATCCACACATACACCAATCCACACACATACCAATCCACACACACATACCAATCCACACACACATACCAATCCACACACACACCAATCCACACATATACTAATCCACACACATACACCAATCCACACACATACACCAATCCACACACATACCAATCCACTCTCACTGTATGCTTTCTTACCTTTCCTCTTTTCTCGTTACAGCTCCTTTTCCTGCTCTTCGCTCCTCTTCTTCTTCAGTTCTTCTGTCTTCTTCTGATGGCACGGGGGTCAGAGGGCACGGACAGCGGTGGGCGCGGCTTCAGTGTTGTGCGCCGGGATCTAACAACAAACCCCGGCGCACAACAGCTGTTGCCGCGCGGATCACAAGGGAGCGGTATCGGAGGTCTTTAACAGACCTCCGGCTCCCTTGAGTGATTTTAAGCCGGGTTCAAGGGAGATCCTTGAACCGGCTTAAAATCACTCAAGGGAGCCGGTGGTCTGTTAAAGACCTCCGATACCGCTCCCTTGCGAGCCTGCTCCTCCAGCGGCGGACATTACTGTCCGTCTCTGGAGGGGTGCCGGCAAGTTGCCACCCCTCTGATGAGCGGCACCCGGTGCGGACCGCCCCCCGCTCGGTACGCTACTGAGGGGTGTGTGCCGGCGCAGGGAGAAGGAAAGCCCAAATCTCGCGCTTTCCTTCTCCCTGCGCCGGCTGATGACGCCAAGTCCCGTGGCTCACTTGGGGGCCGTATCAGTCCGGAACGCGGGCCGCAATTGGCCCGCGGGCCGGACTTTGGACATGCCTGTCCTAGACTGTCAACTCTTGTCTTGTCATACCCCTTGAATATATGTATTGTATTAAGCGCTGTGTAGATTGTTGGCACTATAAATAAAAGATAATAATAATCTTATAATCAAGGTAGTCTTTTATTCAGACTTCAGATCTGCGGCACAACTGCACAGCCGACTAAGTCTAGGGCCTTCTCACTCACCAAATAGCCTTAAATAGCGTGACCTGGACTTTACCAGTTGCCTTTTATTTAAAATCTATTTGGTACTATATGTGTATTCTACTACTACTACTGTCTTGTGAAAAAGATTATACATCCCTCTAAGAAATCTATGGTTTTACATACCAGGACACAATACCAACCATTCTTTTCCTTAGCAGGTCTGAAATTTAAGTAAATAAGCCTCAGATCATATTTCATCATGTCATGATTGATTCAACAAAAATGAAGCCAAAATAGAGAAGCCATGTGTGAAAAACTAAGAACACCTTATGATTCATGACCTTATGTTTGTGCAAATATACAGTGTTTGGTTTTTGCCAAATGTGGCACTGTAAATTATGGACAAAAGTCTCCACACCTTGGTCTTGTCTATCCAAAGGCGTACTTTATTTTTCACACGACTGTATGGGAAACCCAAATTCAATTTCTGAACTCACCCTGGATCCTGGGTCAGCAAATCCCCCAAAATGGTATTTACTACGATAGCTATGAAACCCTTTCCAGACTGATAGATGTCATGACCTTGTTTATCAACTGTTCTTGAATTTAGATTGCAGTATGACATGCTGCTTTATGAGGCATTTAGCCTACTTCACTTTGCAAGTTAGTGAAATAGAAGAAATCAGGAAGGTGGCAAATGCCTTTTTCACAGCACTGTAGTAAAACAAGCGCATATTGTAAGTATAACATTATTGAAATGTAGCCAAAACCTTGAAACCAGAGGAAAACAAAAATAGCACAAATCAGAATTACTTAAGGGATGTATAAAAACAGTTCTTTAATTGCCATTTTATAAACTGTAGACTCTGAAACAGCCAAACATTTGCTGCTCACAATTCCTTAAAAAGATCACCAAGCAAATATGGATTATCTCTTTAATATACTGACTCTTGGTACAAAATAAGTAACTTTGATGTAAGCCCCATGGCAGTTTTATTTTGCAATTTCTTCAGGCTCTAGAGCAAAAGTGACAGATGAGTTCAGAAAGCAGAGTTCCGAGATGATTGAAGTGGACATTGAAGACACCAGATTACGTAGGACGTCTCAGAGAAAAGGATATACACCTACAGCAATAAAGAAAACAGCGAGTGAAACAGAAAGAGATCAAATATGTTTTGCCTAATGCAACCAGTCACAGAGTGAATGCTGTAAGGCGTATAAGATTCATGCATAATAAAAAGGATCATGGGAAATATTCTCAGATGATGATGGAGAAAGGTGTACGGTAGAAAGAAAAGACAAAGCAGCATATTTATACACACTTTATGCTTCAGTTAAAATGCTTCTACAGCCTTAAATGTTACAAATTCTTTTTTTTTTTTTTAATACAATCATCCACCAGAAATGTTCTATTTCATGTGTTAAAGGAGTGGAAAATACGATATGTTCTTTATCCCTATTGTTTGCTTATTATTATTTTCCCTATTATTTCTCATTTTGAGAGATGAATTACAGATTTTAACATCTTTATGACATAAATTTCAAGTGTGGATTTTTCCCCATTTGATGTCACCATACAATTGCTGTTCTTTATCTAGGTCAACTTTTGTTATTCCACCAACATAAATTTGGTAATTTTAAAAACAGATTTATATGGCTCATTTCACAAGAGGAAAGTCTGTATATTTCAAACACAATGTTGTTATAGAAAGTAATAGAACAAGCCAAAATTAACCTTATAAAAGCTGGAATGCCCAGTAGACCTTACAGTCAAAGAAGTAATAAGCAATGTGCAGATATGCAAATACAATGCTGTTTACATAGTGTATTCTGTAAAGCAATTGTGGCGCCATTATTAAAAAGTGAATTTGTGGATAGTTCCAGATATGTACTTTTTTTATAAGAAGGCATTTTAGGTTTTAAGCTAGGTTTCCATTTGGTTTTTTTTTGCTAAAAACGCCTATAAAAACGCCAATAGCGCCACCTGGCGTTTTTTTTGTGAAAAACGGCTGCAGCCAGATGTTAGCTGTAATTCAATAGGAAATCGCAAAATGCCATTTCCACTTGGCGTTTTTCTGTTTGGCGTTTTTTCAGTCCTCTTTGGCGTTTTTCTGCTTTTTTGGGCTCTGTGGCAGTTTTTCAAAATCGCAGCATGTTCACACTCTGGCGTTTTTTGCAAGAAATCTTGGCGTTTTTCCTCCAATAGAAGTCTATGGGAGAGAAAAAACGCCATGAAAAAGCCATGTGGGTTTATTGCCTTGGCGTTTTTTATGGAATTTTTTCCACAGTAACAATGCAGAGGATGGACCCAGTATCTGTGTGTCCTACGAGAAATAGGCGGAAAACAAACAGTTTCACACAAAACAAAGTCCTGGACTGGTTCATATTGAATTTTACACCATTTGGAACAAACATGCCATTACAAACAAACATACGCAACTGAATCCTGCGTGCCAAAAGCAACAGCAAACAATTTGCACCATCATTTGGGGCCAATCTTCCCAGAGGAGCAGACATTCGGAATAAAGCATGCCTTACAAACCACAGAAAAGAGACAAAAGGGTCTACCAAGTAAATGACATCAGGAGAGGGCAGATACTTGCCATTTATCCTAATCCCTTTTAGCTGGGTGAAACTTCTAACTTGTAAAGGCTGGAAAAACTGCCTAAGGTCAAAAAAAGCAATTTCCACAGAAAGGCTAAAACGCCAGAAAAAACTGCAGAAAAAAACGCCAAAACGCAGGTAAATGCAGCGGCAGTTTTCTTGGCAGTTTTCCTGGCGTTTTTCATCAAGAAAAAAACGCCGGACAAAAACCCAAGTGGAAACCTAGCCTTAGAGGTGTGGGGTGAATGAGTTTTAGAGGTTCTGAAGGAAAGAGTATTCATTGTAGAGGAGAGATATGTCAGGAAGACCATCGAAGTTACAGTAGTCTAGACAGGAAAATATTATTGCATGTATTAGTGTTTTGGTTATTGTCAGAAAGGGTGTGAAGGAAGAAGTGTCATGTTTTAGCTGTTTTCTTAATTTGGGTAGTAAAAAAGGAACACAAAAAATCCAGAGGCAAAAAAGCAAAGTGGATCCATCAGCAGTAAGGTGTTGGGAGAAATATGGGTCGCAAAATAAGTAGCTCAGCCATCTAGAAAAAGACAATCATAAGGTTAGCGTATGCTGATTGTCTGGATAAAGTAATGGCCTGGACAGATAGATTTCAGTATAAGTTACCTTCAGAAAGTAGTTGAAGCCAAATGATTTTAAAACAAGGAGAACACAATGAGAACAGAACATGGGATAGACCCCTGTGTACTCCTACTGAAAGGAAAAATGTAGTTGATACAGAGGACACAGAAAAAGCTTGTGGGAAAAATCAGAAACCATGAATGAGCCGACCGCAAATGCAGAACTTGAAGGAAAAGAAGAACGGTGACGTAAAGAGTAATTTGAAAATGTAAGATTCTAAAATCGTGAAAAAAAATAAACAAATTAAGGTTAACACTAACGGCAATGAACTTTATGTCCTCTGGTATGTTGCATCATGAGAGATCTCTCTGTTGATGCACTGGAGAACAGGCTATCCAATGTCATTCTGATCTTTCCTTTATCATAAGGAGGAGGATGCAAGAAAGTGCTATTAGACTGAAAATATTTTTTTCTTTTAATCTTTCAATTTTTTTTTAAAAGAGATTTTCCATACCCAGAAGAATCCAGCAAGAATATCAAACACATAGGTCATAAAGCATTACACAAGCTTCAGGTTTTGTAGTATAATCTGAAGAGCAAAAGGAGAAGATCATATGCCATAATTGCCAATTATTCTATCCATTATTAGACGGTAAATGAGCAATTAACACTGGAAGAAAATAAAGTGGTTAGCAGATGATTACCCGGAGGTCTGAGAGGGGTTTTAGGTAACACATTACAAACACATTTGTTTAAAGTCCATATCAAGGGTTTACTACAGTTTATTAAATAGAAATGAAAGAACTTCAAAAACCTCTGGACAGGTCGTTTAAGACCATGTCCCATACCTATTGGGGAAATGCATTATTTAAACCTGACTCCCATTTAAGCATGTTTTGGTGTTTGGTTTGTCCGGCAATTCCAGAAGGTGATTGTAACATATGGATATGGCTCCACACCAAGAGCTTCCAACGCAGTGGATGAGCAGGTCAGGTGAAACACTGGCTCAAACTGTGATGATAAACTGTGTCATAGCCCTAAAACTAACCTGAGCAGAAAAGATAATAAAATGTAACCTTTATCCTGCCAGACTGGGTCCTAGGAAAATTAGAAATGCATCACATTTTTCCATGCAATGCAGAGATTGAAAATCATTGACACACAAATACATTTGTAATAATGACCTTAGTTAATTACATTTAAATGTGAACAAGCAAATATACATAAAAAAATTCCCTCAACTTGTTTGCTTGGGTTACAGTATTTGAAGCAAAAAGTATACTTCAGCTTATCCAGCAACCAACAAATATCTTGATAACGGCATTATTGTCTTGTGTTCGGCTACTGACGAAAGGTTAATATGTTTAACTTGCTAATTTGTTAAAATGTTACACATTTTTGATTTTACAGTGGCAAGAAAAAAGTAAACAAACCCTTTGGAAGTACCAGCATTTATGTATAAATTTGTCCTAAAACAATGTGTTTTAACTAATTGTATTGGTCTTGTAAATATTGAAAACATACACAGTGTGTGTTGGAAAAAGTATGTGAGCCCCTAGGCTAATCACTTCTATAAAAGCTAACTGGAGTAAGGAATATTCAAACCTGGAGTCCAACCAATGAAAAAGGATTGGAAGTGTGTTTACAACCATATGCTATTCCTAAAAGGCATCTGTTGATGTGAATCAAGAATTGTTAATTTGCATAAAGCTGGAAAGGATTGGCACACTCAGGAAACAAAGTCAGGAAAGTGAGAGGGGAGGAGTGGAGAGAGAGAGCCATCTGGAAGCACCACCATATCTTTCAGTATCAAACAGGGTCAGGGTTGCTGTCCACTAGCTGACATGCAGTAGATGTTATCTAATGCAGCAGGACAATGTGACCCTAAACATCAAAATAACTAGTATAGAATGTGTTTTTTTTAAAATGATTTTCTTTTTAAATGGCCCAGTCAGACCCATTAGAAATGCTGTGGCATGACCTCAACATTCACACCCAACATCCTAGAAATAAGCAGTTCTGTAAAGAAGGATGGTCTGAAATTCCTACTTAACATTGAGCAGGTCTCATTTGCAGCTACTGGAAGAGCTTGTTTGAGGTTATTGCTGCCAAAGGTTTGAGTAATTATTAAGTTTAAGGGCTCACTCACTTTTTCCAACATAACTGTTGAATGTTTAATAGGTGTGTTCAATAAAGACACCAAAATTATGATTGTGTGTTATTAGCTTAAGCACATTATATTTGTCTGTACCTTAAGGACAGACAAAGTTTTTTTTTATATAATTTTGTACCCTTTGGGGACTGTTTTAACACTTCTGTGGTGTTTACAAATCTGGTCAGCCTGCACCCTTGTCCTATTTGGTACATCTTTGATGCCGGCCATTTCAACCCCTGCCCCCCACAACCAAGGTACTTCAAATAGTGTTTTTTTTCTAACCATTTTCCATGCTAGGATTTTTGGGAGGATACAGTGCCAACTTTAGGACTTGCTCATAGAAATAACCATTAAAAAAAACATTTTTTGGTGTTGCTGAATGCCTCAATATCAAAGAATTGCAGCAACTACATTTGAGTGAAGGAAGAGATAGTATATTGGTTTTTACGCTTGAAAAAGTTCTAAATTGAAGCCAAGTTAATGTACCATAATTTTATTTACACACATGACAAATCAACAATTTCAAATCCTTTTGGTGACTATAGTGTCAAATATCTCATAGCACACTTGCTGCTTGCCTTCATTTGTTGCATTGTAGGATCTGATACAACATTCCAACCAAGGATATTCACCTGAAAAAATCAACACTGATTGTTAAAACAATTAGTCTAGGACTACATGTTAATATATACACAATTATTTACATTTTAGGTTTAAAGTGCATAAACTACTCCCACATTGTCTTTGCACCAGAGGATGCTATATGTTTAGTAAACGTAAAAGGAAAGTAAACTATAATGTAGACACACGTCACTGCCAGTGCTTTGATGGAAAAAACTATACTACTAAAATTCAAGGTACACTTTAGTTTTCCATACAGACCAAGCAATGAAAATAATTGTCTTCATTCTCAAATTTCAACAAAATTAAGGAACTTACTTTAAGTAGAAGCTGCAAGCTCTATAGCTTGTCTCTACACATCTCAAGCAAGCGTAGACGCTAAGGGCAGGGAAGAGGCAAATGTATCGGGGATCCTCCATGGTTTGCACAGGGAATCATATGCATGCAAGTGTATATGATGGCTAGAGTGTCTACTTAAATAAAAATGTTCTGTTAAAACTACTCTGGAAAGCATAACACTTTTAAACTAAATACTCCACTAGAAACATCAAATGGCAGCCCTCATTTGGAGTTGCCAGATAAACTAAGAGAAAAATAACAGTTTGTGTTGTTTTCAGGTGATTAAATCAGTAATAAAATTACAGACCTGCTAAGGTTGTATCCTTACCATGTTTTGTCTTAGTGGAACGGCAATCTTTACTTTGGATAATATAGCATTTAGAATTATTTTGAATAACTTGGCACAACAGCTGAATCTTTTCATAAACTGATGAGTATTTAATCATGTTTCACAATTAAAGAAAAAGTTGGAAAGCTGCCACGGAGCATTTGCACTACTTAGTCTACCCGCTACAAAGTAAACACAATTCAAGCTATGGAGTTCTTAGTTGATTTATACTACCTTAGAATAATGGCAAATTAACTACTGGTGCACTGCAATGCACCTGCACTGACGATTCACGTTTTAGCAACTTAATGCAAGTTAATTACATTGAAATATATTTCTACTTACATTCAATAAAAATGAACACAGATTACATTGATACATATATCATAATACAAGGCTTGACAAATTTGTTGTAAATCTAGGCGCCAGCTAAAAAAGTTAGGAGCCAGGATTTTTTTTCCTTCCCTGAAATAATTTGCATTATCTATGTGAATGCACTTTGATTACTGTTTTATGTGGGTATATAAATCCCTCTGCTAACAAACTATTTCTCCTCGTCCCTTTTTAGCCATATTTCATCTGGTTAATGGAGAGAATTCCTTTTCTATTGTGCTTTTACACAATAGGAAACAACGCACATGCCACTTGCTGCACTATTGATTGCAGTGTGCAGCTGCACACTAACGGTACTGAAGCTGCCACATGAGCAGCAAAAAGTGGCCATTCTGAGCCTCTCAACAAATAATGTCTCTACTAATAACTTGGGTCTGGGTTATTTAATTCTGGCACACAAAAACCTTACCTAACATCTGTACAAATATGAGCCAGTTTTAGTCACTTGGGTGATACCTTTTTATTTAAATATTCATGTGTCATATAAATACTTTTTAGGAGGTTTTGTTTAATTTAAGTTGCAACGTGTTATGTATTATACTAAATGTCTGTTGTGTTTCTGTTCCTCAAAGACTGACACAATGACAATACAAACTTACTGCGTTGTTTTCTTGGAGGGCACAATGCATTCATAATGCTCTGAAGCTGTTCTTGAAGTTTGTCATCCACAAATATCTCTGAAGCAGGAATCTGAAAAAATTGTTCCTAAATTTGGGAAGAGCAAATAATACACAAGATAAACCTTAAGGTGTATATATAATGAGTATCAAAAATTGGTTACATTCCATTATCAACTAGCTGTACACAGTTATGCTGTGTAACTTCGCTACATTGTGAAACCTTCGTAAGGGGTAACGTGCAGGTACCCAACAAGCCCACTCCCGGTTGGGTGACCCATGAATCACAACTGAGATACAATTGACTGGTTTATTTTCCTAGTGAATGGTCCAAGTATTAAGAAACAGCATACTCAATGGGGGTGATCTTTCATGGATTCACAAACTTAAACATCCATCAAAGCGAAGGGTATATTTCTGCTTCTGACTGGTTATGGCAAGAAACAAGTAACCAACACATGCAGCAATTTACTACACCTGTTAAATTTATGTGCATTAAGGTGTTTTAACACAATGTCAAGGAGGAATGACATCAACAATGATCTTAGAGAGGTAATTGTTGCTACCCATCAATCTGGGAAGCGTTAAAACGCAATTTCCAAACAATTTAAAGTCCATCGCTCTACAGTGATAAAAAATTATTCAAAACAGTTGCCAATCTTCCCAGGAGAGGGTGTCTCTGCAAATTCACACCAAGGTCAGATCATGCAATGCTCTGAGAAATTGAAAAAACCCAAGAGTTACATTTTAGACACGGTTAGATGAGTTTGGTGCGGAAGAACGTGACTAACCCGCACAGAGCCCTGATCTCAACCCCATCCAACACCTTTAGAATGAACCGGAATGGAGATTGCGAGCCAGGCTTTCTTGGTAAATGTGTACCAATGTGATCCATCGAAGATGAAGATATTGACACTCAAATCTGAAATAACTTAAAGATAAAGTAACTTGAAAAATATCCAACACAAAATGAATGATTGGACCATTACAGGTGGGATAATTAGAAAGTATATCTTTTAACGTTGTGATGCCCTCCTGATGAGATATAATTGTGCAAAGGCTAGTCAAATCCAGCATGACTAGTAAAATTTGAGGATTGTCACAATTTATGCTAGTAAATCTCCCACAAAAAAGGGGGTGGGTCGCAAATACAAGCAGGTCATGTCATGACAGATTCTTTGAAAACTGATCCAATCAGATCCTAAGCAGTTCAAGTAATTTGCCTTTAGGGAACATATTGGGATGTCCTGATGGAGAATGTTCACTTCACAGAATCTCGTATGTAATAATGGACATCTAGGATGTTTCTGATAGAGATACTGGAAGGTGTCATTGGTAATATGAACATGCTCAACAGCTTTATATAGTTTGTGATGTATATACTAATAAGAAGCAGCTGGATCTGTAAGTAACAAAGTAACGCAGATTTATCTGAGAGTTGCTGACTTATGATGGTAATATTTGTAATTCAACAAAACAATGCTCCCCCTACCTTTGTCAGCAAGGCGGATAACAGGTATAGGGCCAGATAAAAGTCAAATAATGGCTTTCCTCTCATCAGGATGAAATATTAGACACCTGATAAGGTCTTACTTTTTGATAAGACTTTTTAGACTCGCCTGCAAGAAAACAATTTAATTGTTTGATATGAATGAGGGGATTCAAATTAGCTTTTTTAAGTCATTTCTATTTAAAAAAAAAATAATAATTGTGAGGTGCATCTTTCAGTTGAATCTGTAAGTTGAATCTCCCAATCAAAATCATTACATTTAACAGATGGAACAAAGGATAATCCCCTGCTCAAATTTGACTGCTTACAAATTGTGTTGGGATTCAATCTAGGTGGCTTACCTAGTAGACAAGTGTAGTTTCCCTTTCCGGGATATTGTTTTGGAAACTATAAATGTCAGGGTGCTTCCAGTGCTAGTAATTTAACTCTTTTCATGCACTAATTATATCACCAGCCTTTTCCAAACTTCGTGGCAGTAACTGTTTTGTGCCCCCCCAACACACATTGTACTTTATGTATGAAATTACAGCTCTTTGTATGTGTCACTGCAAAACAACACCCCAATATGTGTTCAGCAACATCTTCCCAGTTCAGTGATACCAGCCATGCACAGGTTTGCCATGCGCGTTTATTGTCGTTAAGGCGATGCATTTCCGTGACGTCCCTGGCACGTCAATTGTCATCAAGGGGTTAAAACACAAGTAATAACAAACAAAACCATGTACCTATAACATACACAGCATGAATGGGTCAACAAGAAAAAAATCATAGTACTAGAGAAATTATCTTTGGGTGCCACCTGGTATAAGTGAGTATACAAATTAAATTGCCCTGTCATTTGTGCAGTAACATTAGGTTACTTAAAATTAATAGAAACAGAGAAAGCGGCGTCAGATAAGAACCATTCGGCCCATCCTGTCTGCCCAACCTCTGAATACTTTCCTTAGTCCCTGGCCTAATCTTATATCTATCTTAGTTTTATGCCATGCTTGCTGAAACAAACTCGCTGTATTAACATCTACTACTTCAGCTGAAAGACTTTTTTCAGTAAAGTCATATTTCCTGATGTTACTTTGAAACCTTTTCTCCTCTAGCTTAAGACTATGTCCTCTTGTTGTGGTAGTGTTTGTCCTTTTAAAAAAAACTATCTTCCTTTATCATGTTGACTCCCCTTAAGTATTTACATGTTTCTATCATACCCCCCCCCCGTCACGTCTTTCTTCCAGGCTATATATGTTAAGATGGTAAGTTTTATCCTGTAATCCATGAACCATTTTAGTAGCCCTTCTCTGAACTTTCGCCATTATATCTATATCCTTCTGGAGATACAGTCTCCGGTACTGTACCACAATAGGGAGGTCTCACCAGTGCTCTGTACAACGGCATAAGCACTTCCCTCTTTCTACTGCTAATACCTCTCGCTATACAACCAAGCATTCTGCTGGCATTACCTGCTGCTCTACGGCATTGTCTACCTACCTTTAAGACCTCATACATTGAGGTTAGGACAGTATCAAATATTCTATACTCTGCCCTAGGTGCATTACTTTGCATTTATCCACATTAAATGCCAGTTGCCAAAGCTCTGACTATTTTTCCAGTTTGGCTTATCCCTCCAGGAACATCAACTCTGTTGCATTTATATCTATTTTTATCTAAAAAACGTTTTATCTCCCTTTTTTTTACTGACTGAGCTATTTTCTTCTGTGTCTGATTCGGCTTTGTCTCTTTCTGCCTAATCTTATAGTGTTGTCTATCTTCTGCACTTTGTTACTAGATGCTAACACATTTGATGATCACCAGACCCAAACTTTCACCTACAGTAATATCTGTTAACAAATCTCCATTTGTGAACATTAAATGTGAAATGGCCTCCTTACGAGTTGGCTCCTAAACTACTTGTTTTAAAGATATTCCCAGTAGTGAGTTTAGAATATCTGCACTCTGGGCACAACTTTGGTTTTCCAGTTCACATTAAGAAGATTAATGACACCCATGATTATAATTGTCATTTTAACTATTTCCTCAATTTGTAGATTATCTAGCTCTTCTACTTGTCCAAGGGGTCTATAAATTACACCTACACGAGTTACTAAATTAAACAGTGATTTAAATTTTTTACTACTCGTTCATTTGTCTTCTAGCTGTGCCCACTTACATTACACACACCTAGTATAAATTGCAGAGTTTATTGTCCTGTTACCACCTATAACATTTGTATGGGGTTACTCACTGAGTAATTCCAGAGGTAGGCATTCAGGAATCCAGTTTCATCCTCTAGTTTAAAACACATAACAAATGTGTGTTTTAGTGGCTCAACACCCAATGCTGTATGAAGAAAAAAAAAGTTAAATATATATATATATATTTATACTCTTCTGACATACATGATCATCTAAAAGCATTTTATTTTTAGCTACATTTAGAGGTGTTTCTAGGTCTCCAAAAGATCCAGGTCTGGAGCCCACAACATTTTGACAGCAGTGGAGTCTGCTTTGTGAGTGGTCGCTGTAAAATTACAGGTCCTCTATAGAGCCCCCAAGGGTATATTAAATCCGATTATGTAATATGTTTTTAATCCAGGAACACTGACAGAGCAGATACCTAGACTTTTAACGTGGCAGAAATTCCTGTCGGAGCAAGACGAAAAAACCTCATGTAGTACAGTCGTGGTCAAAAGTTCATATTTGCAGTGTTGACCCTTCTTTTTTAAGACCTTTGCAATCCGCCCTGGCATGCTATCAATTAACTTTTGGGCCACATAGTGACTGATGGCAGCACATTCTTGCATAATCAATGCTTGGAGTTTGTCAGAATTTGCGTCTTTTTGTTTGTCCATCCGCCACTTGAGGAT
Source organism: Spea bombifrons (assembly GCF_027358695.1). Classification (NCBI taxonomy): domain Eukaryota; kingdom Metazoa; phylum Chordata; class Amphibia; order Anura; family Pelobatidae; genus Spea; species Spea bombifrons. Next base: position 56,146,920 of record NC_071090.1, read on the forward strand.
TGACCACAAGTTCTTAATGGGATTAAAGGTCTGGGGAGTTTCCTGGCCATGGACCCAACATTTTATTTTGTTCCCCGAGTTTAGTTATCACTTTTGCCTTATGGCAAGGTGCTCTATCATGCTGGAAAAGGCATTGTTTGTCACCCAAATGTTCTTGGATGGTGGAAGAAGTTCATCTTGAAGGATGTGTTGGTACCGTTCTTTATTCATGGCTGTGTTTTTAAGCAAAACTGTGAGTGAGTCCACTCCCTTGGTTGAGAAGCAACCCCACAAATGCTTTACTGTTGGCATGACAAAGGACTGATGGTGGTGCTCACCTTGTCTTCTCTAGATAAGCTTTTTTCCCAGATGCCCCAAACAATCAGAAAGTGGATTCATCAGCGAAAATGACTTTACTCCAGTCCTCACCAGTCCAATCCCTGTACCTTTTGCAGAATATCAGTCTGTCCCTGATGTTTTTCCCAGAGAGGTGGCTTCTTTGCTGCCCTTCTTGACATCAGGCCATCCTCCAAAAGCCTTCGCCTCACTGTGGTTGCAGATGCACTTGCACCTGACATTCCTGAGCAAGCTCTGCACTGGTGGCACCCGATCCTGCAGCTGAATCTTTAGGAGACTGTCCTGGTTCTTGCTGGACTTTCTTGGGTGTCCTGACACATTTTTTTTACAACAATTGAACCTCTCTACTTGAGGCACTTGATGATCCAATAAATAGTTGATTTAGGTGCAATCTTACTAGCAGCAAATCCTTGTCTGGGAAGCCCTTTTTGTGCAAAGCAACGATGACAACACCTTGCAGGTAACCACGGTTAACAGAGGAAGAACAATGATTTCAAGCACCACTCTCTCCTTTCAAAGCTGTTATTCTAAGTCAATCAGCATTACAGAGTAATCTCCAGCCTTGTCCACGTCAACACCTGTGTTAACAAGAGAATCACTGACATGATGTCAGCTGATCCTTTTGGGGGAGGGCTGCAATGCAGTGGAAATGTTTTATTGGGATTAGGTTCCTTCTCATGGCAAAGTGGGACTTTGCAATTGATTGCAATTCATCTGATCACTCTTCATAACATTCTGTAGTATATACAAATTGCCATCATCTAAACTGAGGCAGCAGACTTTGTGAAAATTTATATTTGTGTAATTCTCAAAACTTGGCCATGACTGTACACCAGTACAACAACGGTCTCCAAATCTTACCACACTAAAATGTCCCATTTAAATGTCTTGTTTTCAGCTTCAAAATGTGGCGATCAATTTAGGGGGAGCTATGGTTGATGGGGTCTTTAGGGTTAATTTAATTAATTTAATAAAGTTAACTTAAGATGCAGTTAGAGGTAAAGGGGGGCAAACTAAGGGGAATCTAAATCCTGGAGGCAGTGAAGATTAACCCTGTATTTATTTATAAAAGTATTCTGTCGGTGTGCTGTGAACAAGTATGACTATGAGGGCACTATGGGATATCTGGGGGGTACAAGGCATATCAGGGTGCACAGTGGCATATAAGGGGGTATAAGGCATACTGGGGTATAAGGCATTTCTGGGGAGGACGGAGTGGCATATTTGGGGGTATAACGCATATCTGGGGAGGACGGAGTGGCATATCTGGGGGTATAAGGCATACTGGGGTATAAGGCATATCTGGGGAGGAGGGAGTAGCATATCTGGGGTATAAGGCATACTGGGGTATAAGGCATATCAGGGGGCAGTGGAATATATGGGGGTATAAGGCATATAAGGCATATGTGGGGGAGACCGCGTGGCATGTCTGGGAGGCAGCGTGGCAAGCCTGGCCTCAAATGTGCATAACTGGGGGGGGGGGGCAGGTTGGGAACTGAAAGCAAGAAATGCATTTTTATGTTTTTTTTTTATTCTGCTGTTTGTTTTTAACATCCTGTTTATTTATTAAATTATTTTAAATAAATGAAAAATGTACATTAATTTTTTTATCCGATTAATCGAAAAAATAAATTGGCCAACTAATCTATTATGGAAATAATCGTTAGTTGCAGCCCTAATTCAAATATTAGGGTCAGGTTCATTTGGTAAAACGTATCAGATGAACCATCTTAGAAAATCAGTCAACGATAGTATGGTGATATGGCGGTTGGTCAAGCAAACAGGACCATGATACCAGAGTAGCAGCATGATCAAACAAGCCAAGTCAACACACCAGAGCAGCAGCTTGGACAAACAAGCCAGACGAGGATACCAGAATAGCAGTGTGGTCAACAAAATAAATAAAAAACGGCTAAGGATACTAGATAGAACTTCAGTTAATTACTGTTTAACAATAAGATAAAATCAAAGAAGGGGTGGGGGAATCAAGGAAGGGTGAAGGCATCAGATAAAAAAAACACCACTTTGCATACACGCGCAGCATCATTACAAAGTTTGATGTCACTGTGGAAGTACTCCTACATCTGGTTTTATGATGTAAAATGTGAGCACAGTGCTCTGTTTACTTGGTTTTCACAATCATTTGCTGTGTGTTATGAATATATAAGACACTGTTTTGGTGTGCTAGAAGAAGCCTTACCTTTTGCTATTGCAGAGACGCTCCAGGAAACATCACTGCATAACGAACTAAGCGCCTCTGGGTTTCTAAGTTTTGAACAGCTGCTGCACCTATTGAAGTATGCACATATAATTAAAAAGACAACATGTTCATGATCCTTTTTAAGCAAGGAAGAAATAACAAATAATATCTATGTTATAATGTACTATATTGTTCAATATTTAAAATGGACACCTTTATCTTGAGGGAATGGTTAGAGATGTGGCTAGGAGGTAGGGCTTTACCAATACATAAATATTTATGTAACCGAGTAGAAGACTAATGTAATTTATTTACACACATTTTCTGCTATTTCTACAAAACATTTTATGACTTATATGGCTGTGATACACTCAACAAATATTTTTAACCCCAAAAAGTTGAGAAGTGGGCATCACAGAAGGAAAGAGGAACTGTTCCACCACTAGAGGAGCATTTGGAAACTATGCCGTACTAATTAACTGATCAAACAAATACATTTCTGCAATAAGCCTAAACCATCTTAAGATACAGAAATAGCAATGACACCTAGGATAAAAGTCAGAAAGCTCTGCTTTCCTGCTACATACAATATAAGCAAACCAAACCATGAGGCAATGGTGAGCCATATTTCTACATCAACATCACTATTTGGTGCTATACTACAGTGTTACATACATTTTGACTTACATGAACTTACAAATAAATACCGTATTTGCTCGATTATAAGATGACCCCGATTATAAGACGACCCCCCAAAATCTGAATATTAATTTAGGAAAAAAAGAAAAAGCCTGAATATAAGACGACCCTATAGGAAAAAAAGTAACCAGTAAATGTTAATTCATGTAAACTATGTAAACAATTTTTTTTAATAAAAGCTATGATTGAGAAAAAATATTTTGTTTTTAATTCCTTTTATTTTCCAACCTGCCCCCCAGTTATGCACATCTGCCCACAGGCTTGTCATTCTGCCCCATAAATGCCTTAAACCCCCTATTTGACACTGTGCCCCATGATATGCCTTTTAACCCTCTAAATGCCACTGTGCCCCATGATATGCCTTTTAATCCTCTATATGCCACTGTGCCCCATGATATGCCTTTTGACCCCCTATGTGCCATTCTGCCTCCAGAAATGCCTTATATCCCTATATGCCACTCTGGCATTTAGGGGGTTAAAAGGAATATTATGGGGCAGAGTGGCTTCTAGGGAGGCAGAGTGGCATATAGATGGTTAAATGGCATTTCTGGAGGCAGAGTGGCATTAAGGGGGTTAAAAGGCATTCCATAGAGCACTCTGCCTACAGAAATGCCCTATGCCCCCCATTTAACCCCCCCCCCAAAATAAATAAATAAAAAAAAAAAAAAACTTACCGGTGCAACTGACTCCCAGTGTGTTGTCCGGGCAGCGCGTAGATGTCTACGCGATTTGCGTAGACAACTTCAGCTGCAGCCGGAAGAGGGTGCGGTTAGCAGCAGGGGTTGTCTGTGTCCATCGCGCAGACCTTCCCCGGTCGTCAGAGAGAATTCCCCGGTGAGGGGAACTCTGATCTCTGACAGCCAGGGAAGGACTGCGCGATGGACGCAGACAACCCCCGTTGCTAACCGCACCTCCTTCCGTCTACACGCTGACCCGGCTACACACCGGGGACTCAGAATCAGAAGCACCGGTAAGTTGGGGGGGGGGTCAGGACAGGAGGACCCAGGATCCAGCGTTGCGGAGGATCTGGATCTTAGTCTCATAGTCAGACCTATTTGAGGTCTGATTATAAGACAACCCCGATTATAAGACGAGAGGTATTTTTCAGAGCAAATATGGTAGTCTAAAAGTCTGTATTGGTTAATTTATCATGATGTAAATAATAATATTGTAAAACATTAGAAATAGCTTACTATACATCTGACTGCATATTTGGAGTTTATAGTTACTAAAACACTCAGGGGGACATTAAAGGTATTGATATGTTGGTTAGTAAGTCTGCACCAAAATTATTTAGTTATTTAGTTCCACTGCTAATTACATTATATTTTTCTCGGCAACTTTCTTGAATGTTCAGGGTTTTTTTTTTTTATATAACTGTATTTTTAAAATATAAATGCATATAATGTACTATTAAGCAATTACAATTAATGCTAGTATTGAAGAGAAACATGGTCTTAACATACCCATAATGCCATCTGTTGCCTTGGATGAGAAATGGGCCAGAAAGATCTAACTTTAGCTCTCCTTGATTACATTTTACAGGAATTATGCTGTCAAAATGTCTAGAGAGTCTGAAAATATCCTGGAAGGTTCCACCTAATATGCAAACAGATACCAAAATTAAAGCATTAACATGTGTTTAAAACAAGTTTTTTCACATTAGTTTTACAAAATTAAATACCTTACAAGAGCAAAAATATTTATGGCAATTCATCAGCAAACCTACCTCTTTTTGTTCACAGGGCAGTAAGCCTTTTTTTTAATGGAAAGGTATTATTACCATATTCCACTTTTGAAACTGTAAACTTAAAGGTTACTAAAAAACAAAACTCTAACTACTTCCTCTTCGCAATAAACATTCTGGGAATTGGAGATGTACCCATCATTGACAGGTGTCTATTAATATACTCAATATTTTCAAAGATTTAGAAAAGTAACAAAACACAAATAGTTACTACTGTATATTTAAATGAACAAAACACAGCCATAGCATAGGTTTTAACTCACATGCAGTCACACTGACACCAAGTGGTGTTTAATAAGAAGTACATCTTACAATTTATCCATTCAGATACAGAATACTAGAAAAAGATAACCATATGATCAATAAGATAACACAAATTTTGCACTCCAATGAGAACATCAGAACTAAAATACCCTACACTTAATACTTTACCTTCTATCATAATTAATGTGTCTTCTGGATTTTGCTGTATGTCATTTTTTTTTACAAAATGAAGAACAATGTGTGTGTTTTTCTGATTGTTAGTCTCCCAAACCACAGATTGATACCAAGATGTATTCAGGACATTTGGATTTGGACTGGCATTTTGTTCATGGCCTTGAAAAATAATGTTTACTTCATCCTCATCTGGAACGTCTTGCCTATACATAACAAAAAAAGGTCAGAAATTATGTCTATTAGTGTAAGGAACTGATAAGAAGATGTATGAAAAATAAAAGCATAGTAACAGCAATTCTTATGACACAATCTCTGTGATTTTTGGTCAACTGATAAAATAATCAGGGATACAACTGCAGATGAAACAGGTTGGCAAAAAAGTGTAAATGCATAAAACAAGAATGCATTAAGAAAGCAACTAAAGCCAATGGATAAGGGGATGTTTAAAGAGGCATCCTGCTGCTAGCTAATGTTTTGTGAGATCAGCTGGATGACATTAGTACCAAAAAAGCAGGTGCTCAAGACTCATGAGTCAAATTTGGAAATATTTGGCTGTAGCAGAAGGCAGTTTGTTTGTTGTTTGTTTAGAAGGACTGGGGAGTGGTACAAGTGTTTGCAGGCAACAGTGAAGCACAAATTTGGGGCTCCATGTCTGGAATTGGTCAGGATTAAGGCTCTCCTCAATGCTGCAAAGTACAGGCAGATACTTATCCTACATGAAATAATCTCAGGGATGCATCTGATTGGCCACAACCATATTTTAACACTCTAAAAAAACACTTCCATGTAAACATGATTTTAATTTTTAAGCCATTATTTCACCTGGCTAGCGCAAAGTGCTTGACATTTTTATCATATGACAATCATCTAGGTTACCAGACTTGGTGTTATGGGGGCACAGATGTCTGCCTTGGCTTTCCTCATCTGCTTTCCCTCAATGCTCTGAGAATGATCGTCAACAGTGATTCTAGATGCTGTTGCAATGCCACTCTTACCCCTTGTGGTCTAGTGGAGAAATATTACTTTTCTGACCCCTGCTGGTCATCAAACATTCATACTTGCACCCACCCGTTCCCTTGGGTTAATGAACAAGTCCGAGAAAAGGAATAAGCTTAGGTAAAATGCTCCAACATCTTAAGCTGACTTAATGTATGCCCCAAATCTTAATTTGTGCTCATCAACATCTGGAAGCTTTGTTAATTATCCTTCAGTGGTTTTACCACTAACATTGTTAATTAGTAGCTTGATTTTTATCTTGATACTTGTGTACAGGTTTTGGCTTGTCAGACTAGATTTGCAGTCTAATATCCTAACTGGCTAGCTGAATACTGACTGCAAACTCTTCTCATCTAACAGTTGGATATATGAATCCCTGCACTGAGCTAACTTTCTCTTCCTTGCTTTCTAGCTGATTTACTTGTTCTCAGTATCTGAAGTAATGCGTATCAACAGTGTTTATAGAGAGACAACTCATTACTGACAAGAAGAGGTTTAACAAGCTGAGAAAAATGATTTGAAAATTGGACAAAACAAAATGCGTAACTTGCAATTTCTTTAAAAAAAAAAAGGCAATACGTTTATTCGAATATCTTTGAATACTGCAAAGATCTTAATATATGATGAAATATACTTACAATGATTTACATTTAGTGCAGTGAAGCTTAAAAGACTGATAGAGGTTCTGGGGTTCAAAACTTTGCAACTGTGCTCTAACACGATATTTGTTGGGAACTTTGCTTTGAATGACAGTGGTGAGTGGTGTTACCTGCCAATCTCTGTGAGCTGGAAGCACTAAATAAGGAGAAAAAAAAAAAGAGACATTAAAATCCAAGATTTAAAGCACATATACACGATATGCTTATTGTACATCTAATTCCCAAACCATGGGCATTAATATGCAGTTGCCCACCACCCTGTGTAGCTTTAACAACCTCCAAACTTCTTGGAAGGCTTCCCAAAATATTTTGGGGATTTGTGCCCATTCTAACAATACACCATTTGTGAGGTGTTTGGTACTGTTAAGGCCAAGGTTCTGTGTAGGCCCCTCAGCTCCTCTGCACAGAGGAACCATCATACTGGAAAAGAAAGGGCATTTCCCAAACTGGCACCACAAAGTAAGAAGCATACAATTGTCTAAAATGTCTTTGTATGTTTTAGCATAAATATTACCCTTCACCGGAACAAACATTATTACTTATCTACCAATTTTTACAGCATGCCCTATACAACATTCCGGTAGCGTCACGTCATAGGAACCCCGTTGCCGGCAGATAGCCACCTGATGGTCCCAAACAACGCAGACTTAACTGGATCTGGTATGGTACGCAGGTAGGCGTGACAGTGATGAGCTGCAAGAGGCGGGCACCATGTACCGTCCCCTGGCTTGTATGGCTACCCCCTTTTAGCGTACCAAATCTGGCTACCTCTGACCATCCATTTCACATTAACCCCTGGCACTCTGTGTCCTCCTTCTGTGATTTCAGCCTACAGGTTACTTTTTCCAGTTTTTGGACCTGTCTGTGCATTGCCTATTACACTCAGTACCAAACTTAACCTGCCTACACCTGAGGCTCCTTTACTGTTAAGAGTCCCTATCCACTTAGGTTGGGGTTTCCACTCCTTGTTGGGAGGCTCAGGGCTTGAGAACCTCTGCGGTGAGTGTTCATTCGGTGACAGGTAGGTAGTCTAGTCTTCTCCGGGCATCCGCCAAACTTTGCCCATCAGACTTCCAGATGCAGCCTAATTCATCACCCCTGAGAACACGTTTCCACTGCTCCAGAGTCCAGTTGATCCAAACGAACACAAAAGGTTCCAAATTGAAACAATTCCCAAGAAGACAGGTAAAATCTTCCTGGTTTTCTGAATTCTCAATGGACAAACAAGCTATAATTAATCGTGTTTTTATTAACATTTATAGTCCTGTATATTCTGCTATACTAAAACTCAGCCCAATTTTCACCCCTTAGGGGCCACACTCTATTCTTCTTTTTGTACCCTTCTAGACTAAGGCTGTTTTAAAATTTTGAGGTTAGCTATATTTGTCTTCTCTCTCATGCACTGTACCCACACAAGCTATATATTGATTTTTTCAGGACAGTAAGGGATTTGTTTACATACCATTATTCTGATCATATCATCTAATTTAATATAAGAAAATAAATAAAAATATGATGAAAAATGTTACTCATCTACAAGGAAAACCTGCTAATATTTGTCCTGAGCTTGTTATAAGGCAATAAGTACAAGTAGCGTTTTGTTATTTCAAAACAATTTTTTTTTCCCAATTCTGGTCATCCTGCCCCCATGTCCTATTTGGAAAATCTTTAAACCTGGCCAAACTGTATGTTTTTGAAAACCAGACACTCAAGGGTATTTCAAATATTGGTATTTTAACACTTTCCATGGACTAATTCTATCACCAGCATTTGTCAAAGTATATGTAGTATCTTTTTGTGTTTTTTTCCCACACAAATTGTACTTCAGGTATAAATTGACAAAATCGAGTCATCTTAAAGCTTGCTTAAAAGGGCCCTAGCTCTATAGTACATGGCGCACATTGTCGCTCTGGGGATTGATCACATGCGGCCCCTGCAGCAGCTTTCAGTGTTGCTAATTGCAATCGATATTGAGGCGTTATAGCAACACAGTTTAGGTGAAGAAATCGATTTTTGATCACTTCCTATGCTCATTTAATGCCAGGCCTGGTATGCCATCGGTCCTTAAGGGGTTCAAGTCATCCATTTCATTGCACTACCTGTCTACGAAGTGAATTCCATGTTTTTATTGTTCTCTTTCTCCTGCTTTAGGTGAAAACTTCTCTCATTAGCTAATAGCTTTTTGTCCTTTGCACAATCCTGTTAATGAACTAGTGACCATATGACAAACAGCCTGCTTACTAGCATCTCGAGCCAAACTTTTGCACAATAGAAAATATTTCTTGCTTCATAAAAGCCTGCTTACTACCATCTCAAGCTATGCTCCGGCAAGATAGAAAGGTTTTCCTGAATTATAACAACCTGCTTACTACATCTCACGCCAAGTTCTTGCAAGATAGAAATGCTTTCCTGTATCATAAAAGCCTGCTTACTACATCAAGCCAAGCAAGCCCTTGCAAGATAGAAAAGCTTTTCTGCATTATAAGAAACAGCCCACTTACTACCATTTCATGGCAAGCTCTTACAAGATAAAAAACTTTCCTGCATCATAACAAACAGTCTGATTCTTACCACCTTAAACCAAGCTCTTGCAAGATAGAAAAGAGTTCTTGCGTCATAACAAACAGCCTGCTTACTACCACCTCAACCCAAGGTCTTACAAGACAGAAAAATCTTTCCTGCACCATAGCAAGAAACATGCTTATTACTATATCACACTCTTGCAAGAGAGAAAAGATTTAGACGACTATGCCAGATTTGCAAGCAAGTTTCCTAATTCATATTTTGTATGATTATGCATGTTTTCCTGTATACATTGATCAACATTACGACCACTGACTGGCGAAGTGAACAACACTGATATTATCATCATGACATGGATCATGAATGGGGTACTAGCATCACAAACAATCTTTGCAGTACTGCTATAAGATAAATTTAGGTGATATTTAAAATGAAATTTATATTATAGAAAGGTAATGAGACAAGCCTGGTTTCTAAAGAAACAATCATAGTAGAAAAGTATGTCTTGTTCCTTCATCATTACTTTACATCATCTAACAGGAGCCCTACCACAATAGAACTTTGAAAAGTTTATTTCAGATAAATGTACAACCTGCTGTGCAGTCTGCTTTTTACTGTGATCTTTAAATCCATTAATGATCTTATACCTGTCACAGAGAGCTCCTGGTGTCTCTCCAGAACACCAAAGGGCAACAACTCTTGGCCTGTATGTAAGATTAAAGGGAAAAAAACATAACACCTTCATAAGATGTCTTCATATAGCTTGTGATTAATTTTTTTTATCCCTACTCGGGTTATCATGACAACATACCCCATTCAATTTATATACACACACACAAGCAAATAACTTGTAGCAGGTATTTTCAGCATTGTCTTAATGTTTTTATTGTTTGTTTCCCTGAACAGAACAGATTTAAATATGTTAACCTCTCTGGGACCAGGAGTGTGTACTATAATACTATAAAGTCTGGAGGGTTTTTTTTTGCCATACGTTTAATAAAATCAGTTTTCTATTTTCCGTATTTGACATACCCACGCATATCAGAGTTGTTTGAGGACAAGAAGGGTCTTCTATGGAAATCATAGAAACATACAAAACAAAAATAATTATTAGATGAGTGCAGGAAAGGTTTTTATGAAAAATACTGTTATAATGCAAAGTTAGGGCTAAAGGGTATTGGTACACTTTTTTAAAGTTTGTATTTTTTATTAATACATTTTGCACATATCCCAATAGAATGTTATTTTATTTTCTTTCCTTTAAAGTATTTCAATGTATTTTTCAAATTTATTGTAAGCTGCTTTGATTTAATTTGTTTCCAAGATCACCAAGGGGAAAGCTAGAGGCCTAATTAGGAATGGTCCAGTGAGAACACCTGCCAGAGGACCTAGAGTACATCACTAGAGCTATTCCTCCCCAAATTTCTTACTTACCACAGTTCAGGAAAGGATCTCCTCAAAAGATTTCAGCGTTATTTAACAAATCCAGTCATGGGTGATTTTTCAGCCTCTTAACTATGCAATAGGAAGGATGACCCTGACAAGATTCTCATGTAAGAGTCATGGTGATGTAAAATTACAGAGCTGAGCTTTCTGACAAAGTAAGAACACTGACGTCACGATACCAGATGCAGATTTAATGAGAACAGAATGAATCTTGGTGGACCTTTGTAATAATGTTTTGTGGAGACACACAAGAGGGGGAAAGCCTGTTATCCTAGGGGATTTTGTTTCGAGTCCTGTGGCATCCATTGCATCCGATTCCTCAGAAAGCATCTGGCCAGACATTAGTGGCCACGCCAATCTAAAGAAACTGGTTCTGAATTTCCCTCAAATATGATTGTAAAATTGTATCTACAACTCAAACTCTGTTTTGCAAACATTCTCCCTGGCATGCAAATTAGGAAGGGCCCTATGTAATCATTGACACATTGGGCACACCAATTTTACAAGTTTGGAGGTCTAACCGCAAAAAGCTAGAAGGCAGCATGGACAGTTTGGTAACAGAATATACCGTCTTATATTAATTTGTATGTGTACTGTTTGTTTGTTTAGCTTCTGAATAAATATTGTTACATTGCCGAAAACAAGGTGTATGGACTTTACACAATGTAGTCAATGGTTATTAGTAGCATAACAACTTGCAATGCAATACATAGCTTTAAAAATAAAATCATGTACAAAATGTTACAGCAAGTGTGCCACCTTCCAAAAGATTACCTGAGCAAGTCTTAAATGTATTAATCATGGTATTATAAATAACCTTTATAAGAGGCACAGCGAAAATGCCACCATTTTGCCAGAAGCCTGCACTTTGTTTCCTTATCATTAAAGCACACTGATTAGCACCTGATAAAAGGACACATTCAATTTCAACAAACTACTGTAACTTCAGGATTGTAACATGACATTCATGCAGAGAGCCACTTGCTACAAAACAATGTTATCTTATCTTGTAAAACACATTCAGTTTGTTTGATTTTTCTGTCTAATCAAGTATGGACATGAAAAGATTTTATTTGCTTTAACATCCTGCGCACAAAAGGTTATTTGACGCCAACAAAATTGTACGCCAACAAAATGTTTAATTGAATGTTCACATTTAATGTGCAGTGAAAATAATTATGGTGGTCCAAAAGAAAAACCACAACTTAATGTTTTAATCTATGCTTTACTCGAAACTAAATGAACATTAGAAAACTATCAGCAATCACTATAGAACAATCGGTACCTAAAACCCTCACATTGTTTCTTGTAAGCTGCACTAGGAAAATGGTGTTAGCCACCGATCACTAAAGTAGCTCTAGTATCTAAGGGGAACTGTCTTATTTTGTGTTATGCTATATGATGCTATAGCATGAGACGTACCATAAATAACAAAACATTATGGGTTTAATCACTGTATTCAATTAAGGTTTTATTTCAGTCACCAGATCACAAATCCCAAGAGTAAAGTAGTCATCTTTAAATCAAAACATCATAATACTACACTGAATGAAAATAGAGAATGCACAGTGTAACTAGTTTTAATAAATGGATTTAATTAACGATAGCTGATGAGAAGATGAAAATAACTTGCACTACGTATATCTTAATGCAACATACAAGTATTTTGTCAAACTTGAATGATGCGCCTCTTTATTATCCAGCACTCCTGGCAAAGAGAACAAAAGAAACAACATCTATTCATATATTCTAAAGATTTTTGTTTTAAAATAATTTGATTACCTAATGGTGTTTTGAACACATCTGCTGATTCACAAGATGACATATCTTCCAAATTTTGAAAGTCCTTCTTATCCACAGACTCTAGAAATCTTTACATAAAACACAGTTAAATTTAAAAACAAATCTCATGTTTTTGCTTCTTTCTAAATACATTTTCCATATCTATTTTTGTGTATGTATTGTTTGGATTTCTTCTTTTTACTTGTGAAAACGCTGGGATTCTTTAAGATTTGGGGCAAAGTACATGCAAGGTATTAGTACCCCACAGTAAACGCTAGCACTAAAAATAATATATACAATGGCCAACAGGAGGATACTCGGCAACCACCGAAGAAGATGGTTACTCACTGCTTTACAATTAACAATACGAGGATTGACACACCAGCACTTTAAAAGCGAAAATCACAGTATAACAGTTATGAACGTTATTATGTTTAAATTAGATCTCAGGAGAGCAAGAAAAAGAAAGATATGGGAATTCAGACATATTGACTTGTTTGACACACTAAACACAGGCCTAAATCTGAGATCATATGTCCCATTATGATACAAATTGTGTGACACTGTCTTACACATAAAAAAAAACATCTTAAGCTCATTTTAGCACACTGAGTAAACTAAAATGTAATTTCTCAACTCGTCTTGACGCAATATCCCTAAAATCATCTGATAAATGAAGTTAGAGACAAACTTCAGCTTAAGTTTTTTTTGTGGACATCAGCGAGCCTTCCTGATGACTGAGCGGAAATTAAGAAATTATTCTCCTAGTATTGCTTTGGTATTTCTCAGGCATCTTGCCTGGAAATGTAAAGATACAATTCACATAATGTGGAAAATGCTATTGTAAGACCAGGACATACTCCAAATGTGGATGAAAAAAATAAACTTTTTTATTCATACATACACATCTTCACTGAATGCAAAATATTACTTTTGTTCAAGTAATTAAATGTGATGCGTTTTAAAGAAATAAAAAAAAAGTTTCCTATGAAATGGTCTTTAAAAATGTGTTAACAGGTAGAACAACAAAATCTAATTCAGGAACACTTACTTCTGTAGTGTTTGGGCATCATAATTATTTTCTGGAAGAACGGTAATTCCTCGACCATAAGAAGTACCCCCATGCAGATAAAATTCCAGATATGACCCATTTGGTTGATTTCCACTGTTGACTGTATGCAGCTTCGTATGAACACTATGAATTACAATGTAGCTTCCAATCTAAACAAGGGAAATAGAATATATTTAAAATGTTACCATTTTTGTAGTATGGCAAACAAAACTGTGCAAAAGAAACTTCTCAAGTCAACAAATATAAAAATGTATTTATAGAGATGTACTATATTTGATTAAAACAGTAAACCTAGAGAATCCTAAGTAATATAGAAAATAGTGTATGGAACTAATGGCATTTCAAAACATATACCAAATAATTTTAATCTGGTAGTCAGATAAATAGAAAGATATTCTACATTTTTACATCACTGATATATACACACAACAATGTTACAGGATTCTACAGCAGACATCTGTTTTTAATTTTTTACACCACAAAGGGGCAGCATCGTCTCACTTCAAATCCTTATAATTATTCAATTAAACTACACAAAGAAAAAATAATTTTATAAAGTTGTGAAAATGCATTTCCTGTCTTGACAGAGCAAAGAGAAAAGATGTCCTTTATTTTCCATAATGTATACATGTGTTAATTTATGTTATCTCCCTTCTCAACACCCCACCCTTATAAGAGCTGCCTGAACCAAACAGAAAACTAAGCAGGCAAACTCCCAAATAGGGGTTTCATATAAAAATCATGTTTTTATTCAATGCGTAGACACTATTAATTAGACTAAAATTGTAGGATTCAGGGAAGTATCCTGTCCTATAATAGATAACCTATATGTTTGCTAAAATATATTTTTATAACTTTGTTGTACAGTGCTGTGGAATCTGAACAACCAACAACTGCTACAAATTATGGGATTTGCGATGTGGTGGAAACACGAGATTTGTATCATGGATGTGCAGCCGACAAACCTGCAGCAACCACATGATGCCATCACATCCATATGGACCAAAATCTCTGAGGAATTCATGCCACGAAGAATGAAGGCAGTTCTGAAAGCAGAAGGGGGTTCAACTGGTACTAGCAAGGTGTACCTAATAAAAGGGGCCAGTGAGTACACCCCTCACATTTTTGTTTTTATTTTATTATATCTTTTCATGTGGCAACACTGAAGAAATGCTACAATGTAAAGTAGTGAGTGTACAGCCTGTATATTGGTCTAAATTTGCTGTCCCCTCAAAATAACTCAACACACAGCCATTAATGTCTAAACCTCGGCAACAAAAGCGAATACACCCCTAAGTGGAAATGTCTAAATTGGGCCAAATTAGCCATTTCCCCTCCCAGGTGTCATGTGACCCGTTAGTGTTACAAAGTTTCAGGTGTGAAGGGGGAGCAGGTGTGTTAAATTTGGTGTTATCGCACTCACACTATCTCATACTGGTCACTGGAAGTTCAACATGGCACCTCATGGCAAAGAACTCTCTGAGGATCTGAAAAAAAGAATTGTTGCTCTACATAAAGATGGCCTGGGCTATAAGAAGATTGCCAAGACTCTGAAACTGAGCTGCAGCGGTTTGCTCAGGACAGGTTCCACTCTGAACAGGCCTCGCCATGGTCGGCCAAAGAAGTGGAGTGCACGTGCTCAGCGTCATATCCAGAGATTGTCTTTGGGAAATAGACGTATGAGTGCTGCAGCCTGTCAGTGCTCAGACCACACAATGCAGACTGCATCAAATTAGTCTGCATGGCTGTCCTCCCAGAAGGAAGCCTCTTGTAAAGATGATGCACAAGGAAGGCCACAGTTTGCTGAAGACAAGCAGACTAAGGACATGGATTACTGGAACCATGTCCTGTGGTCCGATGAGACCAAGGTCTCTAATATCCACCAGCTCCGTGATGTCGTCATGGAGGAGTGGAAGAGGACACCAGTGGCAACCTGTGAAGCAACAGTGTATCTTCTCTTGCTCTGCCCAGGAACAAAGCGGAGTCATGTGATGTGATGTCACTTCCCGTGACTCCGCTGTGTTCCTGGGTGGAGCAAGAGAAGAGACGCTGTGAGGGAGCAACTCGAAGGCAGCCTTGCGAGACTGCGCAAGAAATCTGCAGTTCAGGGAAGGAGGTGGGCGTGATTTGTGGCGGGAGCTGGCGGAATTGACCACAAATGTGGCGGGATTGGGCACACATGTTGCGGGAGTGGGCGGGATTGGACAAAAAATCAGCGGGTGTGGGAGCGGAAGCTGGATTAAAAAAGCAGTCCCGCGCAGGTCTCTAGAGTATACTTACTTTTGTGATATATATCTATATATATATATATATATATATATATATATATATATATATATATATATATACACAGTCTATGGATAGTTACCAGCACTCTATGTCTTTTTCCAATAAATACAAATTCCTCTTTTGCAGGTCATTGTTTCAGTCTTTATTTCACTTTCATCAGGGGTCTTGTTGCCTTGTTACCTAGCACCAGGCTACAACAGAATTGGTTTGGAGTGCAATAGCATATTATTGGTTTTTTTATATATATATCTATATCTATCTATCTATATATATATCTATATATATCTATATACACACACCTTTGTATGCAAGTTCTAATACACTGCTTAAGTGACGGAGCCACAAAAAATAAATGGGTGCCAGACTATTTACAATTAGAGGTTACAATTTGGCCCATATAAGAGTTCAATATGAGTAGTAGCTCCATAACCTTTTTGTGAACTATATAGACATAGTTAAGTTTATAGAAATTATAACTTTTTCTGCTTTGGTTTCCTGCACCATGGAGAACCAGAGGCCCTGTTCATGGCCATCTGTACAAATTCCAAAAAGAAAAGACGTTATCAGAGCAGACTCATGAACGAACCTTTGATTTTGCAACATACTTTATTTTGCTAGTAACAGAGAAGCAGAGCCCGCATAGCAAAAGTTGTAACTCTTTACAATGTGAGGCATGGAAAATACTTAAAGTCATATATATATATATATATATATATATATATATATATATATATATATATATATATATATAAAACATTATCACTTCAAAAAATATTTGGCTGTTCCAAAACTGGTGTGATTGGGTTGCACATTGTACTGCTTTATCCAATATGTATTAATAACCTTTTTAACATACATTATTTACCCTAAATTCACAGACAGACCCTCACAATCTACAAGGCACTGTGCTTTATGTACTTATAGATGTACAATAGATGCATTGCATTACTTGTCAATAATGGACAGACCAACATGCTAAATGTCAGATGACATCCACAGCAATAAAAAATATCAACAGGAACTATTGAGAAGCAATGCACGTGCTGTGGTTGATGTTGGTTTGAAGTACACTTAGTTTATAAACCTTTACGTAATATGCATAAATACACAATATAGCATCTTCAGAGTGCTAAATTTCAGTGTTGGCATCTCGATTTGCATTGTTGCCCTCTGTGGGCACAAACCCATTAGCTTATATTTTGACTTCAAGTAAGTTTGCCTCCTAATTTTCCATGGTTTGCTGATTGACTATATGAACATGAGTTTAGACATGCTCCCCAACATGGTAATCACTACATGTTAATAGCCTTGCACAAAGAATCAATACCAACTAGTAATATACTTGCAGGGCAAAGTGCGAGTGCAGGGCAAAGTGCGAGTGCAGGGCAAAGTGCGAGTGCAGGGCAAAGTGCGAGTGCAGGGCAAAGTGCGAGTGCAGGGCAAAAAAAAAAATCCTGGCTCCTAGATTCAAAACAAATTTGTCAAGCCCTGCCTTACACGTTCCTTTACAGAACAATTTTCATACCATGTGATAAACAGGTGGAAAAGGCTCTATTCACAATCAGTTCTCAGACCAAGCTAAAAAGAACCCTCTTTCTACCACGTGTTTCATCTCCTAAGTGGCTTCATCAAGGTGTATCAGATAATGTGCCTGGCACGTCATGGCATTAAGCCCTGAACAATCAACGTGCCAGGCACGTCATGAAAAAAGAGTCAGTTAACGACAATTGACTTGTAAGGCACCTCAGAACTTTCAACGGTGTTGCAGGAATGCCTCGATGTCTGGGAGAGGGGCCACACAGGTAAATTGAATTGGCCCGCTTCAAAGTCGTCTCAAATAGGACATAGGGCAGAATTTTCAACATGTCAAAATTTTAAGTTGAAAAACGGAATTGTGCATGCCCCAAACGTGGCCCATTCCCCTAGAAATAAACTGACAAACCTATGCCTAGAGGAGTAAAATAATTTTCAAACAAATGTGAGAAAAGGTGCCCTTTTTCCACAATTTTTCATATTTTATATTCTTATAGTAAATTATACGATAGAATCAAAATAACGACATCTAAAGAAAGCCTTTCTTGTCCTGAAAAAAAAAACAACAATATATAACATGCGTGGGTACACTAAATGGGAGAGATGAAAATTACAGCTGAAAACGCTTACCGCAAAAGTGTTAAAACAGCCTTGGTCACGAAAGGGTACAAAAAGAAAAAAACCCCCAAAAAAAACACAAAAAACAGCTTGGTCCCCCTTCAATCCCAGGAATTTTTGGTACCTCACGTCCCGGAGCAATTTTGCCATTTTTGCGCTGTGTCGGTTCAGCGATTATTCTCTTTTCCTGCTAATAGTGTACCCATGTAAACTATATATTGTTTTTTCAAGGAGAGATAGAGCTTTCTTTTGATACCATAGTTGGATGATTAGCTGAAAATTTAGAATGAGAAATTTAGTAAAAACTAGCGAAAATTAGAAAAAAACACCTATTTTTTTTTTTTTTTACATTTTCCCTCTGAATCTTCATAAAATTAGGTAAAGTGATGGAAAATCCCCTCCAAGTTTATCAATTCAGGTGTACCTAATTTATATAGATTCTGCATAGTTTCCCAGCACTTATAGGGAACATACTATAAGGTGTACATTTTTTGTAGAATTTAATGCTTATGGCTTAACGGGTTTGGGGGTTGTGAACAGGGGCAGGAGGGTTATATTGGGTAGATGTTGTGCTAGGGCGGCAATGGGATGTAAGGGTTTTTTTAAAAAATATATCTTTTATTAATTGTTGTTGTATTTTTTTTATATATATATATATATATATATTAAAAAAAAAACGGTTAGGAGGTCCTCTTAGGGCAATGCCGGCTTCTGCTGTTAGGGGGGAGTCCAGGCAGTCAAACGACAGCCTGATCTCCTGTGCAGCGGCAGGGATGCATTTTTTGGACATATCGGTATGTCCATAGGGGACTGAAGGGGTTAAAGGGTTTAACCCTTCTTTCTGGTTCCAGTGCGGTCATGAGATGATGACATCATATCTGCTTCCTATGTTGTTTCTTGCTGACTGAAGGCATGTCTCCATTTTCTCCATTTGCCACCATCACACTGCTGTTCAGAATATCTCAAAGAGACGGGTATCTTTTTGATAGTGTTCTCTATTATATAATTTATATCCTACACACAATCACAGTGAAAAGCATTACATCCGATTTATAAGACGCTATTTCATTACTGCAGCACAGGAGGGAGTTCTATGGTATTTAGTATACAATATATTTTAACCATTTTTTTTGTTTGTTTTTTTTGGGTGAAATCTTTTTTTTACTATACTCTATTATTATGGAGGGATATAACTTAAACACTCTCACAAGTGAAAACAGAGAAATACCATTATAATATATTACTTTCTTAAAATTAAGCACAAATATGCCCTTCTTAAATCAGAAACTGAAGCGATCTTGTTCCCTAAGGGGGTACACACCTGGCTTTAACACTTCCCTAATGTAGAACCAAGTGATATTGCCTAAGCTATGGTGAAGGTCTTTAGGATCTTACTCTATGCATCATATTATGAAATGCACCTTAAGATAGGACATTATGCCTATTATTCGCCAGTACGTCTGATGTGTATGGGTCTACAAGACACCGCAGACTGCCCAAATGCCGTAGTGGGGACGCTGATCTATATCATTCTATGTGGACATGCCCCGTCATTCAAAACTTTTGGGAGGCTGTGAAGAGGTTTGGTTTAAGTTTAAAATGTCCCTTGACTACGCTCTCCCCGCAATTGCCGGTCCTTGCTGTTACACAGGCCCTTTCCCAATACGTAGCAAGCTCACACAAGTTATCCTAGGAGCAGCTAGAAAACCCATTCTCTACCAGTGGATACATTCAGATCCCCCATCTCTAGCACTGCTCAAAGTTAAGTTATCACCTCTTTCGTATGAACTGCTTGGATACCCTTACTTGACAAAAAGAAAAACATTGCAACATTAGACATTGACATACAACATAAAATTAAAAGCATATTAGAATTGACCGATTGTTACTGTAGACAAATACTGGCGGTGAAACCTCCAATATCTCTGCCTGGACATTCCTGATATTGTAGACATGGATGACTGGACTTATAGCTATCTTTAGGAGTTGATGATAACAGACCTCATGACATAAACAATACCTTTGGGGGGTATGGTAATGTTGTTTGGTTTAACCCCTTAATGACAAAGCCCATACATGTACGGGCTCAAAATGCATTGTTTTTAATGGCTTTAGGGACCGCCCATTGTCCTTAAGGGGTTAAGTAAATGGACCATGTGAAAATGTCACATTCTTCAATGTTACTTCTTTCAGATGGTGACAGCTGTTAATTAATCTTTGTAATATTCTCTATTTTCGTTTACTGTCAAGTAAAGCTGGACGACAAAGTGAGCTGTTTGTGCTGTCCTATCTAGTGGTGGACACATCTATGTGATTAACTCTCTGTAAACAGCATTAGCAATACTTGCACAAACAAAAAAAGACTTACTTAAAGTATTACCATGGGATATTACCTTTATGGATTTTGCAGTTTCCACATGATTATCATAAACCAAAATATCCACTGTCAGATTTTGCAGCTGGCGGATGAAATCCCTGTCACCTTCAATGGCCTCTTCTTCAACACAAACCTTCCAGGTAGGGGACACACACTTGGTACCATCCCACACCTACAAATAAAAAAACATATATGTAGGTTTCAGGCATGAGGGTTTGTTATACAGAACATGACAAATGTGTCAGGGTCGGTCAGGAGCGACAGGTGAGGAGCGGAGACCAGTATGCAGGAATAATAACTAGGCGAGGTACTAGTAGATCAGTCCCAAATAGGGTAATCAAGAGCAAATAGGGACACAGTGATCAATATATGATTCAGTCATTACTTGCACAATAATTTTACCTTTCTCTGAATATACACCATTAACTACAACCCATTCAACTACTAAAATCCAAACTCTAATATATTGAGTCTTACTGAAATCTCAAAAAGCTATACATACTCCTTCTCCCTGGTCTATCATTCTAATTACAGAGTCAAAATCATAAATGAGGTTAGTTTGAGAAGCTCACCCTGCAGTAAACCAATAATCTACCTATTTGATCACTCTTTCTCCTATTTAGAGACAGAATCTGAGCTTTAAGGGTACTGAGAGTGTTTGGACATCCCAATGTCAAACTCCCTTGTCAAATCTATTATCTTGTACTGAGCACATAGCATTTTATTTTAAATCCGTTATTGTGAGAAAGCAAGGGGATTCAGGTTTGTGAACCTGTTAAATGACACCTTCATGTCACAACTGGTACAAGCACCAACTAGAAAGGATTCTTGTCTGGATCTGGTGATAACAAACAATGTTGATCTTTTGTCTAACATTCAAGTGGGGGAGCACTTGGGAAATAGTGATCATAATATGGTGTCTTTTGAAATAAACAAAAAAGAAATTGCCCATGAGGAATACTAAAACGTATAATTTTAAGAAGGCCAATTTACAACTTTACAGCTTTACAACTTATTGGCTGGCATAAACTCTTCAGTGATAAAAACACTGAGGAAAAAATGAGTATTTTCAAACAAATATTAGCAGGGTACACTTCTCAGTATGTACCACTAGGAAATAAATATAAAAGAAACAAATTGAAACCAATGTGGCTTAGTGGGGACGTTAAGCAGAAAATTAAATATAAGAAAATGGCTTTTACAGCATTTAAATCAGACAAATCAGAGGCATCCTATATAAGATATAAGGAAGCCAATAAAGCATGCAAAAAGGTGATTAGATGAGCTAAACTAGAAAATAAGAGAGTGATTGCCAAAGAGAGCAAAACTAACCCCAAAAAAATCTTTAAGTACATAAATTCTAAAAAACGTAGGTTCAATAAAAACAGAGATGGGAGTGTTGATTAAGGAGGACCAGGAAAAAGCAGAAACTTTAAATAACTATTTTTCCTCAGTATATATTAAGGAGGAACCTATGGCAATGGATATATATAGGACTACTGGAAAATAATTTGCAATCAAACTGTGATTGGATGGCTCAGGACAAGGTGCTGCAGCAACTAAAGAAAGTTAATATTAACAAAGCTCCGGGGCCTGACGGTATTCACCCACGAGTACTTAAGGAGCTGAGTCAGGAAATAAGTGAACCTCTGTTTCTAATCTTTCGGGATTCTTTTTTTTCAGGAATTGTACCAGAGGATTGGAGGAAGCCAGATATGGTTCCTATATTCAAAAAGGGTTCAAACTATGTGTTGGGGTAAATACAAAGTATGTATATCTGTAATTAATATGTGCTTGATTAAGTTTATGTGTGTATATATGTATGTATGATAGCTGCAAGCCACTTAGGGGGGAAGTAACAGGAAAGACAGCTGTAAGAAGATTTCACACCTACATACTATGTAGAGAAGGAAGGAAATGCATCACCGGGAGATAGGCATGGGAAACATAGCAAGTCAATAACATCACACGGTGGGGTCTTGGGAACACAGGACAGGGACCTCATTTACACATCAATAGAGAAATCCCTTAAAAAGACATTGTAGAAACACACAGAAAAGGAGACTGGATTGGAGAGTCTCACCCTCGGCACATCACCCACACAGCATACACACTTAGCAGCAGATATTAGATAGATGGGATGTTTGTGAGTGGTATGAATGATTGTCATCTGTATATCACTGTAACTCTGGTTTTGTCTTTGCTGTAACATTAATCTGGGCAGATTCTAATTAAAGCTCTCTCTCTGGTAAGAATCTTGGGTTGGCTGTTTTATTGTAATATCGGGTAGAAAACCTTAGTAGAACTAGACATATATATTATCTGGAAAAGGGGATACGGTTATATGTTAGTTCTTGGAGGAGGTAACAAGGGGTATTACATTTATCATTAATACACAACGCAGAGCGGATTATTCTCCACGCATATCAATTGGTGGTATTGGTTTGAGAGAGGAGAAGTATATACAACATATGCCCTGAAATTACAGACCTGTGAGCTTGTGGTTGGGGAAGTAGTTGAAGTGTTTAGGGATAATATTCAAGAATTCATTGGGAAGAACAGTATTAGCAAAAATCAGCATGGTTTTATGAAACATAGGTCTTGTCAAACTAATTTAATTGCATTCTACGAAGAAGTAAGTAGAAGTGTAGATCAGGGTGTGGCAGTGGGTGTAATCTACTTGATTTTTGCCAAGGCGTTTGAACGGTTCCACACAATAGGTTAGTATTCAAGCTGAAAGAAATTGGTCTAGATACAAATTCTTGTTCTTGGGTAGAACATTGGCTTAGAGATAGAGAACAGAGAGTTGTTATAAATGGTAAATTTTCAAGCTGGTCAAAAGTGGTAAGTGGTGTCCCTCAGGGTTCTGTTCTGGGACCAATTTTATTCAACATATTTATAAATGACCTGGTAATAGACATTGAAAGTCATGTTTCTGTGTTTGCAGATGACACTAAACTAGGCAAAGTAATACAGTGTGAGTAGGATATTACAGTGCTGCAGAGGGATCTAGATAGACTGGGGGACTTGGCACACAAATGGCATATGAAATTCAATGTAGATAAATGTAAAGTTATGCACTTCGGGGTAGGGGTTGCACAAGCAACCCTAAACAGTAGTGAATTAGGGGTAACGACAAATGAGAAGGATTTGGGAATTGTTATAGACAACAAACTAGGCAACAATGTGCAATGTCGGTCAGCATTTGCTTAGGCCAGTAAGGTATATTGTCATGTATAAAAAGGGGCATCAATTCGCGGGATAAAAATATAATTTTGCCTCTGTATTAATCAATGGTAAGGCCACATCTTGAATATGCTGTGCAATTTTGGGCACCTATTCTAAGAAGGATATCATAGCACTAGAAAGGGTGCAGAGGCGAGCTAAAAAATTAATAAAAGGAATGGAGCACTATAATTATGAAGAAAGGTTAACAAATTTAAATCTGTTTAGTTTAGAAAAACGGCGCCTCAGAGGGGATATGATAACATTATATAAATATATTCGGGGCCGATACAAACCATTGTGTGAAAATCTGTTCATAAACAGGACTATGCACAGGACACGTGGTCATGCATTTAGACTGGAAGAAAGGAGATTTCATCTAAAGCAAAGGAAACCGGAATCAAATGGACGCATGTCTTTTTTCAGCCTATATAACTATGTAACTATGTAATTATAACTACAATTTCAGACCCCTAGCACAAAAATAAAGAAAAAGGGATGATGAGTGCTTGAGACAAGGGTGGGTATGCATATATATATATATATATATATAAAATTTTATTTATTTATTTATTTATTTTTTTTACACACAGGCACACACATTTGGGTGGAAAAAAGCTATGAAAACTACCAATGAAATTGCACATAAAGAAATCTATTTGATTTCAAACATATTGTCTTTCCTAAATTAAGTATTGGATCATTTAATTTATAAATATGTCATGCTTCTAAAGCATTATTTTTATTACAGTGGTTACAGTAGCTAGTAAATTACTAGCTAAACAAGACTAGAGAGGAAAAAGTCATGTTTTATTATATAACTGTTAGAGCTACACTTAGGTTTGGTAAACTTGATAAATTGTGAATATGAAATCACTGGAGCTCATCAGTAAGATTTCAACCTTTCCGTTCTTTGATTTAAAAGCAGGGGATAATGGATCCTGCGACGTGTGTGGATGCTTGGTGGAAAACAGCATGTTAAAAACCAATATGTACATAAATAGATGCTTTATCTTACCTTTAGAAGATATGATGCTTGATCCATCTCCGCTTTTCCAATAAGCTGGCAGATTAAATCAAAAAACTGTACTGGTTGAATATCTGAAAGTCTTACACGTGATCCTGGAAATTTAAGGTTATTTGCTGCCCAGTCACGTAAAAGTTCCACCTTTTTTTGATCGTCGCTATTAAAGCTGTAGGACTTACTGGATGTTCTGGGAATTAATGGTGCTCCAACTGTACCATCAAATACTAAGGCTGAAAAACCACTAGTATTAATGCCTTGTATGTCGTCATTAAATTTCTGGATCTGCAAATTGATCAGATAATTTACAGGTACTGTACATCTGCATTTATGAAGAGAACATGCAAGAAAGATAAACGTGGTAAATAATAAAATAATAAGTAGTACAAAATAAGTCCACTGAACATTTACATTGCAGCTATCATCTATTTGCAGTTAATTTACAGAATATGTAATTTTAATAAGTGATTTAAAGCAAACTTTTACATTATTTGAAATGCATTGATATCAGCATGAAACAGATTATATATATATATATATATATCTATATATATATATATATATATATATATATATATATATATATATAGATATATATATATATATATATATCAGGGCTTGACAAATTTGTTGTGAATCTAGGCGCCAGCTAAAAAAGTTAGGAGCCAGGATTTTTTTTTTAAACTAACAGTTGGTTAGGAGTGATCTGATCATCATCAGCCCACTTACTAAACTCACAGCATTTGACCTGGAAGCACCCTGGACTTTCAGGTCAGTGCTGTTTTTTTGGGTTTTTTTTTTTTAAATAATTTTTTTTGATATATATATATTTTTTTAACACTTTCAATGCTGATGTTCCATTGGAGCACAGCATTGATTGATATTTAGTCCCCACAAGCTTGTGGGGACAAATGTTAACCCCTGCAATGCCACGAATGTGTTATAAACAATTGTGGAATTGAAGGGGTTAACGCTGCCCTGTCGCTCTCATGGAGCGATCAGGCAGCAGGGGGGTGTTGGGGCTGGTCTCCACACTCATGTGGAGACCAAAGAACCCTCTCCCCCTGTCACTGAAGCTGCCTCTGGCAGCTGGGAAGCAATTGCTGGTCTATAGACCAGCCATTGCAGGGGGGAGTCTCTGATGACTGCTGTAGGCTTCCATGCCTACAGGAGTCATCAAAGGGCTTGTGGGGGCTCGTTTTTGCTGTTGCTGGTCTGCCTGGACTTCCAGGCAAACCACCAGCAGCAGAGCCCCTTGAAAAACGGGAATTAACCCCTAAATGCCGCGATCGCGGCATTGAAGGGGTTAACGCTGCCCTGTCGCTCTCATGGAGCGATCAGGCAGCAGGGGGATGTTGTGTCAGGTCCCCACACTTGTGTGGGGACCCAATCAACACTCAACCCCCTTTCCTGAAGCTGCCTGTGGCAGCTGAAAACGCTATTGCAGGTTTCTCTGCAATCGCGGTTTCAGCCTACAGGATCACTCCGTGGGAGTGATCACAGGCTCGGGGGCGGGCTCGGAGTGGCTGTGCTGTCTGCCCAGACTCCGGGGCAGACAGCAACAGCAGCGCCCCCGCGTGGTGACACGGGGGCATTTTTTTGTGAATGTAAGAGGCTGACAAACTCCTAGGCGCCAGGACAAAATTCTGAGTCGCCATGGCGACCTGGCGCCTGGGATTTGTCGAGCCCTGATATATATATATACACACACACACACACACCAGCATCAATGTCTTCATTCATAATAACAAGTTTACAAACGTATTCAAAGTAATCTGATAATGCAAAAAGGTAATTAAAAGTAACAGTTTCTGGTTTAGTTTTAGTATAACATGATTCAGAAAATCAATTAACAATGTAGGAAAGCAAAGAATGCTTCTACCAGCAAGATTTAAGAGACTGTACGTGGTACAGTATGATGCAAGTGTCAGTTTTGCCTTGGACATCTGGTGCATATCCACAGTAAAGCTTTAATTATCGCTTTTGAAAACTGGCCCAGCATGATCAGATTCAAAAGTGAGTCTTTAAATGGAAGTGAAGTGTCTAGGAAACTTTTAGCTAAACCCCTGAAAAATGAATTTCAACTTAAATGAAACCAGTTATATGTTATAATGAATGTTGTAGGAAACTATTACAAAGCAGTAGGTACTTCTTACGATGCATTTACTTTGGATGTAACTTATTTAGAGAGTTCAAATGTGAATCACAGAAACTAATGGTTTTGTCTATGCTTTCAGAACAAATTAAGAATGCCATGCTTGTACTACATTAGAAAATATGACAATATTCTATTTGTATGTGGGTCATTATTATAACGGTTTGTCATATTTAACCCCTTCAATCCCAGGGGTTTTTGGTACCTCAAAGCCCAGAGCAATTTTGCCATTTTTGGGGTATGCCGGTTTAGCGATGATTCTCTTTTCCTGTGAATAGTGTACCCATATAAACTATATATTGTTTTTTCAAGGAGAGATAGAGCTTTCGTTTGATACCATAGTTGGATGATTAGCTGAAAATTTAGAATGAGAAATTTAGTAAAAACTAGCGAAGATTAGAAAAATAAACTATTTTTTTTTTACATTTTCCCTCACAAAATTAGGTAAAGTGATGGAAAATCCCCTCCAAGTTTATTAATTCAGGTGTCCTGATTTCAGAAATATCTAATTTATATAGATTTTCCAGACTTTCCCAGCACCAGGGAGCATACTATAAGGTGTACAATTTTGTATAATTTTTATGCCTATGGCTTAACAGGTTTGGGGGTTGTGAACGGGGGCAGAAGGGTTATACTGGCTAGATGTTATGCTAGGGCAATGGGAAGTAAGGTTTTTTAATACATTTTTTTATTATCTTTTTTTTATATATTTTTTTTTAAATGTTTTTAATTTTAATTTTTTTACATTTTTTTTTATTTTTTATATATTATTTTTACACAGAAATGGTTAGAGGTCCTCCTAGGGACCTCCTGAACATGCCAGTGATGTCACAATGACATCACACCTCACATTATAATTTTTTTTTTGTATTATTTATATTATTATTTTAATGATTTATTTAATATTTTTTAAATGAATTAACTTTTTTTTTCTGCTTTTCTCTTTCAGGACGGGAGGGGAGTGAGAGAGATGGTTTCTCACTCCCCTCCCCGCGATCCCCCTGCACCGATCACACTGTGATCTCTATGCAGGTCCTCACAGACCTGCATAGAGATCGCAGCGTCTCTGTGCCTCATCGGAGGGCAGGATATCCCCGCAGGGGATATCCTGTCCTCCGATGACCTTCCGGGTTACGTCAGCAGTGACGCATCCCGGAAGGGAATGCCCGATCGCGCAACTGCGCGATCGGGCACTTTCAACGGTAACAGCTTACCGGCTTTCATGCCGGAAGCTGTTAGGGGAGATCGGGCAGCAGAAAGCCGGCGATGCCGGCTTCTGCTGCCAGGGGGGAGTCCAGGCTGTCCCTGACGCTGCACGAAGGGCTGGACGTACTGGGACGTCCATAGGGGTTTCTTTGTGGGCGTTTTTTGGACGTCCCGGTACGTCTATAGGGGAATGAAGGGGTTAAAACAACCCAGACCAAGACACTTGTTTTAGTTTATTTACTATTTACTATAATACTATTTGGTTAACCAGTATATGATGAAACATTTATGATTTGTTCTAAAGTTTATTTTTTTAAATCCTTCTAATTACTAGGCTAATTCAAGTTTGGAGAAATTACATTTAGGACTACCAAAGTAACAAGTAGACTATGCAAAACCCTCTTCTATGAAACTGCACTACCCACTGAAAATCAAAATTGACTGAAATCAATAGAACACATTAGGAATAAAGAACGTATTTTGCTTAACTAAAAAGAACTCCATGAATATTTATGAAAGCAACATAACCACACACTGTTGCAACAGCAATAGTTATTTGCTGAAACGACTAGGTTGTACATCAGGTCCACATAGTCAGACTATGAACCATTTTTAATGCTTCCGTCATATTCTCGCGTTGTATATAAAAATGGGGAGGACTGCAATGAGACAAGCCTACTCTTCCATTGAAATTCTAGAAAAAATTAAAAAGGGAAGCACCTGTGAGAAGGATAGTAGGATAATGCCATAGAAGATAGGAATGATAATGTCTAGATCAGGCATGTCCAAACTTTTTTCAAAGAGTGCCAGATTTGATGAAGTGAACATGTGCGAGGGCCGGCCATTTTGCTTCACATTCTTTGAAATATCAAAATTAAATACAAATTAACTATTTTATGCAAAGTTTATTGAAAACGGCATACGTTTCATTTTGTGACTTGGATGACAAATCTAAACAGGTGTTAAATCACTCTGCCTTTAATATAAAAAAAACAGATCTATATTTGGGCAATTTATCTGTGGGGCCTTATGAGTCCGGAACGTGGGCCGCAATTGGCCCTCTGGCCGGACTTTGGACATGCCTGGTCTAGATTAACTGATGCAATCAATTTTACTTTTACGTTTAAAATGAAAATACATAACTTAAAATGAAATGCATACCTTTACTCTATGGAATCTTACAATATCTCCTGCATTGTAAACTTTAGGCAATGTGTCTGGATTACCACTAAAGAGCATACACTTTATTTTGACATCTGTCTTATCCACAACTGTGACAATTGAACAATAATCTGTAAGAAAAAATACAAAAGACAAAAGAGGATTACTGAGACATTCACATTGTATGCCAAAAGCTGTAACACACAATAAACTGGTAATTAAGAGATTGTTTTGCTGCATGGCTATATGGACAATTACTGTATTTGCTCGAATGTAGGACCTCAAATAGAGGTCTGACTATAAGACTAAGATCCAGATCCCCCAAAGCGATGCAGAGGACCTGGATCCTCCTCTCTGGCAGCCGCTGGGCGTCTACGCAATGCGTGCAGACAACCTCGGCTGCTGCCCAGTACTTCCGCACCCACATGACATGCCCTTCCAGCACTCCGTCATAGAAGCCCTGGTGGAAGCGCGGGGCAGCAGCAGAGGTTTTCTATGCGAATCACGCAGACGTCTACTGGCTGCCCCCACTAGACACCAGGGAGTCTGGGGATGCATTGGTAAGTCTGGGGGACAGTGGCATATAGGAGAGGTATAAGGCATATCTGGGGGGCGGAGTGGCAAGCCTGGGGGCAGATGTGCATAGCTGGGGTCAGATATGGATAACTGGGGTGCAGTTTGGCAAACAAAACGAAATAAAAACAAGAAATGCATTTTTCACAAGCATAGTTTTTATTAACTGTTACTGTGTTACATGTGTGAATTAATATTTACCAGTAAAAGTTGTTTTCTATAGGGTAATCTTTTATTCAGGCTTTTTCTTTTTTCCTAAATTAATATTCAAATTTGGGGGGTTCGTCAAATAATCAGGGTTGTCTTATAATCGAGCAAATATGGTAGATTAAACAACCTTCGGATTGTATGGTAGGATGATAATTTGCTCACCATAACTATGGCTAAATAAGGTTCTAACTAAATGAATACATTAAAACATTAGCTTGTGATATTACATCTAAGGATGGCACTTCCAACAGTTATTCACCTAAAGGAGGAGTCCGACTTCCGTGTTCATTCTGAAAGCCCAACACAGATCTGCAGGTCTGTCCAGCAGGAAAGGTCGATCTGGCCCAGCATAGCACACAATTCAATATTTTAGGAGACTTTTTTTACAATTTGTTTAACTATGCATTGGATAGGGCTAGCCAAGATCTTCCTGCAGCATAAACTCACTGTGGTAGGACTTTCTTAATCTATGGTGAAGTAAAGGAGTTCAACTCTCAAGTACCTCCTTGTAGAACAGATCCAACTGTTATGAACAAAGAAACATAAAATATTAAAATTACTGATCAAACTGACGAAATTAGTAGCTAAAAAACTAACTCATATCTAATGGTAAAATTGGAGTTTGTAACTACATTTGTGGTGGTATTCTTTGTGGGTTTTTCCCCCACACATGTAATTCAGGTATGAATTTACAGCTCCTGGTATATGTCACTGTCAAACAACACCCCAATATGTGTTCAGCAACATCCACTGAGTACAGTCATAACACCCATGCACGGGTTTTTTGAGTTATTTGGGGGGTGTGCTTTTTGGGTGAATTTGATCAGTCTGTGCCCATGTCCTTGGGGTACTCTGCCAAATCCATTTACCCATCAAATCATACATTTTTTAAAACTAGGAGCCCCGTGGGCATTTAACATGCCAGTATTTTAACAGGAAGGTTTCCCTGGTGGTGACTATTTTCATTAAATGTATGTTACTAATTACATTGTGATTAAAAAGCTTGGCTCCATTGACTTGCGTGGTACCTATATTCAACCTGCAGCTCTGGAGAGATCCTGTTGGAAACTTGATTTATTTTTTTAAAGGACACCGCCATCTCGCAAGAGAGAGAAATCTCTCACAGTGGCGATTGTGGTCGCTTTCCGGAGCATGTCCCACAATGCCACCTGACAGCCCGTCAGTGCCATTTTTCCCACAAAACAGCCTGTCGGTGCCATTTTTCCACAAAACAGCCTGTCGGTGCCATTTTTCCCACAAAACAGCCTGTTGGTGCCATTTTTCCCACAGAACAGCCTGGCGGCGCCATTTTTCCCACAAAACAGCCTGTCGGCACCATTTTTCCCACAAAACAGCCTGTCGGTGCCATTTTTCCACAAAACAGCCTGTTGGTGTCATTTTTCCCACAAAACAGCCTGTCAGTGCCTCCAAACAGCAGTTGAGTAGTTACACCACTATCTTACATTATATCAGGGCAGGGAATTTATGTGATAATGATAGTCACGCTGTGTCAAATATCTCAGCTTCCTCAAGGTTCATTTTTAAAGTATCCACAACTACATTGATTGACAAAAAATGTAAATTACCGTATTTGCTCGATTATAAGACCGTTGATTATAAGACGACCCCCCAAAATCTGAATATTAATTAATGAAAAAAAGAAAAAGCCTGAATATAAGACGACCATATAGGAAAAAAGTTTTACCAGTAAAAGTTAATTCATGTAAACTATGTGAACAATTGTTTGTTAATAAAAGCTATGATTGAGAAAAATATGTTGTTTTTGTTTTTATTTCCTTTTTTCAACCTGCCCCCCCAGTTATGCACATCTGCCCCAGGCTTGCCACTCTGCCCCAGAAATGTCTTATACCCTCTAAATGCCACTGTGCCCCATGATACGCCTTTTAACCCTCTATATGCCACTGTGCCCCATGATATGCCTTTTGACCCCCCCTATGTGCCACTCTGCCTCCAGAATTGCCTTATACCCCTATATGCCACTCTGGCATTTAGGGAGGTAAAAGGCGTATCATGGGGCACAGTGGCATTTAGAGGGTTAAAAGGCATTTCTGAAGGCAGAGTGGCATTAAGGGGGTTAAAAGGCATTTCACAGAGCACTCTGCCTCTAGAAATGCCTTATGCCCCCCCCCCCCATTTAACACTCCCTCTCCCTCCTCCAAACTTACCAGTGCTTCTGAGTCCCTGGTGCTTAGTCCGGGCAGCATGTAGAGCTCTACGCGCTTGAGCGGAAGTTGTCTACGCGATTCGCGTAGAGCTCTACACACTGCCCGGACTAAGCACCGGGGACTCAGAAGCACCGGTAAGTTGGGGGGAGGCATAGCACAGACGGAAGATCCAGGTCCCCTGCATCGCTGCGGGGGATCTGGATCTTAGTCTCATAGTCAGACCAGAGGTCTGATTATAAGATGACCTCGATTATAAGACGAGGGGTATTTTTCAGAGCATTTGCTCTGGAAAAAACCTTGTCTTATAATCGGGCAAATACGGTACATGCAGCTTCAATAAATTAATTTGGTTATAGAAAAAGCTATGTTAGTTTTCTTTTTATAGAAAATCATTTTTATCATTCTCATAGAATACAATGCAAGAATAATGTGAAAAGGAAAGTGGAGTTTACTAAATGTTATAATATTCTATATAAAAAAACTATTACAAAGTCAATCTGTAAAAATATATATTATTTTACTTTCATTTGTTTGATTCTAGCCCAATGGAGTGCATGAGTCATCCTAGCGAATTGTAAATTTAATATGATAGGTGGCATGTAATAGGATACAGCGGTTTAAATTAGTTCTAATATGAACATTTCAGACTTAAGAAAATGATTCTTCTACATGTGAACCTTCTGGGGATGGAGAAAAAGAATCTCAAAAGTAAAGAAATAAGATCAATTTTAATCATTTCTGTGAGTACAATAATAGAGAAATACTAGAAAAGTGATCTTGAGGACACTTTACAGACTATGAAAAAGATTACTGATGGAAGCAATTTCCAAAGCAATTACTTTAAAAATAGGTAATCTGCATCTTTACATGTCAAATAAGATCAAATAGCAACAAAAATCCAAGTTGAAAAGAGGCACTGCCACCACCCTGGTGGCAGTAGACATCACTAGATGTTACTCCATATCGATAGTATAACATTGATGTCCATATACAAACACTGGCCACTTTATTAAGTACACCTGTTCAATTGCTCGTTAACAAGGAAGAGGGATTTAAGTGACTTTGAACATGGCATGGTTGTTGGTGCCAGACAGGCTGGTCTGAATATTTCAGAAGCTGCTCATTGCCACGTCCTCGGGTCCCGTTAGCCGCGGGCGGGGGTCTGCTCGTGGATCACAGGGACCCGATACTTCTCTCTCCGGACCCGTGGTCGGCGAGCGGACAACCGCTCGCGGCGCACGGGCACCCGAGAGACTTACACGTTCTCTCCGTGCCGGCGGCGAACAGACCGGCCGCCCACACGGGAGAACGAAGGTCGGTTCCGGGAACTCCTCGACGGGCAGATCTAAGGCTGCCCGTCTATGCAGGAGTTCCCAGAGGGGTTCCCTTACCTGCTGTCCGGCCGCCGGTCCGTCCACTAGGGGCGCAGCTACTCCTTCTGGCTGGTGCCGTGGACGTGATGGACGTCTGGAGGCGTGGTCTTGACTCTGCTAGGAGGCGGGGTTTTCTGTTTGGCGCCAGATTTAAAAATCCTTGCTGGCACCGCAACAGGCACCCTGTTGTGGTCTTTACCTGTGATTCTGAGTTTTGCTGCTGATCTTTGTTTTTGGACCCTTGCCTGCCTGACCTCCCTTTTGCCTTTGTGATTTTGTACTTCTGCTAACCTGCTTCTGTGTACCGACCCGGCTTGTCTGCTAAACCTGCTCCTGTGTACTGACCCGGCTTGTCTGCTAACCTGCTCCTGTGTACCGACCCAGCTTGTCTGCTAACCTGCTCCTGTGTACCGACCCGGCTTGTCTGCTAACCTGCTCCTGTGTACCGGCCCGGCTTGTCTGCTAACCTGCTCCTGTGTACTGACCCGGCTTGTCTGCTAACCTGCTCCTGTGTACCGACCCGGCTTGTCTGCTAACCTGCTCCTGTGCACCGACCCGGCTTGTCTGATATCTTCACCTGTACCTGTTTGCCATACTCAGTACTTACCTGCTACCTGTGTTCACGGAAAGTGTCTCACTGTGGGGATCGTCTAAGTCCTGGATTACCACTGTTGGGGCTTCTCCCTATACAGCAGTTTTCTGGGCAGAATAACTCCTGCGGTGAGTACCTCTAGTGATACACGAGCGACACTCATCTACTGGGATTTTGGTTCATGCACAACCATCTCTAGGGTTTACAGACAAAAAAGAAGAAATATCCAGTGAGCCGCAGTTGTATTTTTGAAGAAAGTGCCTTGTTGATGTGAGAGGAGAATGGGCAGACTGATTCTCGATGAGAGAAAGGCAACAGTAACTCAAATAACCACTCATTACAACCAAGGTATGCAAAAAAAAACAGCTCTGAACGCACAACACATCAAACCTTGAAGCAGATGGGCTACAGCAGCAAAAGACCACACTGGGTGCCACACCTGTCAGCTAAGAACACGAAACTGAGGCTACAACTCGCACAGGCAATGAAAATTGGGCAATGAAGACTGGAAGAATGTTGCCTGGTCCCAAATCCAGCTATGACATTTAGATGGCAGGGTCAGACTTTGGCGTAAACATGAAAGCATGGATCCATCCTGCATTGTATAAACGTTTCAGGCTGGTGGTGGTGTAATGGTGGGGGGGTTGCATTTTTTTGCACATTGATGAAAAACATGTTCTGAGCAATCCTAGGTGTGCTAAGATAACTACAAAGCTGGAAATGTCTGCAGGTCCTAATTTCTAAGATCTTTCTTCCTCCCACAGGCATTAATCATCCAGCTAATACTTTCTTATTATATATTATTATATCACTTGAATAGCCTAGTTTGTGCTTCAGTGTTTATTTCTGGAATTCTGTACCTGGTCCTACCCATTTTGGAATCATGTTTCCCGCAGCCACTGTTGCCAACAGTCATAGCTAATTCACAAGTCCCTTAGTGCCTCATGTTGCCTAATTGTTGCACCAAATTACTACCTTACAATCCTGCCATTACTTTATACACATTCCTCTAGGCACTATATAAAAGGTAACTGAATTTCAGTTCCTGTACTCCATCCTGGACTATATTTATCAAAGGAAAGAATGAAGGCCAGAATATCTTTGGTTTGCTCTCCTTCAGGTGAAGATGACGCGTGTACTTAGAAGTTACAATTCACCACCTACAGGTTTTACAGATAGCAATCACATTGTCTAATACGACAAACACACTTGAATTCAATAAACACAAGTGAATATGTAGCAAACTTTTATATATATGATTTGCAACCAATGTAGCTGTCTATAAGTGTACATTCTCCAGTGGCAAATGAACAAACATAATCCATAATTCCGAGCACTCAAAGTTTTATTAGCTATCTTCATCATCTGTTTAAGAGCGCGATCTTTCTAAAAATCTTTCAAGTTCTGAATATTCCGAAATATGTTTTAACTATTATTTATTAATGCTCCAGCACAGCTCTCATTATTTTGTACCTTCAAGGGATAGCAAGGTAATTTGGAATATTTAATTAGTTCTACATTATTACTAACCCTTTTATTGAAAAGGTTGTATGAAAAATGCCCAAGTATAATTAAAATACATACACACACATATATATATAGTATGATATGATAGTACAAATCTTCAAAGTCTAAACAAATATAAAATACATACATTTCATAACAGTTTGAAATATGAAATACACCAGTATGCATAATGAATGTATTTTCCACTATTATACAAGGGCTTTCAACTATGAACACCCATGGAATTGAAATATATTTATGGAGAGCCACATAATTAGCACATCAACATAGAAAATAAATTGTATTTTTCCTCCTCTTCTTCTCCAGAAAAACAAAGACAACACAGTATGTTTTCATGGCCTAATGTGTCATCTTAGCAATGCCTTCACTCCACACTAGGGATCCTGGTTTATTACAGTCATCTACATTTCCTGAATCAAGAGGAGTAACTTACTGTTGCTTCTTGAAAGAGATGTTTTTTTCTGAGAATTACTCTTTAAGTCGTCATGTATTGGAATTTTTAAGGAAATATTTTAAGTGCCATTTTTACAGTACCCAAGTAATTGCTGGATCTGGATATTATTGTTGATACATCACACAACAACAAAAGCTTAGTACAGACTTCACAGATTGAGGCATGGGCCTCCTGGATCCATCAGACAATTTTGGTGTCTCAGACCAACATAAAGTAAAATAATCTTACAAAAGAATGTAAAAGAAGCTTCCCTAATTTAACTAATGATCGACTGTACAGTGTGCATTTGAATGACAAACAAGCAGCATTGATGCATTATGTAATGTCTGATGAATGTTTTTTTATATGTATATTTACTAGAAAGGGAAGGTTTAATCTATTTTTGGTGTCAAGAAATGGAACTACAATCAAACCCTACATATCATAATATGCTTTATGTCACGTAATTTCCCCCAAGAAAACCTATAGTGATATTATAGCAACACACTCTTAAAGAGCTTTTACTCTTCCATTTACCCATCTACTTTAATGTATTAGGATGTAGTCTGGTTTATTATGATTTGGTTTTAAGAAAGAAAAACACTTCTGTCATGCTACACTGCTAAAATTGCTTGTTTCTCCAATACACCTGCTAAGGAACAAGACCCAGAAATGAAACTGATTTTATTTACTAGATAATCACACTGTAAAAATCTCATGTATAAAAAGTTTCCTTCTAGAGACTGGGTATGTAACACATCAAATGTTTTACAATAATCTACTATGTACTAACTGCCATTTTTACTTTACCCAAGTAATTGCTGGATTTGGTGAGGCTACTACAGAATCAACCGTGATGATCAACGATGTTGGCACTCTATCACTGCCCGCTTTTGTGTCACATACCAATTAGTCTTCCCCGCGAAAATAATGAAAGAGGTAAAACTTAACCTTTTTATTGTAAATATAATTTTAAGCACTAAAGGAGGTTTGGGCATTCAATAATACAATAAACTAGGAATTATGTTTCTAATGATACATTGTGCACATGGTAAATCCTTACAATTAAGACTACAACTTCAGAATCTAATTCCTTGTGCCTCTCCTCTCATTTACTTCTTTTCTATAATCTCAGAATGTTGAAATGTATGAAAGCATGAGTGTATCACCGTGTCCTAACACCCTAAAATCACAGTAATGTTTATATTAAAAAATGCAAAGCCATATCAAAAGGGCCATCAGAGCAGAAGACTGTTATATCTGTTAGATTCCTACAAAAGTAGACAATCATTTTAAAACGTGCTAAATGTTTCCCCATTGTGCTCCACAGAACTTGAAGAGTTAACATAATGTGTACAGTACACTGTCTGTGGGGAACAGAATGATTTGGAATGTGACTGCTCCAGCGCAGTAAGTAATCTATATCAAGTAGCTGCAGAACCACTTTACAGCTGATGATTAAGTCACAACTGTGCTGGCATCCCGTTACCCTCTGAAGGTGAAAACTAACTTTTTCTTAGTAAAGGTCTAGGTGATTGAATTTATTTAACCTAGTATGTATCATCGGGTGGCTTTTTTTTTTTTTTATAACTGAAAGTTAAACATTTGTGGCTTGAATGCTAAAATGAACTATCTTGGT
This sequence comes from Spea bombifrons, assembly GCF_027358695.1. Classification (NCBI taxonomy): domain Eukaryota; kingdom Metazoa; phylum Chordata; class Amphibia; order Anura; family Pelobatidae; genus Spea; species Spea bombifrons. The sequence goes on from NC_071090.1 coordinate 56,184,939, forward strand.
CTTTAATCAACTGTACTTTGTATAGGCCTTAGACCATTGTGGTACAGTGAACAATCTTGCTATATAGATAAAATATATTTTATAAAAATCTGAGGGGATGGTACGCATGCCTAGGGTGCCATTTGGTATAGGCCCAACCGTGCATCTAATATAGTTCTTTACACTTTACTAGATAAATCTAATTATGCAAGCACAGTGGCGCCCTTGAATTACAGAGATATTAGACACATTTGGGATATGATGTGTACATTTAGAGAAATCAGTGGACCCTAATGCAGGATAACACTGGTCTGTCCTCACAATGTCTTAAACACCTCACAATGTAGAAATGAACAGCAAAAGAAAATATATACGTATATTTATTACCTGTTTAAATCTTACAAGGTACTTTGTTGTATCAGAGATCATTTTACTAATAATTTGTACATAAAATACCTCAATGATGTAGCATACCAGTACATACATACCAGTGCCTTTACTTCGATATGGTGGCTTGAAAAATTTAACAACTCCAAACAGATTGGTTACCATGCCCTCTTTCAGCTGGTCATGTGGGGTATAGGTATATTTTATTGGAGGGGCCTAAAAAAAAAAAAAGGGAAAAATTACACTCAAAACTTTTAAAATTATACAAAACACTATAGTGAACATTAATATGCATCTCATGTCTGCCACTGTCTAATTTATATATACCGTATTGGCTCGAATATAGGCCGCACTTTTTCCCCCCACTTTAAGTCTTTAAAGTGGGGGTGCGGCCTATATTCGGGGTCTAGCGCCCGACGCCCCTATATATCACTGTCCCCTTGATATGCCCCCCCAGACTTACCCCTGCGCTCCAGACTCCTTGGTGTCTAGTAGAGGCAGCCTGTGTGTGCGTTTACGTGATGTGCGTAGACAACCTCTGCTTCTGGCTGGCACTTTCGCTGGAGCTTCTATGACTGAGCACCAGAAGGTCATGTGACACTGGTGCTCGATCATAGAAGCCCCAGTGGAAGTGCCAGTAGTAGCGGAGGATGTCTGCGCGCATCGCACAGATGGCCACAACTGCCAGAGAGAATGATCCGGGTCCCCTGCAGCGCTGCGGCGGATCCTCCTCTCTGGCAGCCTGCGAACGTTGCCAAATTGGACGCAGACCACCTCTGCTGTGCTGGCCGATACTTCTGCCAGGGCTTCTATGGAGGACCTTCTATGAAGGTCACGTCATGCTGGTGCTTCATCATAGAAGCCATGGCGGAAGTGGAGGACAGTAGCGGTGGATGTCTGTGCGCATCGCACAGACGCACACCTGCTGTCAGAGAGGAGGATCCGGGTCCCCTGCAGAGCTGCGGGGGATCTGGATCTTAGTGTTATTTCAGAGCATTTGCTCTGAAAAAACCCTCATCTTATCGATAAAATCAATTCAACTAATCGATAATGAAATTCGTTGGCAACAATTTTAATTATCGGTTATTATCGATTAGTTGTTGCAGCCCTACATGTATTTAAACATTTTTGTTATCTATTATGCAGTTAATCAGCATATGTTATATACAAACATAAACTTGGAAAACCAATAGCCATTTTAAGGCCCCCCTCTTAATTCATAATGCAACTTATTTATAGATATGACACTCTGCCCCCCAGACATGCCTTATACCATCTGATATTACACTCTGCCCCCAGATATGCCACTCTGCACAAACAAGACCAGTTCACAATCAGGGTTTTTTGGCATTTTTACCCTTCCTTCGTTCACCTATTCAGTTTCTTTATTAATTGATGAGTTGGCAGAAGAGTTGAGGTTTAAACTCTCTTGTTTCACTATTATAAATGATAAACACAAACAAGCTTCTTCAGCAAGAAGGGCTGAGCTGGTCCTGTATAATGTATAGTTCAATAGGTGTGAGATTCCTTCAAGGTTTCAACAATGCATTATGCAAGGCCAGCCAAGCTGATGCCCTTGGGTTGCCCTTTTCTGTGAACAGTGTAAACAAACTATATTTTTTTTTCAAGGACAGAGACAACTTTCTTTTTAAACCATTTAAATATGTATATCCCACTAAATTGGCTCCCCTATACCCTCCAGAATCAAATTTAAACTTCTTACCCTAACCTACAGAGCCCTTAACAACTCTGCACCCCTATATCGCTACCCTCTTTTCCAAATACACCCCTAACTGCCCTCTTCATTTCTTCTATAAATTGTGTTTCTTCTACTGTCATTACCTCTTCTCACCTGCTGGACCACTACTCTGGAATTCCCAACCCTGTTCTGTCAAGACGTTCTCCCTTGTAAGCAAACTTCAAAAGCTTTCTGAAAAACACACCTTTTTTGAGAAGCGTACAACCTTTCTTACGAACGCTCAGCAAGCATCCTAATCAAGCCATCTGAACGACCAACAACCTTTACAGATCATATAGACTCAATAAACTCTTCCTTATCCTCTCCAGTCTTCTCTTACTGTTTACTTCACTCTCAAACACTAACTAGATTAAGCTCGCAAGAGCGGGGACCTCTTCTCCTTTTGTACCAGTTTGTTATTGTGTGAGATTTTAAATTATTTTACTGTAGGAGGGCTACGGAATCTGCTGGCACTGTACAAATAAATGTAATGTATAATCCAACGTAATCCAAAATGGGGGGAAAAAACCACACCTTTAATAATTTTTCTTGTAAATATTTACTAAACAAGCTCATTTATAAGGGGTGTCCATATATTTCTGGAGCCTTGATTTATACAGCCCATATGAGTTGTTCATATTTTAGCCTACTCATGATGTGGAAACATGGGTGTTGGTAAGATGGTGTTTTACTCCAGTTGGACCATATGGATTTTTGTTTCTTTTTTTTTTTTTTACACAATACCTTTCACTAGGGTCACTGTTTTCTTATTATTTCACAGTCCATTGTATAACTCAAGTTTCTTTTTAGCACAACAGTATTTATCGATGGGATGTACACCAATAAATTAGAACAAAAATTAATTTTAAATTAATTTGCTCACTGGAGATAAAGTTACATGAGGTGCCATGAGTCTCTCTAAATCTGGGTATTACAGGTATCCCCATCTTCAAGGGTAGATAATCATGTACTTTGGGCACAGGTTCAGTGTGCCTCATTTTACATGGTGGAAGGAGGATAAAAGTGTCACTTGAGTTTTAAAATGTTACTACCCTACACCAATTCCAACTACCTACCTACCAAACTGACTCATGCTTAGCATCGACCGAAATATTTATTTTTTTACATAAAAATATCAAAATATATGTTAAAAAAACACAAACTATATATCAAGGGGACTGAAGCATCTGGGAGAACAGAAAGCTATTTAGGGGATAATCAGGGGTAATCCAGAATGTTTTTAATGTCACAAATGTTACAACTTTTAGAAAACTGCTTCTCTCACAATGACATCAATATCAAATTACTCTCAGCCACAAATTGGTTCTTGATTTGCCTTGGTTGTAAATAAAACTTCATTTCAACAAGTGGGCCGAGTGAATAAAACGTACCCCTTGTCGAACGACATTTCCACAGTCTTCAGCCATGTCTCCAAGTTTACGTTTTTATGGCGTTTTCCACTTGAACGTTCTTCACAATTACCTCCTATACACACACAAAAAAACATTTTTTCTCAAACATTAATACTTAATAAGAACTTTCAAATTAATTTTTAAAAGGGATTGTCTAATGCCTTGACACCATTTCTGAAGAAAAGCACATATTAAAGTACTCTGTCAGTGATTTAAAACAGATTCTTCAAAATGGAAAAAGGCACTTACCTGACCTAAAAGTTGCAGCCCTGGTGCAGAAGGGTCCAACATGCAAGCAGCCAGTGGCAGGAAGGTTTTCAAAAAATGGGAACACTTGCCGCACACGAGGACATGAACAGTTCCCCGTCAGCAAGGTTTCCCAAGCCAGTGCTGGAGCTGACCGGGGGTTAGTATATCACATGCCGAGAAATGTGTTCAGATTGAACACAACTTCTGCACAGAAAAATACTGTATCGGCACGGATATAGGCCGCACCCTAAAAGTTAGGTGCTTTTTTAAAGAAAAAAATTTCTTAATAAAAAAAAAAACCAATTACATATGCTGCCACTCTGCTCCCCCGAGATATGTTGCCACTCTATCCCCCCCTGAGATATGCACTCTGCCCCCGAGATGTGCCCCCCCCGAGATATGCTGCCACTCTGCCCCCAAGAGGTCCCCCCACCGACTTACTGGTGCAGACTCCCCGGGGTCTTGCAGGGCCGGCGGGGGACAGCTAAGCAGTACGCGTACTCAACTTCCAGTGCTGGCTGTTTACGCACATCGCTGCTGCCGGTGAACGTCTGCGCGATGTGCTTAGACAATCTCCCGTGCCGGCACTCCCCACCGCTGCGGGGGATCTGTATCCTAACCCCGCTGCCTGCCCGGCGCCCGGGACTGCATGTCGGGCGCTAGACCCCGAATATAGGCCGCACCCCCCACTTTAAAGACTTAAATTGGGGGAAAAAAGTGCGGCCTATATTCGAGCCAATACGGTAGGTGGGGAGCCGATGAAGGGGCAAACGTACATAGAAGCTTCTGCAGAACCCCATCATGGATTTGCAAACTTACACAATTAAAGGTGCCAAACAACTATAATTTGATTTTAAGTGCATACGATGGAGGCAGTGTCCCTTTAACTTTGTTAAAAAAAAAACAAAACAGGAAGGTGTTCTCACCTAAATAATGTAAGTGCCAAATGCACATCCATGAAAGGAGCCTCATTCAATTCGGTAGCACTGACCAAGCCGTTTCGGGTATAAAATAAGTTATATTTTGTTATGATGTTATTTGGTGAAGATAAGCCTTAAAAGAAAACTTTATCCAACTCAGAGCAGGGAGTTCTCTTTACTATTTTAAGGTAATCAAGCTGCCTGCCCCCCACAGCATAGAATGTTGTTAGCGTCCATAGCACACATCATAAAAAATCTGCCGAGTTAACCCTTTCCCCCATAGGAGAGGCTGCCAGTATCCCAGGAATGAAACCTATATGGGTTTATTTCAGATGGCTGATATTAATAAATAATCTAGATTTGGGATTTCAAATTATATAATATGACTTTTTATTTTATGTTACTGATGTTGCAGACTCAGAAAAAAAGCCCAGTAAGCTGACCAGTACTTGTGTATACCCACAAACTATAATTAGTTTTATAAGAACATTTATCATTATTCCAATTGATCGAGAGGTGCTTTACATATAAGCACAACTGTGTCATGCACACATATGCACATTCTACTCTTCGTACTTAAACATCTGCAGTGTTTGTAACACATTTCCGCTGGTCTGTCTGTCTCAGACACCAGTTAGTCGCAAGGCTGGTTTGATCTGAAACAGCTCTCGCACGACACCCATGTATACAACACAGACTGTAAATACAAACCAAGCTGAGTGCCTCCATTTTATTTGTCCGGTCTACTAAACATTTAATTTAACGCTTTTTAACTTGTATAAACTAAAGTCTCGTTTGGTTTTACCTGCTACGACGTACACTGATCTCACCGCCATCCCACGACGAGAAGCGGCGGGATAAAGACGTCACCGCGCAACCCCGCCTTCAGCTTGCTCTACACTGAGCATTAGGGAAGAGTCGCTGCGGTGCTTCAAAGCATGGAAGAGTTATCCGCTCTCTTCTTTACCGTAGTAAAGTCGGGCTTGTGCCCAAATGAAGTCTTTAACACGCAAACGAATTTCTACAGCATGGCGTTATTGCCTGCACTTGCGAAACACCAGCAAAATCAGCTTTGTGTACATCTGGGAGAGAAAAACACTAGAAGAGGCCACCATTTTCTCTGTTTATTATAAAACTAATAATGGCTTATAGAATTACACTTTTCTCGTCATGTTTACGATACCCTTAAGAGTCTGCAGATTATTTTCTAGCTATGGTGGCAGAAGTATCACAATTATATTCTATATATGCTTTTCCACTTTTGCCTGATATCCCCTTAAGGACCGGGCTTGTTTTTTATTTTTGTACCCTTTGGGACTGAAGCTGTTTTAACACTTTTTCGGTGCTTGTGTTCAGCTGTAATTTTCTCCTCACCCATTTAGTGTACCCACACATGTTATGTATTGTTTTTTTTCAGGACAAGATGGGCTTTCTTCAGATACCCATATGTTTTGATCATATCATCTTATTTACTATAAAAAAAAGATAATGAAACATGGTGAAAATTTGAAAAAACCACCTTTTATGACTTTTCTTTGAAAATCTTTTACTCACCTTCAAAAGGAAGTAAAAAAACTAGCGAAATAGATTCTACTACTTGTCCTGAGTTTAGAAATACCCAATGTTTTTGTTTTTGGGCAATAAGTACAAGTAGCGTTTTATGATTTCCAAACCTTTTTTCCAAATCTGGTCATTCTGCCTCCATCTCCTCTTTTGGAACATCTTTAAAGCCGGTTAACTCAATTAATCCCCATCAAACCATGTATTTTTGAAAAATAGACACCCCAGGGTATTTCAAATGCTGGTATTTTAACCCTTTCCATGCACTAATTATACAACCATTATTTTCTTTTTTTTTCACACCAATTGTAATTTAGTTATACATATAAAGCTCCTGGTATATGTCACTGTCAAACAACAACCCCATTTGTGTTCAGCAACATCTCCTGAGTATGGTGATATCCCACATGTATAGGTTTGTCAGATTGTTTGGCTGGTAAAAGGCTACTTTTGGGACATGCGTAATTCATTTGGTCATTCTGTCTCTATCGCCTCTTTGGAACATCTTTGAAGCCGGCTACTTCAATTTACCCCATCAAACTATGTACTTTTGAAAACTAGACACCACAAAGTACCGTATTTGTTCGATTATAAGACGACCCTGATTATAAGACCACCCCCCAAATCTGAATATTAATTTAGGAAAAAAAGAAAAAGCCTTAATATAAGACGACCCTATAGGAAAAAAGTTTTACCAGTAAATGTTAATTCATGTAAATGATTTTTTTTAATAAAAGCTATGATTGAGAAAAATATTTTGGTTTTATTTCCTTCTATTTTCCAACCTGCCCCCCCAGTTATGCACATCTGCCCCAGAAATGCCTTATACCCCCTATATGCCACTGTGCCCCATGATATGCCTTTTAACCCTATATGCCACTGTGCCCTATGATATGCCTTTTGACCCCCTATGTGCCACTCTGCCTCCAGAAATGCCTTTTACCCCTATATACCAGAGTGGCATATAGGGAGGTTTAAGGCATTTCAGGAGGCAGAGTGGCATATAGAGCGTTAAAAAGGCATTTCAGGAGGCAGAGTGGCATTAAGGGGGTTAAAAGTTTCATAGAACACTCTGCCTCCAGAAATGCCTTATGCCCCCCATTTAACACTCCCCTGCCCCCCCCCAACTTACCGGTGCTTCTGACTCCCTTGTCATGCAGCCTGGGCAGCGTGTAGATGTCTACACGATTCGCGTAGACAACTTACGCTGCAGCCGGAAGGAGGTGTGGCTAGCAGCGGGGGTTGTCTGCGTCCATCATGTAGACCTTCCCTGACTGTCAGAGAGAATTCCCTGCACCGTTGCTGGGAACTCTGATCTCTGACAGCCGGGGAAGGTCTGCGCGATGGACGCAGACAACCCCCGCTGCTAGCCACACCTCCTTCCGGCTGCAGCGTAAGTTGTCTACGCGAATCGTAGACATTTACACACTGCTCGGCTGCACACCAGGGACTCAGAAGCACCGGTAAGTGGGGCGGGGGGGGGGGAGATCTGGATCTTAGTCGTCTCATAGGCAGACCTATTTGAGGTCTGATTATAAGACGACCCGATTATAAGACGAGGGGTATTTTTCAGAGCATTTGCTCTGAAAAAAGCCTCATAATCGAGCAAATACGGTATTTCAAATGCTGGTATTTTAACCCTTTTATGCATGAGATTCTACCACCTGCCTTTGTCAAAATTTAATTTTGTATTTTTTTCCACACAAATTGTACTTCAGGAATGAATTCATAGCTCCTGGTATGCGTCACTATCAAACAACATCCCAATGTGTGTTCAGCAACATCTCCCGAGTGCAGTGATACCCCACATGCATGGGTTTGTCATGTTGTTTGAGATTTAAAATGCCACATTTGAGAAGTGCGCTTTTTTTCTCCGTTTTGGTCAGTCTGTACCTATCTTTGAGCCCGGCCACTCCAATTTACCCCATCAAGCCATTTTTTAAATTAAATTAGACACCCCTTGGGTATTTGAAGTGCTTTTATTTTAACTCTTTCTATGTTGAGATTTTTGAGAAATTTTAGCACTTGATCAATTTCAGAGGATTGGAAGCTGGCAATTGCGGTACCGCTTGGGAACTTGAACAGACATTGAGTGAGCTGATCTTCATTTGTCCAATCAGCTCCCTCCTGTCACATCATGCTGAGGGCTGGTCCAATGGCTGTGCTGCATCTTGTTTCCATGGCAACTTGAATGAATGGGATTTCCGAAAACGAAAAAATGTTGGCCGAATTTCGTCTGAACCGAAGAAGGAGACAGATGAATTTCGTTGAATACGAAGAAAATGTTTACCCTAAAACAAATTTTCCACCTGTCCCCAAGTCTAGTTTGCAGGATACAACTTATCAGGAAACACTAAGGGAACTCTATGTGCAGCTTGGAGGAAAGAAGAGTAATAGAAAAAAACTAAATACTTAAACAGATATAACAAAGTACAGGAGGGATGTATACTTCAAAGGATGGGACATGCTAGAAAAAGAGGTCATAGTCTAAAAGGGTGGTAGATAAATGGAACAGCCTACCATCAAAAGTGATAGGGACTAATACAGTAAGGGAATTTAAACATGCACGGGATAGGCATGAAGCTATCCTTTATCTAAGACAAGATCAAGGACTGATGAACATCCAAGTCTTACATCAGGAAAAATGGGTAGACTAGATGGGCAAAATGGTTCATTTACGCTGTGAATTTCTATGTTTCCATCTGCACAATTTCCCCTCTTCTGGGGATGCACTCCCCACATCAGGATATGCAGTCCCCTCCTTCCTTTCTAGTCCAAAGACAAAGAAGAGGGGGGCTTCCAGTGCCAACAACATATCCATCCAAGAGAAAATTACACGTGAAGAAAGACATGCCTGAAGTATGTGCCAATGTTATGCCATTTAATCCACCAGCCTATGGCTGCTGCCATAAACCCATAAAAATGTTCCTTTTATGTTCCTTTTACCCATCAGAGGGTAAACATTTTTTTAAAGTACATGAGGGGTCCAAATAGGCCAAATACAGAGCTATATATACAAGTAAGAAAAGGGGCAAGACAAATATCACAGGATCCAATTACCATGTCAGGAAGGAAGTACCGTTTTTGCTCGATTATAAGACGAAAAATGCTCTGAAAAATACCCCTCGTTTTATAATCTGGGTCGTTTTATAATCAGACCTCATCTGACTATGAGACTAAGATCCAGATCTCCCGCAACGCTGCAGAGGACCTGGATCCTCCTGCCCCCCCCAACTTACCGGTGCTTCTGAGTCCCCGGTGTAGCTGGGGCAGCGTGTAGACGTCTACGTAATTTGCGAGTTCCCCTCACCGGGGAATTCTCTCTGACAGCCAGGGACGGTCTTTGCGATGGACGCAGAGAACTCCCTCTGCTAAACGCACCTCCTTCCGGCTGCCGCGGAAGTTGCCTAAGCGAATTGTGTAGACGTCTACACGCTGCCTGGACAACACACCGGGAGTCAGAAGCACTAGTAAGTTTTTTTGTGGGGGGTGGTTAAATGGGGGGCATAAGGCATTTCTGTAGGCAGAGTGCTCTATGAAATGCCTTTTAACCCCCTTAATGCCACTCTGCCTCCAGAAATGCCTTATACCTCCCTATATGCCAGGGAGGTACAGGGTCAGACGCTTGGGGATGAAACAAGTCCCAGAAAGAACGGGTACAAGCCAAGAAGTGCCCGGGTCATAACACGGTCTCCTCGTCTTGATGATGAGACGAGGATACGTCGCACATTCGGGATAGTGAGTCCGCTTTGGTGTTCCGTGCACCTGGTCTGTAGGTAATGTGGAGTGGAAACCTGGTGAAGAACAAGGACCACCTTGTGAATCTGGGTTGTAACTGTTTGGTGGTCCTGTAATACTCCATGTTTTTGTGATCCGTGAAAACGGTAATGGGGTGGAGTGTCCCCTCCAGCAGATGTCTCCACTCCTCAAATGCCAATTTCATGGCTAATATTTCTTTTTCTCTGACCCCATAATTCTGTTCTGCTGGAGTCATGGTTTGTGAGTAGAAGGCAACCGGGTGGAGCTGGTTGTCAGTATCAGCCCTTTGCGAGAGAACAGCACCGACCGCGGTGTCGGAGGCATCAACTTCCAGCGTATAAGGTCTTTGGTGTACCGGACGGATCAATATGGGGGCTGATGTGAACCGCTCCTTCAGGAAAAGGAAAGCTCTTTGAGCATCCTCAGTCCTGCAGAACTTTTGTTTGACAGAAGTTAGAGCGGTGATCAGTTGTATGACTTTGGAGAAGTTCCGGATAAAGTTCCGATAAAAGTTCGTAAAACCGACGAACCTCTGAACACCCTTCCTGTCTGTCGGGGAAGGACACTGAAAGATGGCGTTAACCTTTTTTGGATCCTTCTCCACCTGTGTAGAGGTTAATATGAAGCCCAAAAACTCTACTGACTGTGTTTCAAACACGCACTTCTCGGGTTTAGCGTATAGTTTGTTATCTCTGAGGCGTTTCAGTACCCTGGACACGTTTCCTCTGTGTTCTAACAGTGAAAGAGAGTAGATCAGTATGTCATCCAGATAAACAACAACGAACTGATCCAACATGTCTCGGAACACATCATTCATGAAATGTTGCAATGTGGCTGGGACGTTGCACAGACAGTAAGGCATAACTAGGTACTCGAAATGTCCGTAACGGGATCTGAAAGCTGTCCTCCATTCATGACCTTCTTTTATCCTCACCAGATTGTACGCTCCTCTCAGGTCTATTTTGGTGAAGAAGGAGGTGGTGCCAACACGTTCCATGAGTTCTGGGATCAACGGTAGATGGTATTGATTTTTTACCGTCACGTTATTTAGGTCCCTGTAGTCAACGCAAGGATGTAACCCCCCATCCTTCTTGGGAATGAAGAATATCCCTGCTCCAGCAGGGGAGGTGGAAGGTCCAGTAATCGACTGGCTGCTTTTTTCTCGAACACATCGGCAAATCGGCTGTAATGGCTTGGAATCGTGGGGATCGGAAGGGAGCTATAGTCATGTGCTACATTGATGGACAGAGGCGGCTTGTTTGAACGAGTGCATTTATTGGAGAGGAAGGTCACAGAACAGGAGTTCCAATCAATGTCAGGGTTTTGGGTCCGTAACCAAGGAAGACCCAAGATAACAGGGAACACAAGAGACGGAGTCACGTAGAATGATATGTCCTCCGTGTGATCAGAGTTAACGTGCATGCGTAGAGGTAATGTCTCTGTGGTGATAGGACCAGACCATAGAGGGCGTCCGTCAACTAACTGCAGCAGTAGAGGTGTTGTCTTCTTCTGGACGGGTATGCCGTACTGCTGGATTAAGCTGGTGTCGAGTATGTTACTGCTGGCTCCAGAGTCAATCATCGCTGAGAGAGCGACGGAATCCCCCTTCCACTGCAATGAAATGGAGAGGGACACATGATGGGGTGAAGGTGGAGAAACACCGTGGGTGACAGGAATTGACAGTGAGGGTAGCTTACCGCTGGATGGTCGTCTCCTGTTTCGACACTTGTTGGTGTAGTGGCCCTTAGTGCCACAATAGAGACAGAGATCAAGAGACCGACGTTGTTCCTTTTCGGCACCAGACAAGGGACCTCGGATGAGTCCTATCTGTATAGGTTCCTCTGTGGTTTCTTTGGGTGTAGTTTTGGTTTACGGTCTGGTGGTGGACCAAGCATGGGAAGAAGACGACAGTCGTTTGGCCTTTCTCTCCTGTAACCTCCTGTCGATCTGTACGCAAAGTCCTCCAAGGAGGACGGGACAGCAGAGCGGGCAAGTTCATCACGTATAGAATCCGACAGACCCAACCGGAACTGGTCATGCAGTGCTGATTCGTTCCATGTTGTCTCTAGGGAGACACGCCTTGACGAAGGGCCCTTAAGGCACTTGTAGCAGAAGTGGTCCTGAAAGGTTCATCGTAGGAAAGAAGTCCATAGTGGAAAGAAGTCCACGTTTCCAGTACAGGGCTGTTGCTGTGGAGCAGGTGATGGGCCCAGAGTTGTGGTTCCTCAGACAATAGCGAGATGACTGTGTGGATCTTGATATAATCTGTGGTATAGGTTCTGGGTTTGAGGCCGAACAAGATCTGACACGAGGTTATGAAAGTCTTGTATTTCGTGCGATCTCCAGTGTATCGTTCTGGCAAGGGAACCTGCGGTTCTGGTGCGGTCGCTTCTTGTAGTACCAGTGGTTCTGGCACCCCAGGGGGTATCGGAGGAGGTTCACCAGGAAAGTTGAGAGCACCTTGCATTTGTACTATCTGTTGTTGCAGTTGATTCGGTCCTGTTTGGACTTCATGTAAGGACTGAGTGAACGTCACCATCTGTTGAGCGAGAGCAGTCACAGCTTCAGCTAACCCCGCGGTTTCCATAAAGGCTCAGTTGTTATATTACGTTTGAACAGTTGAGGAAACCAGGATGCAAGGAATGAGGTATCAGTCTCTTGATTGTGCTCAAAAGGTATGGACGACTCCTGGGTAGGAGCGAAGTAGACAGCACAGTGCAACAGATAGTATTGTCCGGGTATCAGGCAGAGAATGGTCAGGCAATCCGGGTCAGGAGCAGAGAGGTCAATGAGGTCAAATTACAAGCAAGGGTCGGTACCGGGTATCAGACAGAGAATGGTCAGGCAATCCGGGTCAGGAGCAGAGTGGTCAGAATACATGCAATGGTCGGCAACAGAAATCCAGCAGAGAACACCATTAAGCAGATAAGTATACAGAGCAGTTGTTAGAACAACTGAGCACTGAATAGGTATCAGTGCTCTGTTTTTAAATCAGCTGCCCTTCTAGATCCCGCCCCCAACCGTGATGTCGTCCAATGGACGTTTCGTCTCCTCCATTGGGTTGTGGGAGAGGAAGGGGGGCGTGGCGTGCAGCGTCGTATACGTCCTTCACTTAGTGGCAGTTTGTTCTTGTGAACCGCCGTGTATGAGGACGCAGCGACGCTGCAAGGGCTCTGTTGAGGTAAGTGACGAGTACCTGCTACCCATGGGTACTCGGGTGACGAACTCCGAACGGGAGCGTGACGGCGCAAGTACACGGGCGACGCGCTCCGGACGGGACCGCGACGCAGTGGGTACTCGGGCAATGCACTCCGGACGGGAGCGCGACGCCGCGGGCACCCTGGCGACGCACTCCGGACGAGACCATGACATCAGCCTTCTTCCTACAACAGGATGACCAGCTGACATTACAGTTTTGAGACTCTGAGTAGTAAAACACGTACCTGGGGAAAATCAGTAGAAACTGACCCCCTGTGTCCACACACAGAAGTCTCTACTAGGCCTGGGCCCATAGTCAGTAGGGAGGAGGCTGGCTCTCAGGCCTCTCCAGGGGTCACACCCCCTTTATGCCACTCTGCCTCCCTGATATGCCTTATACCCTCCTATATGCCACTCTGCCTCCCTGATATGCCTTTAACTCCCTATATGCCACTCTGCTTCCAGTATTGCATTAAACCCCCTTTATGCCACTCTGCCTCCAGAATTGCCTTTTAACCCCCTATATGCCAGTCTGCCTCCAGAAATGCCTTATACCCCTATATGCCACTCTGGGTTAAAAAGCATATCATGGGACAGAGTGGCATATAAGGGGGTGTAAGGCATTTCTGGAGGCAGAGTGGCATATGGAGGGTTAAAGGGCATTTCTGGAGGCAGAGTGCCATACAGGGGGTTAAAAGGCATATCACAGGGCACTCTGCCTCCAGAAATGCCTTATGCCACCCATACAACACTCCCCCCCCTCCCGATATACAAGTGCTTCTGACTCTCTGGTGTCTGGTGGGGGCAGCAGGTGTTCCACCGGAACTTCTGTGAGCACCGGAAGGTCATGTGACGCCGGTGCTGCGTTATAGAAGCTACGGCGGAAGTACAATCAGCAGCCGGGGTTGTCTGCGTTCATCGAGCAGATGTTCGCCGGCTGGCAGAGAAGAGAATTCCCAGCAGCGCTGCAGGGTATCTGAATCTTAGTCTCATAGTCAGACCTCATTTGAGGTCTGATTAGAAGACGAGCATTTGCTCTGAAACAAAATGTGTCTTATAATTGAGCAAATACGGTAATTAACCACAACATTTCTAGATAAGATTGAATGACTACATGTTTGTGGACAGTTTCACATACACTTTCCTGTATCACTAAAGGTATTAAAACCATTTGGGTGAGAGTCTGCCATGCAGTAGTCTTGTAATGGCGCCTGTCAATAAGCCCCACAGCCCATTTCTTCCACAGATTTTCTGAAGTCATTATTCATGTTATTCACATTCATGGTTACCACTAGTCAGTTTGACACATATGCCACAGTCTAGAAATATTATATAAAAATGAGTATTGTTTTAGTTATGTTTTTAATGTGATAGTAGTAATAGAAATATCACCTTGAAAATGTGAGTAAAGCCAATAAATGCTTATATGTTTCAAGACAATAGTGATCTTGATCAGAGGTGAAGTTAGCTTCCAGGCCTCAGAATAAAAAGCATAGATTGTTTGCATGTCAAGCAAATGATTATGTAATATGAAATAATGTTTAAGGCAAATATGCAAGAGTAAAATTGTTGCTGTTAAAATTATTGCTGAGAGCCATGCTAGTTTTCTAAAATGCGTAAGATAAATGAAAGATAGCAGATAACGGGAGAACACATCATTGGTTCATTCATTTGGGTTACTTGTATTCATTTGGTTGCAGAAAAAAACAGTTTGTAAAAATGAAAAGACTATTAGTAAAATCAAATGAAAAAAATATATATATACAGTATTTGCTCGATTATAAGACGAGGTTTTTTTCAGAGCAAATGCTCTGAAAAATACCCCTCGTCTTCTAATCAGGGTCGTCTTCTAATCAGACCTCAAATAGAGGTCTGATTATGAGACTAAGATCCAGATCCCCCGCACCGCTGCAGGGGACCTGGATCCTCCTGTCTCCCCCCCCCATACACACACTTACCGGTGCTTCCTGCTGTGTTGCCGGGGCAGTGGGTTGACGTCTACGCGATCCGCTTAGACAACGTCCGCTGCAGCCAGAAGGAGGTGTGGCTAGCAGCGGGGGTTGTCTGCGTCCGTCGCGCATACCTTCCCCTACTGTCAGAGAGTGCGGGGAACTCTGTTCTCTGACAGCAGGGCAGGTATGCGCGACGGACGCAGACAAACCCCCGCTGCCAACTCCACCTCCTTCCGGCTGCAGCGGAAGGAGACGTCAACCCACTGCCCCGGCAAAACAGCAGGAAATTGGAAGCACCGGTAAGTGTGTGTGTGTGTGTGTTAGTGTGTTAAATGGGGGCATAGGGGATTTCTGGAATCCCTTATACCCCTATATGCCACTCTGGCACTTAGGGGGTTAAAAGGCATATTATGGGGCAGAGTGGCATATAGGGAGGTATAAGGCATTTCAGGAGGCAGAGTGGCGTTAAGGGGGCATTTAATAGAGCACTCTGCCTCCTGAAATGCCTTATACCTCCCTATATGCCACTCTGCCCCATAATATGCCTTTTAACCCCCTAAATGCCAGAGTGGCATATAGGGGTATAAGGCATTTCTTGAGGCAGAGTGCTCTATACAATGCCTTTTAACTCCCTTAATGCCACTCTGCCTCCTGGAATGCCTTATACCTCCCTATATGCCACTCTGCCCCATAATATGCATTTTAACCCCCTAAATGCCAGAATGGGCATTTCTGGAGGCAGAGTGGCACATAGGGGGTCAAAAGGCATACCATGGGGCACAGTGGCATATAGAGGGTTAAAAGGCATATCATGGGCCACAGTGCCATATTGGTGTGGCAAGCCTGGGGGCAGATGTGCGTAACTGGGGGACAGGTTGGAAAATACAAGGAAATAAAAACAAAAAAATATTTTTCTCAATCATAGCTTTTATTAAAAAAAATAGTTTACATGAATTAACATTTACTGGTAAAACTTTTTTCCTTTAGGGTCGTCTTATATTCAGGCTTTTTCTTTTTTTCCTAAGTTAATATTCAGATTTTGGGGGGGTCAGGCATGAAAAACACATCAAATAGTTGGTCATTCTTCTGTCTTCGAGCTTAAAACATTTCCATGAGATGACCTAAAATATATGATTTAACTTTAAGAATTTATTCAGAATTCAAACACATAAGATAATTTAAAAAATAGAAGAGTTAATTTAGTGTAGATATTGGTGTTGGGAGGTCTTGGCCTCTGTTAAGTTTTAGTGCATCTGTAAATACACTTACACATACATTCGAACACCTAAGTGAATATAGTGTTACAAACTGGATTTGGACAGGTGTGTCTGAAATCCCATACCTTACCTTTTTACGCATATTATCTCGGCTTCACCCAGAGCATATACATCCAGTTCTAGTGCTAATCCTATAAAACAGCCAAAGATTCAGTGCTACTTTCACAAACTAGATTTGGAGGCATAGCAGTGATGATAAGTTAGTTCAAACTTGGCTGATACAACTTTTTTAGTTGTGTCCACGGGTACTGCCAGTCTTTAACCTGGCTGGGACTGTAAATATGCTCCAGTTATATGAACTCCCTGTAAGTAAAACATAGCATAATTTTAAACAGAGAAAGTATCGTTTGACCAGTAAGCACATGAATGTCACAACGTACAAACTTCAGTCTAAGAATAGAAAATTTGCAACTGTGCTTTTTTATAACCGACTTTAGCCATAGAGAAAATGTAACTGGGCATCTGTGTCGGACTGCTTTGATGCAGACCGTTACTACACTCAGATGCAATCCAGCTTGATATGTTCGAGAGCTCCTAGGTAAAGTATGGCTTTATAGGTGTAGTTTATGGCAAGCACATTTTCAATAAAATGCACATATAATTATAGAAATATAATCATTCAAAAAAGTTAGATATTAAAAAATATTCTGAATGTATAGTCAATTAACTTAGTGAAGTCAGGTGCATTATGGAGAGTATTCAGTGATGGGAAAAGAGCTAAAGATAAAAATAATGTTATTCCACAAACCACGATTGTCACATCAATTGATAGGAGTTAGTGTTGTGCAACATATATGTTATAATAGACCAGCTAATACCTTAAAGTTAACATTTCTTGCAAAATAGCACTAAAGTATTATTCATTATTATTGACATATTAATAATGAATCTCCATAAAATATGGAAATACAATAGGGATATTGGTTCTGCTTTAAAGAGCTGTTCCTGATTTTTCACAGTTGTCAGTTTGTTTTGCAGAACCTGACAAAATGTATGTATTTTCTCATTAGCCTTTTCAGTAAGTGCTATACTATTTAATTTATAAATTAGATGCCCAGAAGATCATCTTTTACGGTACACAAATAAAATGAAAAGAAGCAGACCTTTAAAAACTAATTGACAAAATAGACTGTCAGCAAACATTAGACTCAGAAGTGGGAAGTTATAAAAGGTTATGTCACTTCACAATACACAAAACATCTATTATGTATCTTTCAGAGGAAAAAGTTTACAAAGCTTTCATAATCATAAATCACTACATTTTCAAAATATTAATGTAATGACTGTTCTCGTGTCAAATGAAAGTCTGTTATTGTAAGCAAACATTTTCCAGAATTATTCAAACATTTTTCATGCAATGCTGTAACAATGCCTTGCTGTCTTATCACATTAACCAAATACACAAAAAATAGTTTTTTTAGATAAGTAAAGGATTTTTCAAATAAAAGTGAGTTTATTTCAATTTTTCATCATATTTCATTATATTTTGTAGGAACTTAAATGATATGATCAAGAAAGCCCTTCTTGTCCTTCAAAAACAATATATAAATTGTGTGGGTTCACTAAATGGGATAAGAGAAAATTACAGCTAAACACAAGCAAAGTGTTAAAACAGCCTTAGTCACAAAGGGCACAAAAAAATAAAAATAAGCCTAGTCCTTAAGGGGTTAATGTTGTTGCTGTGTATTGTAGTTATTTATTAAGTTTCCTGCCTTAGAAGCCTATGTATGCAGGAAGCCTGTCAGAACAGAGTTACATAGATAAGAGGCAAAATAAAGGGAGAATGCAGGAGTCTTGAGGTTTTAACTCTCTTACTTAACTATTCATTATTGAGGGCAAATACTAATGAAGAAAGCTTTATGTCTGTCCCATGCCCGTTTAAATTTCCTCACTGTATGCTGGGAGACTGTTCCATTTAGCCACTACCCTCTGAGTAAAGTAGAACTTCCTTACGTTACATGTAAGCCTTTGACCCTCTAGTTTTATACCGTGACAGCTTGTTCTAACATTGCTAACATTTTTACGTCTCAAGTGCATTATTTTACATTTATCAATATTCAACTGCAGCTGCCACACTCTCGACCATTCTTCTTTAAAGCAAGATAAAACAGGCAGACCAAATGGTTCTTATGTGAAATCAATTCTATGTGTCTATGTTTTAAAACATGATCTTTTGTGAAAGACCTAATAATATTTAAGCAACCCAAAATCATCAATCAAAAAGTGCAAAACTGTTTCAGTTTTATTTACATTGAGATGTTTCTGTGGTCACATCTAGATCTGATCAGTGGAATGTTTTTCCCTCAAAAAGCTTCATATTAATATATAGTTTTTGGCTAGCAATATGTTTCCCCAGCTTTTTTATAGCTGATTCTCATAGATGTGAGCAGTGGCGGAACATCCAGGTTCGCAGGGGTAGCGACTGCGACCGGGCCCTGGAGTTCTGCCAGTCGGGGGGGGCCAAGGGGTGACTCCTTTGCTCCCTGCCGCCACTTGCCTCAGCGCTGCCCCGACTGCAGTGGTGGGAGCGCGAGGCGTCTGTCTCGTCATATGCTGATTCTCAGCAGTGAAACCGCACACACCTCGGCAAAGCAGCGAGACAGAGGCCTCCGTTTCCCACCACAGGACTGCACGGTAAGCAGTGGCGTCGGCAGGGGGGGGCCAGAGGGGGCCATGGCCCCCCCTACATCATGCTGTGCCCCCCCCGTGTGCCCCCCCAATTGAAACGCCGTCTTTTTTTTTTTATATATACGCGGAGGAGAGAGAGGGGCGCCGAACGATCGCTGAGGAATAAGTTTTCAGAAACCGTTCAGCGCCTCTCACTCTTCTCCGCGAGGCCTCTGCCTTGGTCGCAGTGCCAGCATTTCAAGTTGAGCGCCAGTATATGATGTCATATGCAGCGCTCAGCTGTGATGCCGCGCACACTGCGGCAGAACCAGGGAGACGGGGACCTCGCAATCACACCGCTGGACTTCTACAAGCCCAAGGTAAGTGAACTTCAAAGGGGGAGAGGGTAGAAAGTTAGGAGGGGGTTAGAGAGTGAGAAGAGGTAGATAGGGAGGGAGAGGGGATAGATAGGATAGATTGGGAGGGAGAGGGGATAGATAGGATAGATTGGGAGGGAGAGGGGATAGATAGGATTGATTGGGAGGGAGAGGGGGTAGCTAGGATAGATTGGGAGGGAGAGGGGGTAGATAGGATAGATTGGAAGGGAGAGGGGGTAGATAGGATAGATTGGGAGGGAGAGGGGGTATGGAGGGAGAGGGGGTAGATAGGATAGATTGGGAGGGAGAGAGGGTAGATAGGGAGGGAGAGGAGGTAGATAGGATAGATAAGGAGGGAGAGGTGGGAGGGAGGGAGAGGAGTTAGATAGGGTAGATTGGGAGGGAGAGGGGGTAGATAGGATAGATTGAGAGGGGATAGATAGGATAGATTGGGAGGGAGAGGGTATATAGGGAGGGAGATGTGGTAGATAGGATAGATTGGGAGGGAGAGGTGGTAGATAGGATAGATAATGAGGGAGAGGTGGTAGGGAGGGAGAGGGGTTAGATAGGGTAGATTGGGAGGGAGAGGGGGTAGATAGGATAGATTGGGAGGGAGAGGGGATAGATCGGATAGATTGGGAGGGAGATGGGGTATATAGGGAGGGAGAGGTGGTAGATAGGATAGATAAGGAGGGAGAGGTGGGAGGGAGGGAGAGGGGTTAGATAGGGTAGATAGGATAGATTGGGAGGGAGAGGGGGTAGATAGGATAGATAGGGAGAGAGAGGGGGTATATAGGGAGGGAGAGGGGGTAGATAGGATAGATTGGGAGATTTTAATGCAGAGTTTATATGTAATTTCCAATTGATATATACCTGCAAAGCTGGGTTTTGTGTTATTCTGTTGATCTGTATCGGCTATATTTCAATACATTATTTATGTTTACCTGCACATATAGGATTTGTATGTCTTATTCGGTTGATCAATACCTGGAGTGCTGTTTCCATGTGTTGTTTATTTATTCTATACCTTCAGTGCTGAGTGTACATGTGATTTCCAGTTGATATATACCTGCAATGCTGGGTTTGTGTGTTCTGTTGGTTTATACCTGCAATGCTATGTTTCCATACATTAGTTATGTATACCTGCAAATACAAGTTTTTTTTTTATCTCATTCAGTTGCATGTGCTGTTTCTATGTGTTGTTTATTTGATCTATATCTGAACTACAGGGTGTAAGTAAAAGAGCGGTATGGTTTAGTGAATGAGGGGACAAAGGGACTCTGGGGATGATTACAGAGGAGAGGACCTCTCAATGTCACGGTGCAGAACTGACTCTCACGGTCTTCCTCCGATCTGCAGTCAGTGTGGCAAATATTTTTTTTTTGGTATGGTAGCGGAGGGAGTGATTGCATGCAAGGAAGCGTTGAGTGGGGCCCAAGGAAATGCTTGGGTAGGGTCAAGTTTTTTTCACTATAAAATATATTGGCAGCAGGTTCTAATATTTATATATATATTGGCAGCAGGGGCAAATATTTATATATGTTTTGGCAGCAGGGGCTAATATTTATTTATATATTGGCAGCAGGGTCTAATATTTATTTAGATATTGACAGCAGTGTTTAATATTTATATATATTGGCAGCAGCGTCTAATATTAATATATATTGGCTGCAGGGGCTAATATTTATATATATAGGAAGCAGGGACTAATACTATATATATCGGCAGCAGGGTCTAATATTAATATATATCGGCAGCAGGGGCTAATATTAATATATATCGGCAGCAGGGGCTAATATATATTGGCAGCAGGAGCTAATATTAACATATATTGGCAGCAGGGGCTAATATTTATATTTATTAGCAGCAGGGTCTAGTATTTATATTCATATTGGCAGCAGGGTCTATTATTTATATATATATATCGGCAGCAGGGGCTAATATTAATATATATTGGCTGCAGTGGCTAATTATATATATATTGGCAGCAGGGGCTAATATTAATATATATTGGCAGCAGGGTCAAATATTAATATATATATCGGCAGCAGGGTATAATTTTTATGTATATCGGCAGCAGGGTATAATATAAGTATATATCCGCAGCAGGGGCTAATATCAATATATATATCCGCAGCAGGGGTTAATATTAATATATATCGGAAGCAGGGTGTAATATTTCTATATATCCGCAGCAGGGGCTAATATTTATATATATTGTCAGCAGGGGCTAATATTAAAGAATGAAAAATAACTGCCAGTTTAGCTGTTATTTTGAAATCATATTTCAATCACGGTCTTTACTTCAAAGAGATAAGTGCATATTATGTAGTTAAAAATGCACGTCTAACATGTATATGTATATATACATATATATATATGTATATATGTATATATACATATATATATATATATGTATATATATATATATATATATATATATGTATATATATATATATGTATATATATATATATATATATATACATATATATATATGTATATATATATATATATATGTATATATATATATATATATGTATATATATATATATATATATGTATATATATATATATATATATATATATATGTATATATATATATATATATATATATATATATGTATATATATATATATATATATATATGTATATATATATATATATATATATATATATATGTATATATATATATATATATATATATATATATATATATATATATGTATGTATGTATGTATATATATATATAGTGTATATGTACCGTTTTATAATTGGCCCCCGTACTTTGGTCCCTGGCCCCCCATGTGCCCCCCCTAAATATGAAAGCTGAAGATGCCACTGACGGTAAGTGACCTACAAAGGGGGGTAGGGAGAGGGTAGATAGTGAGAAGGGGGGGGTAGGAAGAGGGTAGATAGCCTGAGAAGGGGGGAGAGGTGGTAGATAGTGTGAGAAGGGGGAAAGGGGTAGATGGTGTGAGAAGGGGGATAGATAGTGTGAGAAGGGGGAGATGGGTAGATAGTGTGAGAAGAGGGGTAGATAGTGAGAAGGGGGAGAGGTGGTAGATAGTGTGAGAAGGGGGGAAAGGGGTAGATAGTGTGAGAGGAGGGGGAGAGGGGTAGATAGTGTGAGAAGGGCCCTCAACAGATTCTTGCACCGGGGCCCTGAGGCTTCTAGTTACGCCCCAGTGACACAAAGAGGAGCTTTGCTACTGAAAATGTACCAGTTTGTGCGCAAAATATATATATATATATATATATATATATATATATATATATATATATCAATATATACATAAAATAATAACTGGGTTGGAAACACATTTGCTTACTCTTATATATTGTGGCAAGGTAAGTCTGTGTATATCAGTAGCAGGTTGGAACGCTCATTATTCCCAGCATGAGGGGGTTAATTGCTGGGAGGTCAGCAGGTGGAACCGATTAACCTGCACTGAGGTGTTTAAAGGGCGGTCGTTAGAGGCATTAGTTGTCTGGAAACAGGGAGAGAGGCAGTTAAGCCAGAGGCCCTCAGACTTTATAAAAAGGTACGGTCCAAAAATACTGTGTTGTGATGCTATTACTTTTATGACTGGGACTGGATTAGCTGGCCAGTTAGTTAGTGAGGTAAGAACCTTGTATAGTTAGTCTCCAAGATGGAGTAGGATTTGTTTTTTGTTTTGGTTTATTTATACTGTGAAGTGCAACACTGTGGACCATACAAAGGTGCAATAAACCACATTTTGCTTTTATTCTGCTGGTGTTAGGAGTTTCTTGTTTTGATCGGGCCATCCTGCCACAATATATATATTGGAGAGTCACTTCAAACACGGTCCTGAGCTTGTGCTTTAGATGCAGTTTATTGTGAACAGCAACAGAAAAAAAATATTTGCCCTTTAAGTGTATGCTTCCCCTTATAACAAACCGGTTTTGGACACCAAATAATAGAAAACACACAAACAAACAGGGCTACTCCTTTTAGGAGGCTACCTCATGGTGGTTCCCTTACTACCAGGCGCTGAACCAGCTACTCTGGGTTTCAGTACTAAATTAAGACACACAAGAATGCAGTCTTTTTTGTATTACAAATGCCTCTCGCCACTTATTGGTTTGTAGAGGCAGACTGGGTCTTCAAACACTCTATCCCAGTGCAGCATCTCCCCCTGCTCCCGTCAGGCATGGCAAACGCAGTTTTCTCTCTGGTGTGCTCACATAACGGTATCTGCCAATAACCTTTTGTCAGATCTAGCACAGAGAGCAATCTAGAATCTACTAGTCTCTCTATTAGCTCGTCAACATGGGGCATGGCAGACAAGAGGAACAATTTGGGCCATACGCTCCTGTATTTGTTCCACATGTTTTACCATATTGATCCTCTGGACTCCCTGTTCCTCCCAAGTTTCTCCTCCCCTGGGGTGCCTACCATACAAAAGCACAAACGGGGAGAAGCTTGAGGAGCTTTGGGGATTTCCCCAGATCACAAACAATAAATAGGGAAACAGTGAGTTCTGATCTTTTCCAACCCTACTAACCACTTTTCTCAACATTCCTTTTAAGGTGCGATAAAATCTCTCTACCAACCTGTCCATTTGGGGGTGGTATACAGAAGTTTAAACAGCTGACATAACTCTTTCATGATACGGGAAACAAAAGGGATACCCGGATCCTTAAGTATTTCTTTTGGTATGCCAACCTGTGAAAATACAAGGGCTAATTCCTTTGCAGTATTTTTGGTATTAACCTTGCTCAGGGGAATTCCTCAGGATATCAAACTACATAAACAAGTATCACTAAAATATACTGGTGACCACAAGCAGATTTCTCCAATGGACCTACAATGTTCATGCCTTCCTTTCAAACTTTCAAAGGGTACATCAATTATTGGGAGAGATATGAGTGGGGCCCTTAACCTGGGTTTTGGGGAACACAGTTGGTATTATGGGCAAGACGCACAATACCTTTTAACCTCCTCATATAACCCTGTCTAAAAGAACCTTCTAAGCACTCGTTCTTGAGTTTTTCAAATTCCCCCCCTAAGAGATGAGAATGGAAGAAACGTTGGGTTTCTCTCCAACGAGAAAAGGAACAATAATTCCTGCCCACTGTTCTGGAGGCCAGGCTTCACGTGTGGCTGTCTGTTCAAACGCCAGCTAATAAGTCTACACATCATCATCCAGAGTAATTTTCTGCAGGCAACTTGCCCGTATCTTGCTGACACCCGTGCCTGTGCCTGTACCTATGCAGACACTCCCTATGTACAAAGGCATCCCAGGACATCCTTTAGCATATATATATATATATATATATATATATATATATATATATATATATATATACTGTATATTGTTTAATAGGGTGTTCTATTGATTATATTATAACAAACAGAAGTACAACATATAGTAAAGTAAAACAATGATAAAAACAGCTTTTAACATAAATTTTATAACAGCAAAATATTTTGTGAACTCCTTATAGATAATGAACTGATGGATTGTATTTAGTGTTCAGTAAAACAGATGGGAATAGAGTAAAAAGATACATTTTAATTCTTTGTGGCTGAATAGTTTTGTTTTTCATAACAGTTGGTGCTGTGTTTACAGCTGATAATGTTTGAAAGAAAACAGTTTTACATATGGTCTAACACGCAGGTGCTCTATAGGTTTTCTCTGGTAGTCTGCCAGGTTAATGTCGTTTTCAAATGCAGCTATTTTATGGTCCTAATTACTGTTCTATTTATGCTTAGTGGTGTGTAGCATTTTCACAGTTTACATGCTAATGAACACATATATATTCAACAATGAAAATGAGTAGTTTTATACACAATTTTACATCCTACTACCTAATGCATAAAATATAAGTTTACAATTAATAAATAGCAATAAAATTACCTATTGGTTTGATAATAGTTTAATGTTCATATATTGTTTGAATGCTGCATTACTTTGGCAGATACTGAATATAGCCACATAAAGAAGCAAAGGTATTGTTTTAGACCTGATAAAGAGAGAAAACCTCTCAAAAGTTTTTCTTTATAGTCTACAAATAAGTGCAAAGACAGAGCGACAAGGTCTTGTGGTGCCTGGTTGTTGTGAGCAGATCTGTAGCTAGCTCCTCTTGCTGCCAAGGCAACAATGGAAAATTGTGCCCACTCGCTATTTTTCCCCCAGAGGTTATTTTATTTACACTGCCTTTACACACACCTGCCCATGAACACACATACACTGCCCCTACACATGACTGCCCACACACACTGCCTTTACACACACATATACACATACACTGCCCTTGCACCTAACTGCCCATACACACACCCTTACAAACACACATATACCTACACTGCTCTTACACACACCTGCCCATACACACATACACTACCCTTAACAAAGCAGCTTACAAACACACACATATACACATGCATTGTCCTATCATACCTCTTTCTCCCCATCTCTTACCTTTCTCCTCTTCCATATGCTATCTTCCATCTTGTCATTGGAGCACCTCCTACCCAGACCAGCGCTCATGGTGCCTGGGTGCTGACTACCCACGTTGGCACCCGATCAGCAGGGCTGGTTGGGGAGATCACAACCTTAAACTCAGCGCGGCCCTGAAGACTGGCCCCCTACCTATAGATGTGTTACTGTTTTAGGGGCTCCATGGTAAATCACATTGCTGACAGCAATGTGATTAACCACAGTGCCCCTAGAATGCGGAGCCCTGGGAAACTGCCCAGTATGCCTATGCAATTAGACGGCACTGTTTCAATTGGTCCTGCAGCTGGTTAGATGGACAAAAGGGAGGGCAAGAAATAACCTATGGTGGGCAATTGCCCCTGTAGTGACTCCTTTACACCGGGGCACTGGAATAACTAAGCATCAATGTTCCTATTAGATGCTGGTTATAGCTATTATACCTGCTGTGGAGGGCGACCTGTGCCGTGCGTGTGCTACTTGCTAGTGGTGCACGTACACATCGCTCACATGCACTTGACAGAAGAGGACACCTGCAAGCAGGCCTAGAGGATAAGCCCCAAGTTCTTCAACAGATCGCTGGAGGTAAGGTGCAGTGGAGGTCATGACAATATTAGTGTGAGAGTGTGTTAGTATAATTGGATGTGTTAGAGGGGGTGTGTGTTAGCGTGGATGTGTATGTGCCAGCTTGTGTTAGTTTGTGTGTTAGTGGGTATATGTAAAAATGTGTGCCAGTTCCTGTTTAGGAGGGTAAGGGGCCAATGGGCCGCTTGGATTTACCTGCTCCTCTGGCCAGAAAGTTCCAGCCTTCCCCTGACTGAAACTATACCCAACACCAAATCAAGTATGGTAGTATTCAAATGTTTTTCAATTTTGACAAGTGAATTGGACACAGAAAGACTATATAATAAACAATAAACTACGACACAGATAAAGAAAACCAAAGCATGTAAATATAATGTTACATTTTTATCACATGGTATTATCTGTTGCCCCTCCACTTCTTCAGTGGAGTGTTTTAGTTAGGGACTGCCCTTTGCCTGACTCAGGGCAGGGACCCCAAGTGCCCCTAACCACTTTACTACTATGACCGTCACCCATTCTGGTGAGCACCAGGAATGACGTTATATTATTGTTATATTATTGTTGAGTACTAATACACCAGCAAGCCTTATTGCTGAATAGAAAGAGGTAGATTAATAATGAACAAAAGGGGCACATGCCTTTTGATGTCTGATAAAATGCCTATGTTTAAGGGTTAACAAGGCATCTTACCATGAATCCTACCAAGAATGCTATCTAAAATCTTGGCCAGACCCACCCATAAAATCAGCGGAACATGAAGAGCACCCAAACAGGGGATCTTTAAAACATGGCTGATGTTCTGTCCTGGGTGCCATAAAATCTTACAACGAACCAGGCACTTGGGTCACACAGGGGACGTAGCACAACATAAAGAGGTATACCCCTACTTGGTCATTATTAATCAGAGAACATAATAGAGAGCTCAATCAGAATGCTAATAACTTGGCGTATAATTTCGTATTAGTATTCAAAAGGAAAATTGGATGATAATTAGCACAGTTTGTTGGAGATTTGCCGGGCTTGTGAATATTCACTATGTATGCCTCTGACATGTCTTGGGGCATAAAATAAAGCTTGTGGGGAATCAGAAAATTAAAAAAAAATATTAAATGTCCACTAGGGAGACAATCTGGCCCAGGGGCTTTGTGTAGTTTGGACATCTTTATCGATCGTGACAATTTGTCTGCCGTGAGAGGCTTAGTGAGCTGAGTCCACTGTTCCTGGCAGTGTTTAGGTATGCATAAAGAGTGCAGAAATGTATTGATGTCATCTTTCTTAGGGTGCACAAGATGAGGATCACGGTGAAGGTTGTAGAACGATTTATAGTAGTCAGCAGGCATGTTACATATGTCTTTGGGATTTAAAGCTTTGTATCCTGTTGGATGATGTAAGTAGTGCGTAGATAATTGCGCAGTTGGAGCTCTAAGTTTGCTGGCCAGCAACAAATCATTTGCTTAATTTTATGTAACAGAAATTCAGTTTTTTGCAACTGGACTTTGGAAATTTAATTTCTTATGTGGTCAATTTGTTGGGATTTCTCTTTAGGCGTGAGGTGAGGTCCATTAGCACCTGGGTATTATTCCGTTTGTTTTGCTCTGCCAGATGGATAAGGCGTGTATAGATCACCGCCAGAGTGTTTCAGGGGAGATTTCTGATGTCTTATTGCGGCAAAAGTGGGAGGAGAGTTCATCAGAAATTGTTTTACAAATTCACAGGCTTTGTACCAGGCTTTAATTAACCCTCCAGCATGAGTTAGTGGAAAATACTTAGCAACTGTGATCCACACCTGGGCATGGTGTGACAAAGTTGTATCTCCAATGTGTGCTTGCTCCACTCATTGTAGGAGAGAACTGTCCACTAGGATCAGGTCAATTCTAGAGTAGGTGTGAGTAGAAAAAAATCCCTAGTATGTAGAATGTAGTATGTAGTATGTAGTATGTAGAGCTCATGCCGTTGTCGATTTCCTTGAGCCAACATTTTCATATGTTTGGTAGATGGTTTGGCAATAGAATCCATGCTTGAGCTAGCGAACATGTTGAAATCCCCACATGGGATAGTGTTACCTTGACTTAAATATGAAATGTACCGTATTTGCTCGATTATAAGATGACCTTGATTATAAGACGACCCCCCAAAATCTGAATATTAATTTATGAAAAAAAGAAAAAGCCTGAATATAAGACGACCCTATAGGAAAAAAGTTTTACCAGTAAATGTTAATTCATGTAAACTATGTGAACAATTGTTTGTTCATAAAAGCTATGATTGAGAAAAATATTTTGTTTTTATTTCTTTTTTTTTTCAACCTGCCCCCCAGTTATGCACATCTGCTCCAGGCTTGCCACTCTGCCCCAGAAATGCTTTATACCCCCTATATACCACTGTGCCCCATGATATGCCTTTTAACACTCTAAATGCCACTGTGCCTCTTGATATGCCTTTTGACCCCCTAAATGCCACTCTGCCTCCAGAATTGCCTTATACCCCTATATGCCACTCTGGCATTTAGGGGGTTAAAAGGCATATTATGGGGCAGTGAAATATAGGGAGGTATAAGGCATTTCACAGAGCACTCTGCCTCCAGAAATGACTTATGCCCCCCCATTTAACACTCCCTCTCCCTCCCTCCTTCAAACTTACCGGTGCTTCTGATTGCCCGGTGCTTAGTACGGGCAGCGTGTAGAGCTCTACGCGATTCGCGTAGACCAATTCTTGCTTGAGTGGAAGTTGTCTACGCGAATCGCTTAGAGCTCTACATGCTGCCCGGACTAAGCACCGGGGACTCAGAAGCACCGGTAAGTTGGGGGGGGGGGCATAACACAGGAGGATCCAGGTCCCCTGCATCTGAGTCCCCGGTGCTTAGTCTCTTTTTGTAAGAGGCATTGAAACCTTCAGCATTTACCGATAATATAATGATCTGCGTAATAACAAAATTCAGAAACAAGATGCTTGGTCTGTTTAATATATTTAAAGCAGACTGAATGGTTCTTATGTGGTTCTTTAAATTTCTATGATCTATAGTGGACATTTCAGAATTTATTGCAAAGTGACACTGTGCATCATTATTGTGACATTATTTTTCCTATTTGCCTTAGCTAAATATTATACTTTAAAATTGAGTTGTAAACATTGTTCTTCAGATTCTTGTAGTTATATTAC
Source organism: Spea bombifrons (assembly GCF_027358695.1). Classification (NCBI taxonomy): domain Eukaryota; kingdom Metazoa; phylum Chordata; class Amphibia; order Anura; family Pelobatidae; genus Spea; species Spea bombifrons. Next base: position 56,214,560 of record NC_071090.1, read on the forward strand.
TCATGTAAATTAAATATCATATCTTGTGCCTAACATTTGTCAGTTTGCAAGTGAAATAGAAAAAGTATCTCTCAAATTACTTTACTTTGTACTCTGCTTTGGAAGGCATAGGATATTGAACATTTATATTCTTAGCTGTGCAGTGTGTAATAAAGTTTGATTTAAAAGTTTGAAGTATAGACCTTGAGTAAAATTGCAAAACATTATTGCACATATTCCTTTTCATTGTTATGCAATCTTGTCCTTGTTAGGCTGTACGGTAACTTAACCATACATCACCGTAGAAGAGTTGGTATTTTTGAAGTGAGATCCAGACATGCATCTTTGCTATGTTACTTGATATATATATATAGTTGAAATATGTACTAGGAAAATAATTATTATGCTCAACTGATCTTTTCAATTTCTCTTTAGTCATAAACAAAAACGCATAAACAAGTTCATGCCCTCTCCTGATCCTCCAAACGGGGGAGAGGACATCGCCACAAGCGTTGTAATTTTACCCTCTTGTGAACTGAGGACAATATGGCGGCGCTTGCAGTGATGTCCTCTGTCCCAATTGGGGGATCAGGAGAAGGCGTGAATTTGAATGCACAAGTCTAAAAATAAATACACACCATTAATTAGGGAATATCATCATACATCTCCTCATAGTCTCATAATTAAATAAGCAGGGGAAGGCTGGCCTGCTGTGTCTAAGACACTTTAAACATGGCTAACTTGGACCACCAAACATGCGTAGGGGGGAACACGCAATGTTATGTGACCCTGCGGTAATAATGTGGCCACTCGCACAATGTGTACCTGGGCTTGTAAGGGTGTGATGGTGTGATTTGGTGCAACATAGTGAGTGATTGTGTCAGGACTGCGAGTACTGGGTCTAGTAGGAGTCTCTGTGCAGGGACAGGTTCAGCATCCGGATCCTGTGTGGGGCAGGCAGGTGGAGATGCACCTGGTTGCTGACTGCTGTGTGCTGCAGCTTAAGGCTTCTTCCCTGGTGCCATCTACAGGGTCAGGCAAGCCAAGGTCATACACGAGTGGGAAAAAGTACACAGCCCAAGGAAAAAGTCGAAATCCACATAATCAGGCGAGGTAGAAAAACAAGAGCCGTAATCAGATTCCAATGCCAGGGATCAAAACCAGAATTCACACATCAAAAACACACACAACTGCAGGGCCAGGAAGTAAAATGCTCCAGTTAGGGAGCCTGGGAGCACCCCTGGTATATAAAGGCCCTTGATTACCTAACGGCCACAGGTATGACAGGAATCTAAAACACACTTGACAGAGACGTGGAGGAAACAGAAGTCCCAGTGACTACTAAGTATCCTGGTGGAGAAACCAGTAGGTGCATGGTCTGCCATGCTCAGGGTCACCAGTTTAAGTGTTGTGGTTCCTGACAAAGTGTTAGAATGTAAGTGTGTGTCAGGAACCATGAGCCATGAACCAGAGACTCTGAGCATTGCTGACTGTTCACCTACGGTTATCATCACTAGGATGCTCTGTGTTGCTGGGATTATATATCTTGTTGCAGTGTATTTACAGTTCCCCAGTCTGTCTGCTGCCATCTGCCAGTTCCCTAGTCTGTCTGCTGCCTGCCAGTTCCCAAGTCCATCTGCTGCTGTCTGCCTGTCTCTAAGCTTGAACGTGTCCCTGCATAGAGACTCCTACCAGGCTCAGTACCCACAGTTGTGGCAGTGTGTGTTAGCATGTGAATGTAAGTGTGTTTGTGTTAGCATGTGTCTGTATGGTGGTGTGTAATAATCTGTTAGCATGAGTGTGTATGTGTGTTAGCATGATTCTGTATGTATACATGTTTGTATGAGTGTTAGCATGGGTCAGTACATGTGTGTTTCTGTTAGCATGAATGTGTATGTGTTAATGTGTATGTGTGTGCTAGCATGAGTATGTATGGATAAGTGTGTGTGTTTATGTGTACTATTGTGTATGTTACTAATAAGTATTGAGTAGACGAGAAGGCAGATGCACTGTAAGTTATGGGAGGAACAAAGTTTCCAGCTACAATAATAAATCATATACATTTGTTCATCGCATTTGAGCAGTTACATACACATTCAAAGATTGATGAAGTTGGTACTTGCACCTGTATGCAAAGCTAAGCATTAAACCTAAATTAAGCAAGGATTTATGAATGTTCTGGTTAAATAAATATTAATCTGATCTGGAAATATATCTGGAAACTCTGCAATGATTTATAGAGCTAAATTCATAAAGATTATTTTTACATCAGTACTAGCAAAAGTACTACAACTCTGTGTAAAAAAATTGTTAAATATTTTAATTCATGTTCATAAACAGCACAGATTTACTTAAGGGAAATCTTGTCATGAAACATGTATTGCTTCTTTGACTTGGTAATTAAAAGAATAGTCTAGGGAGGGCAGTTTATTGCTATAGCTTTTCTGGATTTCACTAACACATTTCACATTGTCCTCCGTAGAAGATTTGAAGAAAGGGTTTGTATTGGGATAATAAAATAGATGCATGGCTAAGAAAATGGCTGAATGGCAGACCACAGAGAGGTACAGTTAATGTACATGAATAAAAAACCTTTGCTGTTGACCTTCCCAAAATAATAAAAAAATACTGTTGTGTGTAAAGGAGCATTTTTGCCTCCCAAAACATAAGAAAACCTATGGATGTAGCACATTACTGTACTTAAGTTTCACTGAACATATTTTCCTTTTCATTTTAGAAGGGACATATCCCATGGAGTCAACCCTAAGCATGTTTTCATCTTTATTTTATAACTATTTTTTAAATGTATTAATATGATTTTGAATGAAAGCTCTACATACAATATATAATTTCTGTGCATACACTAAACACAAAAAAGATGAATCATGATTTAAGAACATAGTATAAATGACAAAAAAGCTGAGGTCTTGAGGGTACAAAATATCCTTTCTTACAAAAGGGTTAAATATGTTAGGCTGCAGATGTTATTTACTCTGTATTGTGTGGAAAAACCGCAAACATAGCGTTTGATGCTTAGATTTTGGGCTGCAACTAGCGATTATTTTCATAATCGATTAGTTGTCCAAATATTTTTTGATTAATCGGGTAAAAAAATAAATGTAAATTTTTCATTTATTTAAAATAATTTAATAAACAAACAGGATGTTAAAAACAAACAGCAGACTAAAAAAAAAAAACTTTTATAAAATTGCTTTTCTTGTTTTTATTTCCCAACCTACCCCCCCAGATATGCACAGGCTTGCCACACTACCTCCCAGATATGCCACACTACCTCCCAGATATGCCACACTCCCTTCCAGATATGCCACACTGCCTCCCACATATGCCACACTGGCCTCCCCACATATGCCTTATTTAACCTTTATGCCTTAATACCCTCAGATATGTCACTCCGTTCTCCCCAGATATGCCTTATTCCCCTCAGATATCCCATAGTGCCCTCATAGATTCACAGACTCGTTCACAACACACTGACAATACTTTTATAAATAAGTACTGGGTTAATCTTCACTGCCCCCTAACTTCACTGCCCTCACTAACCTCTAACTGCACCTTAAGTTGACCTTATTAAATTAATTAAATTAACCCTCAGTCCTCAGCATTAAATTAATCCTATAGACCCCGAGAACCATAACTGCCCCTAAATTAGCCCTAAACACCCCATTAACCATAACTGCTCCTAAATTAGCCCTAAACACTCTATGAACATAACTGCCCCTAAATTAGCCCTAAACACCCCATTAACCATAACTGCCCCTAAATTAACCCTAAACACCCCATCAACCATAACTGCCCCTAAATTAACCCTAAACACCCCATCAACCATAACTGCCCCTGAATTAACCCTAAATACCCCATCAACCATAACTGCCCCTAAACACCCCATTAACCATAACTGTCCCTAAATTCACCCTAAAAACCCCAGTAACCATAACTGTCCCTAAATTAGCCCTAAACACCCTATGAACCATAATTGTCCCTAAATTAGCCCTAAATACCCTATGAACCATAACTGCCCCTGAATTAGCCCTAAACACCCCATTAACCATAACTGCCCCTAAATTAGCCCTAAACACCCTATGAACCATAACTGCCCCTAAATTAGCCCTAAACACCCCATTAACCATAAATGCCCCTAAATTAGCCCTGAAGACCCCATTAACGATAACTGCACCTAAATTAACCCTGAAGACCCCATTAACCATAACTGTCCCTAAATTAACCCTGAAGACCCCATTAACCATAACTGCCCCTAAATTAACCCTAAACACCCCATCAACCATAACTGCCCCTAAATTAACCCTAAACACCCCATTAACCATAACTGCCCCTAAATTAACCCTGAAGACCCCATTAACCATAACTGCCCCTAAATTACCCTAAACACCCTATGAACCATAACTGCCCCTAAATTAACCCTGAATACCCCATTAACCATAACTGCCCCTAAATTAGCCCTAAACACCCCATCAACCATAACTGCCCCTAAATTAACCCTAAACACCCCATTAACCATAACTGCCCCTAAATTAACCCTAAACATCCCATTAACATAACTGCCCCTAAATTCACCCTAAAAACCCCATTAACCATAACTGCCCCTAAATTAGCCCTAAACACCCTATGAACCATAACTGCCCCTAAATTAGCCCTAACACCCCATTAACCATAACTGCCCTTAAATTAACCCTAAACACCCCATTAACCATAACTGCCCCTTAATTAGCCGTAAACACCCCATAAACCATAACTGCCCCTAAATTAGCCCTAAACACCATATGAACCATAACTGCCCCTAAGTTAACCCTAAACACCCCATTAGCCATAACTGCCCCTAGATTAACCCCCACCTTCGCTAACTTTCAGTAGCCCAAATATTAATTTTATACTCACAGTTAGACCCATGTGGACACTATAGGAAATGGGCGGGGCCAATTGGCAGTGTGACTGCAAGTAGGGACTGTAAGTAGTAAGTGCTGTGAGTCACTGCATGAAATGGATTATAAAATGAGGGGTATTTTTTATAAAAATCGATTCAACTAATCAATAATGAAATTCGTTGGCAACAATTTTCTTTTTCAGGGCCTCTCCTTGCCCTTGGGGGCACAGGGGAAACTCCTCTCTTCCTTACAGTCTCTGAATCTGTCTTAAGGGAGTTTAAATGTCCATTAGCTGTACCTGCTGACATCCGCTCTGGACCCATATATAATATTTGAATACAAACACAACAAAATACCTCCCTGGGGCTGAACAGTACCACAAAACAGGTTTACTATATTTCAATATCTTTTGATATTGTTGCATGAGCCATGAATCTTTAGCATTGTACAAATAAATTACTTTTAACATTCGATTTGTTAGTGAAAAGAACATAAAAAATATCAGCAAATGTAACCACTTTGTTGCAAAATGGTATTTACTCTGTATTGTGTGGAAAAACCGCAAACATAGCGTTTGATGCTTAGATTTTGGGCTGCAACTAGCGATTATTTTCATAATCGATTAGTTGTCCAAATATTTTTTGATTAATCGGGTAAAAAAATAAATGTAAATTTTTCATTTATTTAAAATAATTTAATAAACAAACAGGATGTTAAAAACAAACAGCAGACTAAAAAAAAAAAACTTTTATAAAATTGCTTTTCTTGTTTTTATTTCCCAACCTACCCCCCCAGATATGCACAGGCTTGCCACACTACCTCCCAGATATGCCACACTACCTCCCAGATATGCCACACTCCCTTCCAGATATGCCACACTGCCTCCCACATATGCCACACTGGCCTCCCCACATATGCCTTATTTAACCTTTATGCCTTAATACCCTCAGATATGTCACTCCGTTCTCCCCAGATATGCCTTATTCCCCTCAGATATCCCATAGTGCCCTCATAGATTCACAGACTCGTTCACAACACACTGACAATACTTTTATAAATAAGTACTGGGTTAATCTTCACTGCCCCCTAACTTCACTGCCCTCACTAACCTCTAACTGCACCTTAAGTTGACCTTATTAAATTAATTAAATTAACCCTCAGTCCTCAGCATTAAATTAATCCTATAGACCCCGAGAACCATAACTGCCCCTAAATTAGCCCTAAACACCCCATTAACCATAACTGCTCCTAAATTAGCCCTAAACACTCTATGAACATAACTGCCCCTAAATTAGCCCTAAACACCCCATTAACCATAACTGCCCCTAAATTAACCCTAAACACCCCATCAACCATAACTGCCCCTAAATTAACCCTAAACACCCCATCAACCATAACTGCCCCTGAATTAACCCTAAATACCCCATCAACCATAACTGCCCCTAAACACCCCATTAACCATAACTGTCCCTAAATTCACCCTAAAAACCCCAGTAACCATAACTGTCCCTAAATTAGCCCTAAACACCCTATGAACCATAATTGTCCCTAAATTAGCCCTAAATACCCTATGAACCATAACTGCCCCTGAATTAGCCCTAAACACCCCATTAACCATAACTGCCCCTAAATTAGCCCTAAACACCCTATGAACCATAACTGCCCCTAAATTAGCCCTAAACACCCCATTAACCATAAATGCCCCTAAATTAGCCCTGAAGACCCCATTAACGATAACTGCACCTAAATTAACCCTGAAGACCCCATTAACCATAACTGTCCCTAAATTAACCCTGAAGACCCCATTAACCATAACTGCCCCTAAATTAACCCTAAACACCCCATCAACCATAACTGCCCCTAAATTAACCCTAAACACCCCATTAACCATAACTGCCCCTAAATTAACCCTGAAGACCCCATTAACCATAACTGCCCCTAAATTACCCTAAACACCCTATGAACCATAACTGCCCCTAAATTAACCCTGAATACCCCATTAACCATAACTGCCCCTAAATTAGCCCTAAACACCCCATCAACCATAACTGCCCCTAAATTAACCCTAAACACCCCATTAACCATAACTGCCCCTAAATTAACCCTAAACATCCCATTAACATAACTGCCCCTAAATTCACCCTAAAAACCCCATTAACCATAACTGCCCCTAAATTAGCCCTAAACACCCTATGAACCATAACTGCCCCTAAATTAGCCCTAACACCCCATTAACCATAACTGCCCTTAAATTAACCCTAAACACCCCATTAACCATAACTGCCCCTTAATTAGCCGTAAACACCCCATAAACCATAACTGCCCCTAAATTAGCCCTAAACACCATATGAACCATAACTGCCCCTAAGTTAACCCTAAACACCCCATTAGCCATAACTGCCCCTAGATTAACCCCCACCTTCGCTAACTTTCAGTAGCCCAAATATTAATTTTATACTCACAGTTAGACCCATGTGGACACTATAGGAAATGGGCGGGGCCAATTGGCAGTGTGACTGCAAGTAGGGACTGTAAGTAGTAAGTGCTGTGAGTCACTGCATGAAATGGATTATAAAATGAGGGGTATTTTTTATAAAAATCGATTCAACTAATCAATAATGAAATTCGTTGGCAACAATTTTCTTTTTCAGGGCCTCTCCTTGCCCTTGGGGGCACAGGGGAAACTCCTCTCTTCCTTACAGTCTCTGAATCTGTCTTAAGGGAGTTTAAATGTCCATTAGCTGTACCTGCTGACATCCGCTCTGGACCCATATATAATATTTGAATACAAACACAACAAAATACCTCCCTGGGGCTGAACAGTACCACAAAACAGGTTTACTATATTTCAATATCTTTTGATATTGTTGCATGAGCCATGAATCTTTAGCATTGTACAAATAAATTACTTTTAACATTCGATTTGTTAGTGAAAAGAACATAAAAAATATCAGCAAATGTAACCACTTTGTTGCAAAATGGCATTTGAAAAGGGTATGTGCCAATATCTTGTCATTTGTTTTCTACAGATAAATACTTGACCTTTTCGAGGAAAAACATTTTTATATTGCAAAAAGTGATAACATTAGTTCCCTTAAGGGGGTGATGCATTTAAAAAAGGTTGAAATTCAGATAATGACTGTATATCAAACTCAAAGTAAAACATAAAAAATGTCATTCATCTCCATTTGCATTGGTTAAATTATAACTGGCTGTTGTGTGTGAAATACAGCATATAGGTGTTCGGCTCCATTGCCTGCTCATGCTTGGCACGGTTGCCCGTTACCTTGGACTGTCCCTTCTGTCTTCCTCTCTCAATCACGATACAGCCGTGCGATTGCGGAACAGGCCACATTACCAGCTTCAAGTTATATGCACGCCGCAATCTATGATGCAGTTGTGAATTAAGCCAAATCCACGGCCTCAAGTTGTACACACGCCACGTTTGGCGGTGTGGTTCTGGAGCAGGCCATGTCCCTTGCATCAAAACTTGAACACACACACTGCTCTCAGTGGCATACTTACGGGATAGGCTGCGTCCCTGGCCTGAAACTCTCCAAACTTTTTCCCACACATTTCTTCATTGGCTGTAATACATACCTAGCCAATCCTGCTCTGAGAAACTTAGTTACCTGAATGCTAATAGGAGGAGCCAGTCACATGTAGCCCTATATAAGCTCTGCTTTCCCTTCATTCCTTGCTTGAGTGTTACCCACTGATGTCAGTAGACCCGCCCACCCACATACCGAGGAGCGAGGTCTCTGAGTAGCTGGAGCCTGAATGTTTCCAGGTATGCTTATTACCCTGAAGTAGTATTGGAATGTGCTGTATGTACTGGAGATATACATATGTATGTCTAGTCTACAGTAGACTCATACACAATTCTACTGCTCCAGGGTCCAGTGAACGATGTGCACTACACCACTCCAGCCAATGCTTGGCATTACGCAAAGTAACCTTCGAATTGTGTGCAGCTGCTTAGCCATGGAAACCAATTTAATGAAGCCCAGTGATTGTGGTGATGTTGCTTCCAAAGGCACTTTGGAACTGTGTAGTGAGTGATGCTATAGAGGACAGGCATTTGTATGCACTATGACCTTTCATACTTATCAGCCCCAGTCTGTGAGTGTGCATGGTCTAAGGCTGTGAAGCTAAGCTGTTGTTACTTCTAGATGCTTACACTTAACAGGGAAGACATTCCACAACCTGACTTGTGGCAATGGGAGCTCCTATCACCGAGTCACTCACTGAGCTCTTCAACAAGACCTGTTCTACTGTCTACTATTTGTTTATGGATATGGCATGCCTAGGTTCTTGAGTTTGTATACCTGTAAGCAATGGGTGTGGCTTAAACACCAAAACTCAATAATTAGGAGGGCTATCCACATACTTTTGGAAGCCTGTTCAACATTATTTTCTTTGTTTTGGTGTATACAGAAATTGTGCAGTGATTGGATATTATATAGATATACTGGAAATTATTGGTGCCCACTCTCTTTTGGAAGCTGTTGTATGTGTTTGGGCAACTAATATATATATATATATATATATATATATATATATATATATATATATATATATATATATATATAAAAGAAATAAAATGGTCCATCTTTTGTTACATTGAAGGCCATTATTTTACATTAATTTATGTATAAATTACAATATAAAATGTGTATTATTCAGTAATTAATGGGCATTGTTCTTTATTGCTGGCTCTTTGCATTGTGCTCTCTTTTGAAAACCAGGAAGTATAACAATTGCTCAGATTTTTATCTCATTGTAGTCATCGACTCTTGCATTGTTACTTATTAAGAGATTACTCTGAACTTTGCTACCACCTAACTTTTCTTTTTTTGAAAAACAGTTTCAGCAAATAATTGAATAATGAATAATATCTCCCTTTATCACAATGACACACACTCACCTTTTCAAGTTATAATGTGGCTATAAAAAATATATTTGAAATATATGCAGAACAAGGCTTTAAGAAATGTTGTTCTTTTGTATTTGCCTTTGTTACCATGGAAACAAACACATTATTGCTTGTAGATGAACCTTCCAAAACTGTAAAATGTAAGCACCTGCCACTAATTGAACTGTTTTGTATGTTATATAAGAAGACTAACAATATTCAACTTTACATTAAATGTCAGAATATTTTCTTTGACTGTACTTGGGAATTTAACTATATTTATCTGTCTATCAATCAACAGGGCCAAGCCTAGGCACCCCCTCCCCAAGGTGGATGTGGCAATATTGCTAACGCCTCCTTAACAAGCATAACCCCTCTAACCACACCCATTTTCTACGGCAACCACTCCACCTTTTTGGGCCCCCAACTTCACCATGTAACATGTCACTCACTTCGCACAGTGGCAGTGTGACGGGAATGACCTGTACCGCAACTGGGTATACCCGCCAGACAATCCTTCCTTCTCCCCATGGCCAACGGGAACATGAAACTTCAACCGTCACGCTGGACTAGGGTTGAAGACAGCAGGAAACATAGATCTTTGGGAACCTTGGCGGCACTGAAGTATACAGAAGCATAGCAATACAGTGCTTTACCCCCCTGATAAGGGTTGCACCGAGGCTTACCCCAATAACAAGACAGGACTCGTATTGAGGTAAAGCAGGAACCAACTTTATTGAGGAAACAATCACCACCAGCCTCCAAGAGCCTTTCAATAGGCTGGCGGTGAGTTAAGACCAACATGCATCACACCATTTGTAAAACGCAATATGCAGATCATATGACTGTCATGGACAAAGTCAGTGGAAAATGGAGGGTCCTAAAGAATGATTTCAGGGAATTAGCTGAAGAAAAAGCTGAAAAGAAAAGCTGAAGAAAAAGAGCTCCAAGGTAGTATTTTCAGAAATATTACCTGTCCCACGCGCAACAGTAGAAAGGCAGCGGTTAATGCATGGCTAAACTTCCCATAATAAAATACATTTCCCTAAACTCAGTGATTTATTCCCATTTTGACACTAAGGAGGGAACAGCATAACTCCCATCAATATACTGTATACTGAAACTATATCAATATATATATCAATATATACTGAGGCTGACACTGATGTAGTACAGCATAACTCCCAATATCATATCAGTGTATTATATGACTTTTTAATTATATGTGCTGGGCCATTGCTGCAAGCTTCCCTAGTGTTTACACAAAGTAGTTTTAGGTAAAATATGTGTTCAATAATTATACAGTCTAAAGGGCCAGTTTAAATATATATAAAATGACCAGCTAGAAGAAACTATATAAGGTGGGCCCATCAAAATGTACAATTAAAAATATGAACATAGATTCATCACAGATCAACAAATCAACAAATCTTTATGGTGTTAACAAAGTAATAATAAAAAAAAACAAACAGAAAACTACCAAAAGTGGAATCTAGTGAAAAATGGACATTTGTATTCAACATAGCAGGTATATATATTACAGGTCACACCCCAAAGGCCAGCCCTGGCACCCAGATTGCATCAGCAAAACTTGCTCAGCAGTTACATCCAAGCCATTTGCCGCAGGACCCACATTGCACTCCCGGGACTTGCTCATCACCCAGGTTGCACTCATAGGACTTACTCCATCGCAGTGTGCACGGGTTCACTGCTTAGCGCCGGGTATGGCATCATTTTTGGACGCTCAGCATCAAATACAGCGACCAAGACAGAGACCTTACGCTCCCACCACCAAAGCGGCTCATTTGTGAGAAAGTTTTCAGAGGCCGCTCGGTGTCCCCTCCTCTGTGTCCTTATAGTCTCCTATGCTTTACTATGCAGAAAGGTTGTTTAATTAGGGCTGCTTTTGGGCCTAGATTGCCCCTTTCCAGGGACTGAGGTCTGGTAGGTGGAGCATGGAAGGGGAGACAAGAGGAGCATGTAATAAAGCATCCAAGATCGCAGCATTAGGTATAACAATAAAGATAGAGTTTTTACTTTAAAGTAATCTGAGATTAAATATTAAATCACTTGTATTACCATAGAAAAACAAATATTTCTGTCAGTGAAATTAAAGTGTTATGTCTAAATATATCAATACTGTAAAAACAGAAAGTCAGGCCCTCACTCCCAAGTGTCCTCCCTTCTGCGCAACACTATTCAGCTCCTCACCTTCCTGTACATAACACTGACAGCGTCCCCCACACCCACAATTTCTCCATCATGTCACACTCAATCCAGCAGCCCCTCAGCGTACAATACATATTACATTACATTTATTTATATAGCGCCACCAGATTCTGTAGTGATGTTACAATCAATGGAATAATTTAAAAGCACACACAATAACAAACTGATACAAAGGGAGAAGATGGCTGTTGTTGTGAGCTTACAGTCTAGTTAGTGGTTGAGGGGAAAGTGAAACAATAGGAGAGAACTGCTTTGAAGGGGATGTGTTGATGTTGCTTCTTCAGATGGCATGATGAAGATGATGATGGCTGAGAGTGTTGGGAGTAAAGGTTGTACACTTCTTGAAAATGGATGTATGTGAGGAATGAAGGAGAGAGCAGAGTCAAGTGTGACACCAAGGCTGTGGCGTTGTCAACAGCAAGACATATGTCAGGAATTGTGGACAGAATGGATGTCGAATTTACCATAAACTCTTGGTGATGTTGAGCTTTAGAAAATGAGATGCCATCCATGCAGGGGAGGACTGGCAGCCTAAGTCCATGCCCATCTTTTCCTGATTTTCTAACGCATATTGATGTAATGTGATGGGATTGGGCATACATCAGTACACAAACAAAATCATACACAGGATGTCTGAAGCCACAATTTACTGCCACTAATCCTTTTTAATAAAATATGCAGATTGAAATAGAGTAAATAGCACATGGGTGTAGGAACCCCTGAAAATCTGGGTATAAAATGGGCATTTCTCCCTATCAGATACCTCTTTCCTCACTATCCCCTACCCCACTTTCTCCCCATCTCTTTTTTTGCAATACAATAATATATAACTTGAAACACTGGTAAAAATAATGTATGTTTAATACATTAAATATAGGAAAAACAGCTAATCTTTGTAACAAACATTTTTTTAAATATTGAAAAATTGGACCCTAGGCAAGCATTTCCTTGGGTCCCGCTCCATGCTCCCTAGCATGCAATCACTCCTGACACTCCCACACCAAAAAATATATTTGCCACACTGACTGCAGGTTAGGGGAAGACTGTGAGAGTCAGTCCCTGAAGTCTTCCCTCCTTCTGACCCTACCGTAATCATCCCCAGAGTCCCTTTGTCCCCTCATTCACTAAGCCATGCGTCTCTTTTCTTTCCTCTTTGTAGTTCAGATAGAGATCAAATAAACCGCACATGTAAACATCACTTCCACGTATAGATCAACTGAATAAGACATATAGACCCTGTATTTGCAGGTATATATAAAAAATGTATGGAAACGTAGCATAGCAAATACAGATCAACAGAATAACGCACAAACCCAGCTTTGCAGATATAAATCAACTGGAAATCACATGTAAACTCAGCATTAAAGGTACAGAAAACCTAAATTATAGGCATAGATCACAGGTTGCACACCCCAAAGGCCACACTGCCCACATAGAACCTGACCAGCACCCAGATTACACAAACAAATTACAGTCCAGAGTGAGCCAACTTTGTCCCAAAACAGCCCAGCATGAGACAACCTTGTCCCCAAACAGCCCAGTATGAACCATCTTTGTCCCCAGTCAGCCCTGACACCAGTACAGGCTCTGCAACATCGACACACCAAACACACACACAAGGACAGGCTCTGCCACACCGACACCCAAAACACATAGCAGGACAGGCTCTGCCACACCAACACACCAAGCACACACACCAGTACAGGCTCTGCAACAACGCACCCAGACACGCACACCAGGACAGACTCTGCCACACCGATAACCAAACACACACACCAGGACAGGCTCTGCCACAATATGACGTCATATTTCGGCGCTCAGCAGTGAAGCAGCGGCCACTGCAGCAGAGAAGGAAGACAGAAGCCTCGTGCTCCTGTCGCTGGACCGAAAGGTGAGAGGACTACAAAGGGGGAGGGTAGATAGTGAGTTGGGAGAGGGGTTAGAAAGTGATAAGGGAGGGAGAGGGGGTACAAAGTAATAAGGCAGGCGCGTCCAACATGTGGCCCGCGAGACCTCGAGGTGCGGCCCGCGTAAGATCGGCAGCCAGAGCAACCAATCTTACACGGGCCGCACCTCGAGCCCTGCCACTTACCTGTGGGAGGGTCTTCTGTACTGCATAGAGGAAGCAGAACCTAGCAGAGTTCACGTGACATCACATGACTCTGCTCCAGTCCTGTGCAGTACCAGAGAACGCAGAGGGAGGCAGCGCCCTCTGCTGAAGTCTGTGAGCGGCATCGAGGAGCTGCAGTACAGGTAAGGGGGTGGGGAGGGTGTTTGAGTGAATATGCGTGATTGAGGGAATTCATCTGTGAATGAATGAGTATATGAATGAATGAGTGTGTGTGTGATAGCATGGATGTGTACATGCTGGTACAGGGTGGCTGTAAGTGATGTGCAGACCCCATACTGCTGGCAGCATCAATACACAAGGGGGCAGCTAGCTAGGTTTCAGCATGTACTGGCTGACTTGGCATGATAAGAGTGTGATTGCTAACAGCAATCAAAGTCCCATCATGCCTAGGTTCCAGCACTTACATATCCAACCAGTAAATGCTGGAACCTAGGCATGATGGGACTGTGATTGCTGTTAGCAATCACACTACTATCATGCCAAGTCAGCCAGTACATGCTGAACATAGCTAGCTGCCCTCATTGTGTATTGATGCTGCCAGCCGTATGGGGTCTGCACATCACTTACAGCCACCCTGTACCAGCATGTGCTGTCTGACAGTGCCATTATGCCTAGGTTCCAGCATTTACTGGTTGGATGTGTAAGTGCTGTTTTTATGTGAATTCCAATTGATCTATACCTGAAAAGCTGGGTTTTTGCGTTATTCTGTAGATCCATATCTATATATTTCCATACATTATTTTTATTATTATTATTATTATGTATACCTGCATGTCTTATTCAGTTGATTAATACCTGCAATACTGTTTCCATGTATTTATTTGATCTATACCTGTAATGCTACGTTTCATATACTATTGTATACCTGCAAATATAGGATTTGTATGTCTGATTTATTTGATATATACCTTCAGTGCTGAGATCACAAGTGAATTTCAGTTGATCTATACATGCAAAGCTTGGTTTGTGTTTTAATGTGTTGATCTATACCTGCTATCGGCATCTGGGGCTAATATTAATATATATGGGCAGCAGGGGCATCAATACACAAGGGGCAAAAACACTAAGGAGGGTATAAACAACAATGCAGTATGAAAAATCCATCCTGATGTAGACGTCTGTGACATAGATTGTGTCCTGCTGTTTGTGTGTTTTTGGTTATCAGTGTAGCAGAGCCTGTCCTCGGGTGTGTGTGTTCGGTTGTCAGTGTGACAGAGCTTGTCCTAGGGTATGTGTAGGTGTCAGTGTGTCAGAGCCTGTCCTGGTGTGTGTGTGTGTTTGGTTGTCGGTGTGGCAGAGCCTGTCCTGGTGTGTGTGTCTGTGTGTCGGTGGGGCAGAGCCTGTGTTGGTGTGTGTGTGTTGGTCATCTGTTTCCTGGCACTTAACTTACAGTAGGAATTATTTAATTTATATTTATCCAGAGATAAAATTCCCTCCTGAAGTTGTAGTGACTTCAGGGGACAAAACGTTCAAGGCCCTGAAATCATGTTGAATGATCAAGTATTATTTTAGCCCAATCACAAAAGTATAATTCCATAGCACATTACTTTTGGAAATTATGAATGCCCCCCCAGTTTGACTGTGGTATCTTGTGTGCCCCCCCCTATATATTGTTTCTAGAGTCGCCACTGCACACACCAGGACAGGCTCTGCCACACTGACACCCAAACACACACACACCAGGACAGATTCTGCCACACAGACATCCAGACACACACACACCAGGACAGGCTCTGCCACACCGACACCCAGACACACACACACACACACACACACACACACACACCAGGACAGGCTCTGTCCGGGTTAATCTACACAAAGTATAAAAAAAATGGTTTGTTTTTTGTGTGTTCCGCCCCTTGTGTATTGATGCCCCAGTCAGGCCCCCCTTTGGTTTTAATGTATTTCCCCCACACCCTTGTGTATAACCCCATGTGCATTTATGCCCCAACACCCTTGTGTATTGATTTATGTGATGTCCCCAGCCAGCCCCCCTCCCTTGTGTATTGATGCCCCCTTTTGTACTGGTTAATGTACCCACGTGTATTGCCCCCAGCCAGCCACCCCTCTTTGTGTATTGATTTATGTGATGCCCCACCCACCCCCTGGCACCCCCATTTGCATATGGGTCCCCTCCACCTATCCCCAACTATTTTTTTAAATACTTACTTTTCTGCTGCCTTTCTTCCCTGCAGACGGCTCTCCAACGACATGCTCTTCTAGCTGTCACGAGGAGCTGTTCCGTCTGAGCCCGCGAAGAGCTTACTGAGGCACTGAGAGGCATGTTTTTAAAGCGGCCAGCGTGTCTTACTGCCGCTGTAAAACTTGCAGCCGCAATGGCATCTCGGTGTGCCTGCCCACGGACTGGCCGGCCCACCACGGGTGCTGATTCGGGGCGTCCTGGTGGGCAATTGCACTCCGGCTCAGCCCCCCCTGCAACCATGATCCAATTCCTGTCAGGCAGTCGGTGAGGGGAGTTAGAAGAGAGCCTGGAAGGTCAGGAGAGGAAATGTCTTCTGCAAAAGAAGATACCAGTTGTCCAAGGGAGGAGTTGTAGATCGTGATAGCGATAGGGGGGAGGAACAAGTTCCAGTGATTGAAACACTTAATAAGTGTTTTTGAAGCATAATAAGTGATTTGAAGCAGAAAACAGTTATGTAATGGATGCCATGAGCATGGAGGGTTTATAGGAGGAGGGGGTGGTCAATTGTGTCAAAGGCTGCAGAGATGTCCAAGAGAAGAAGCAGTGAGAAGTGGCATTTTGTTTTAGCTGTGAGGAGATCATAAGTAATTTTAGTGAGTGCGGTTTCTGTTGAATGCTGGGGACGGAAACCAGATTACAGAGACAAAAATTTGGGGTCTAAAAAATTGGGTGCGTCTTATACAGTGGTGTGTTACTCAGCAGCATATCTTGATCCTTCGAGGCGACACAGGAACCCAGTGGAGTCATGTGAATGCACATCAGATGACTCAGCTCCGTTCCTGTTCGAGCAACGCAGAGGGAAACAGCGGCCCCCACGGAAGTCTGCGAGCGGCTGACCACTTAGAAAAAGTCCACTTGGGATGAGGCCACTGCAGCCACATGTCCAAGCAACCCTCCACACACACACATAACACTATGTGGCAACCCTGGCCCCTGCACACAATACACAAGCACTTCAGTCCAAAATACTCCCAAACATGCCTTTTCCTACCTTACCTTACTACCACATTCCTGTGCCTCTCCCCTTGCCACTGTCTATATCAAATGCTGCCTCAACAGAACTGCATCACTGCCCCATCCTTGCCTCTTCCTTAACATAATTGTCTGTGACCACACCTGTTCACAGCTTCTCTCTGCAACATCATCTGTCCACCCCCTCTCTTCCCCCATATCACCATCTTCATTCCCTGCTTCCCCTCCTTGTCTCCATCTACATGCATAAAAATGAATGTAATTATAATATTACAAAAAATACATTATCAGTTTAGGTTTAGATATTCCCTGTTTAATGAATCTCTACGGGGGGGGGGTTGCAAGGGGACACTATGGAAATTTAAAGGGATCATATGCAATAGTGCTGGAGTGTACCTTTAATATTTTACTCAGGAACTCAGTGACCCTGCATATAGGAGGGGATGTACCAGGGTCTCCAGGATTGTTGCAATATTTTGACTCTCCATGGACTGATATCTTTACCCATTCATAACACATATGATTGTATAGGGGATAGTTTGTAGGTATAGTTACATGCACCCTCTCTCACTTATACATAAATTTATGTATGTGTGTGATTCCACAAGAGCATATTTGTGGTCGGCTTCATATTGTTGAAACTACTTTTTAAAATTTGGCAGTATCATGTCAAATGTGTTTGACTATATAGTATGCTGTTACCCTGTTCTTTTACAATATGAGGGATTCCCCATGGATGAAGAGCCACTTCGTCTTATATAGGAACTATGCCTGGTCAAATAAATATGGAATTACATTTTATAAAGAAGAGGGAAAATTAATAACATAAATAAAGTTTTGATTTGATTGTCTTATTGTGGCTCACACAACAGAATATGCTTAAAATGAAACATTAGGAACCTTTTATGAAGATTGTTATTTTTCTTATTGTATAGCCTTTATTTATTTTGGAATTTATATAATTTAAAATTCTTTCAACTTTGTTTAAAAATTATTACTTAAGCAAAGAGTTTTTTTAATGTTGAGATTTATCATCAAGCATTTAGTATTTCACAAATATAATATTTCACTAAAAAATAAGACATAACAAGCAATTGGAAACTTCAAGATGTTGTCACGCCTACCGTGTCCACCGGGTCCCGCACCGGTCTGCTGCTGATAGGTGGCGCTCGCGTGATGGCGTGCACATGTACTCTCCGTATGCTCTCCGTACGCATCGGTGCGGCACGCCCACAGCGTGTGCACACTGTTATGTGAGCTGCCACAAGTGGCACTCGCCCTCTAACGTGAGTTGCACTTGCGGGTGTTACACACTGACGACGCTTTTCGCTTGTGTCAGTCGCGATTACGTCATTCACAATCCTATTGCTCCAGTGTTGATTTTCCCGCCCCCTTGTTCCTATTTTAACCTCCTGTCCCACTAGTTCAGTGTCTGTTCAAAGAGTCACATAGTGATTTGCTCTGGGTTTGTTTACTTATGCTTCTAGTCTACCAATGTCTATCGTGTACCGAACCTTGGCTTGTTTTTGACCTTGATCCTGTGCTGCCTGCCCCGACCTCGGATATATATCTTGTTTTGCACTTGTGCCGTCTGCTCTGACCTTGGACTTTCCCTGCTGTTTTGGATTTCTCTATAAGTACTCTATTTTGTCTTGTGAGTCCGCTACTCCGTCTCTGCAACATGGGTTCAGCAAACTGTGCTACCCCGGACCCCATAACAGATGTAGCTTGTAATTAATTGGCTGATTTAGTATGCGTCTTTGCACCATCTAATAACCGTATAACTGTACATACGGTACTTACAGGTATATAAAAGACTATGATAAGGACTCTAACCCTTATCACAACATTTTTTAACAAGAAAGTTGTTAAGCTCTATGTCAATTTCCTCTCATGTTACTTTTCATGTAGTTCAATGTTGATATAAAGGGGGCCAGAAGGCAAATTGGATATATTTTCTAATTATGATATTTTAAAATGGTCCACATCATTTTTTTCAACTCTTCAATGCAACATAGAAACAGATACAACTGGTACATATCGGTTATTGGAAAAGTTGAACTTGATGGACTTTATATCATGTTTCAACCTCTATAACTATATAACCATACTGTGCCTAAAGATAACAATAAATTGGTAGATTTAGGCTACCCATTTCTATTATATCACATATATCTATGTAATTGTTTTCAAGGATATAATCCTAAAACAGATTTAGTTTGCTTATGGTCTTAAAATTCATTATTTTCACTGGAAAGTGATTCCACATATTTATCACCCTGTCTGGTTAGGACTTCTTTAAAGGGACAATTCTGCTAGTGTATGCACTTCAATAGATATAACAGCTGTCCCTCTAAATTTGTGTGATGTTCATTTCGCAAATGCACAGGGGTTTTTGCAGAATCCCCCATATGCATGTGCCCCTTCTTCTTCAAAGCCTTAAAACATTTACAAATTACATCAATTATATAGTTTTGTTTATTCTATAGGTGACTCAATAATGCTTTAAATTATTTTGACTTTTTTTTTTAATTACAATTACTATGGATGCTAACCAAGACTTTTGATACCATATTCAGACTAAAGTGGCATCACACATTTTATATTTCCAGCAGTGTTTTATAAAGAAAAGACATACAATAAAGAACACAATGTCAAAGATGAATTGATTTCCCTTATTCATTTGTCATTGAAAAAAGAGAGCATGGAAATATGACTCACAATGTCTGTTGTTCAAGACTGTGTGACTGAAGGCTTTCAAACAATAAAGAAAAACGTGTTTCAATCAGCAAAGAGAGCTGTCCTGAAGAAGTCTAGTGTGTTCTTTGTCCTCATAATGTGAATACATTTTGATTAAAGAAGTAAACTCTTGGTACTTGTATGTATCTATGTTTGTGCATTTGTATTTAAGTAAAAATTACCTTTCTGTTGTATATATGTACATTATATACAAAAATAGTTGCCAAGGACCCATTGGGGGCAAGGAGTATGCGATTATGGCAAAGGACTTCAAAGTACCTAGTACACACTATCTTCTTAGATAGATATGGTACACACAAAATCAATATACAATATAACCAAAAAACATCAGCACAAAAGAACTACCTCACTTGTGAGTACTACCAGAAACATACTGTATATTTTAAACATGGCACATTCAAGAGCTACCAGGACCCCTCTCTCAATGTCTATCCATCACCACCTTTAGCCCACATAAATACCTGTATACATATGATGTCCCATCTATGTAGAGTAACAGCAGTAGATCATATAGCTTACAAGTATAAAATCACAAATACACTTATCAGCAACCAATGAAGATTATCATAACAGTCCCAATGTATCCAACAGAGTCCCCAATCTGTCCAGTTCTGCCCTTGGATGGTTAGCATCCACTTATAGAACTCAAGGCACTTGTGGTGCAGATGTGAATAACTACAGTTGTGTAACAAAAATTACATAGACCCCCATGTGAGAAATGTGAGTCTTATGGTGGGTAACTCGAGATAGAGTGCATAGTGGAAATAGGTCACACTAGATGTCTTTAGCTGACCTGTGGCGTTTTGAGCTTCTGTAACAAATAGTCCATAGCTGCACACTTATGAGCCTCCCAAAGCATTTCTGAAGGAGTTCCATGTAAAATTAAGAGGTAGAAATAGGTAGTCTTTCAATGCATTTTTCTTTTCACGAGAGTAGATTTGCATTATTAAACTGTTCAGATAGGTTGAAGATGACAGGGGCATGATCTGTCCAGGAAATTATGCCAGTAGTATATTTTCTTACTGTGTGTGTGTTACCTTTCCGGCAGTTCCGGGGTTTCCTCGAGCAGGGGAGCCGAGACGCAGCCCGCCTGTTCAGCCCCCTGCTCGTTTCATTCGCGGGAGACGTCCTTCCTGGCTCTAGATGCGCGCCCCCGTGAGGATCGAAAGATCTAGACAGGACGCGCGCCTCAATCTCATGAATATTCATGGCACGTCTTAAAGGGGTATTTATCTTTTTTCCTCCTCCCCCTAATTAAGGGGGTAGGAGGATCTAGGAGCAAGAGGGTTATTTAAACCCTCAGTTTGCAGCTATCCCTTGCCTGTGATAGAGCCTTGTTTGCCTTCACTAGCACTTTGAAACTTCTCTTTGTATTTCGTTACCTGAACTCTGCTTGTACCTGACTACCCGTTGTTTGCCGCCTGCCCTGAGCTCGCGACCCTGACTATCCGATTGCCTGCTCCTTGAATTATCTCCGTGTTCCTGCATTATTGGGGACCCCTGGTTGCTGATTCTTCTACCAGGAATCTACGTAGCTCAGTATTGCGTAGCTCCTCATCAAAGCTTGGGGACGCCTTTCCTTGTACTGCAGCATGGATCCACTGCCTGACCCACCGTTAGTGACAGTGTGTTTGTCTAGTATGAAGTAATTGAGTCAGGAATAGGATTTATGTACTTGGGAGAAAAAAAGGAAAGTCTTTCATGAATGGATTTAATGCTCGCCATGCATCAAACATGTTGAGTTCTGCTGCAGTTTTCAAAAAGTGCTTGCTCTCAAATGTGAGATTTTTCAGATATTTGCTACCCAGAGCCACCTTGTGAGGTGCAGGTAGAAGGTCACGCTGCACACACATCATTGTTGGAGAGTGAGTGGAGGGGTTGTGGAGCGGGCCGCAACACTGCTCCTGCGACCTGGAGTTTCCCTGTAGTAACCTGGAGACCCGAAGAAGCAGTGCTTTACCTGGAGTCTCTGGGCAAAACCCTGAGAGTTTCCAGGTATGCTTTTTACCCATAAGTTCCATTAGGGCTTTTAAAAGGCAGGCTGTCAGATGCAGCTGACAGGCTTTATCTTGGTTTGTAACACTCTGGAGTTGTAATACTCTGTCTGTATTATACTCCTGGTATTTCCTATGTGTCTTACCTTGGGACTTGTTGTGTCAGGGTCAGCAGTTCTCAATCCACTGCCAGCTCCTTAACTCATAAACATCATTCCAGGGTGCCATCTGTTAGAAGGAAATCCAAGTTACATGTTACATAATAAGTATGTTTCAAAATAAATACATACATTGCAATGCGTACATTGTAATCAAAATGTAATGGAATCTACGGGGTGCATCACTATGGTGAAACACCCCATAAAGCCTGCCAAACATGACCCAAATGGGCTTGGTTGTTCTAGTAGTCTAGTACCAGAAACCAGGGGTTTAGAGAGTGATAAAACTGCTAAATAAAGTTAAAATAGATATAGCACCAGGGCCAGAGGGATTACATCCCCAGGTACATAGAGCCAAGAATTAGTCAGACCATCGTAAACTGGTGTTAAGCAAAAATCTCCGCTAGGTAATTTCAGATCCCTGAGACTCACATATGTGGTGGAGAAATGATTCTATGGCTTATTAAGGGAAAATATTCAGGGAGATACTTTGTCCAAAAACATTATCAGTAAGAGTCAACATGGCTTTATAAGGACAGATGTTGTCAGACTATGAAGAGGAGAGAAAAACCATTTAGTAGATGTGATTTACTTGGATTCTGCGAAAACATTAGATACAATTCCTCCTTAAAGGCTACTGTACAAATTGAAAGAATTATGCTTAGGCAATAGCTTTGCAACTGTATTGAAAACTGGCTTTAGGACAGAGTTGAGAGAGTTGGGAACGGAAGATGCTCCAACTGGACAAAAGTGGTTAGGGAACTTATAGCCACATATTGGCTTTTGCAGATGACACAAAAGTAGGTAAGGTAATACAGTCTGAACTAAATTGTGTTCCTTCAATGAGATTTGGTCAAATAAGAGGACTGTGCAGCCAAGTTGCAGATGAGATTTAATGTTGACAAATTCAAAATTACATATTTTGTAAAATACACACATGTGCAAATGATACCTTAAAAGGAGTTTAGTTAGTAAAATCATTAATTGAAAAGGACTTGGAAATAACTGTAGACAATTAAGCAATAACTTGCTTAACAATGCTTAACAATGTTCAGTTTCAGTCAGCTGCTACAAGTAAGATATTGTCTTATATTAAAAGGGAGTCACATGAGAAAACAAATACCTCTGTATAAGTCAGTGGTAAGACCCCACCTTGAATATGCAGTTTAAGTTAAAATGCAAAATGAGACATTCTCAGGTGATCAAGCCAAGTGTTCTTGTACCTTCCAACAATAGATCAAGAAAGTGATTCTTCATTATTTCACTATACGTAAATATGATGTCAATTATCTTTACCAGCACAGTAGAAAACATATGATTCTCCTTAGAGAATTGTATATGGGATAGATGGCTAATTAAGCATACATCAGAAAATATTTTTTAAATGTTTTAGCTCAATTAAACTGACTCAGAGTCTATTGGAATATTTTTTGACAGCTGTAGGCTTCAGGGGACAAATGCTGTTTTTCATCCAGGTCATGCTGCACCATTGTTGCATTTTAAAGGATTAAAAGAGTAAGGAGATGTTTGTGTGCCCAGCACCGGCGTGACATAAGTGATGTCCCAGACAAAATACAACATGCAGCAAAAACAGCCCACGCAACAAATATTTTTAAGATTTGGTAAACATTCTGAAGTAGATAAGGATAAATCCATAAATTATAGGGTAAGCAGTTTAGAGCAGATTCGTATAAATCCATAAATTACTGCAATATTATGCAAAATCAATATTAACCTTATCAAAACAAAAAAAATATCATGACACTGCACAGGCAAAAATACCAAGATAAGTTGTTTTTGCATTTAAGTGTTTACAAGTCTGTCAACTAATGAAACCTGTGGTTATTGTCCTCACCAGCATAGTTTATCTTGTTACTGTTAACTATAGACCATTTTCTAAATTCAACTTAATTTGTTTAGATTTTTTACTTTCTAAATATTTGCCATGTATTGCCTGAATCTTAGCCTGATATGTATCTCAGATTTTTTCTGTATACATTTATACTTATGTATCTAATTTATACTTACGTATCTAATGTATAATTGTGAAATCAATATTTTCAATGAAAACAGATTACCAAAGAGAAAGCAGAACACATTTATAATACTGTAAGGATGAATTATCAAACATAAATTACAACTATAATTGACAAAATATAGAACATGTGTGTATTTAAAAAAATCATGAATATACTGTAGACTATGTAGTCAGTTATTTTGTTAGAAAGAAGATGATCGTGGAACAATACAGTTATAAAATCAAAGAAGCAAATGTACAACAGCATGTGTGCCAGATTGCTTTTATTTCTTTCCAATACATCATTATTTTATTGGCCTAACAATGGGTACTGGAAAGCAAAGCAAGTCATTACCTTGGCATCAACCTCTAATATTCCAACACTATTGATTGATCTAGGTTTATTCAATTTGTGCAAGTCCCAGTAGTAAATTGTCGAATCCATATATATATATATGTATATATATATATATATATACCAGCTGCATGAACTTTCAAACAGATCTATTGTCCTGCGAAAAAAGTTTAATGGCTAGATTTATTGCCAAGACAAAAAAAATTTAAAAGCAAAATCTATAAATTCTAAAATATATTTTTTACCAGCTAGTAATGTAAAGCAACACCTTTGATTTTATTAATTACCCAGCAGATTCGAGAGAATAACTACATCTACAACACATTATTCACTGAGAGCTACATGGCAATTATTTGGGGATTTTGAATTGAGTAATAATATAACAACATGACTTTTAATTACCTTCTTGAAAATGTTATTGCAGGTGGTATATTTTAGAGTCATTTATTTATAGCACTTATTTGAATGATATAGTTGAAATAAAATTACAACAATGCCCATTAGTGGTTGTAGAGTATTTTCCACACCAAGTATGAAACATATTTGCTTACGTATTGCATTACAATAAGCTTTTAATACTGTTTGTTACTACTTTACATGATTAGCAATATAATATCATTGGACATAGGGAAAACAGAGAGACCAATGAAGATACATAAGAGGACCTCTTTCTTACACAGATTGTATTTTAGGAGGAATATTTTAATAAAAACATGTAAGGACTGATTTACCATAGCAGAAATTGTTTTGTGGAATAGTCCCACATATTCCAGTTGATACCTTTTGGTGTCGTGATTTTCTTTTTTTTTGTACTACCCATGTTAACTGACCCTTCTTAAAATATAGGAATATAAAAATATGCAGTCCTGTTGAGTTTTTCCATTTTTATTATCCACAGTTAAGGCAATACTGTGCCACACAACTTTATAAAAAAAAAATAAAGAAAAAATCATCAGATTTCAGTCTGCTTTAACCTTTCCCTTCTGTAATGCCTTTCCTTTTGCAGTAATCAACATTTGCCTGATATATGTGTTACCAAGACATTGCCTTTGCCCCTGTTATGCAGGCCCAGGCAACACAGGGGATGGACCCACTATGCAGGAACGGTGGCGTACTCGCAAACGGACGGCAAGATAAATCCGAATCAAATAGGCAAATCAGGGCCAGAGGCAGAGAAACGAAAACTAAATAAGCCGAGGTCGGGGCAGGTAGCGCAGGATCAGTGTCAGGAAACAAAGCTGAGGTCTGGTACACGAATATCAGGCAAAAAAGAGAGCCTGAAAGAGAGCACGAAACAATAACCCAGAGTACCGCAATAGTGACCTTGAACGGGCACTGGTGAACTGGGCAAGGAAGTTTAAATAGGAACTAAAGGCGGGAGAACAGGGAATGGACCAATGGGAAGCAAGATTATGTCATCTCGACTGACGTACGCGAATAACGTCGTCGCGATGGCAACAGCGTGTGGTGCTAACATCACTGTTAGGTGGGCGTGCCCTGTCAGTGCGAACGCCCCTCCGTGTATGTGCCGAGCGTACGATGGTCCACGGAGAGGACGCGCAAGCTTCCCTGCAAAACAAATTCACTGCTGCAGAATGAATGCCATTCTCATCAGTGGATTTTCATTTTGTGTTATTAGAGTCATCTATGGGCCTTCCTGACTAATAGTACCCAAGTGTGATGGAGGTCTGTGTAAAATAAAACATTGTTTATTGCAGAATTCTATACATTCCTTCATGATGTCACACCATGTTCATACTAAGCAAGCATTGATGTAACACCATGTGCAAACTGTTTCACTGTAAAACAAGCATGGCACATGTACAGTATCTCACGAAAGTGAGTACACCCCTCACATTTTTTGAAAATATTTTAATATATATTTTCGTGTGACAACACTGAAGAAATGACACTCTGCTACAATGTTAAGTAGTGAGTGTACAGCCTGTATAACAGTGTAAATTTGCTGTCCCCTCAACACACAGCCATTCATGTCTAAACCTTGGCAACAAAAGTGAGTACACCTCTAAGTGTAAATGCCCAAATTGGGCCCAATTAGCCATTTTCTCTCCCTGGTGTCATGTGACTCGTTAGTGTTACAAGGTCTCAGGTGTGAATGGGGATGAGGTGTGTTAAATTTGGTGTGTTAAATACTGGTCACTGGAAGTTCAACATGGCACCTACATTTGCCATGTTCAGATGCCCTGAAACTTTGCTGCAGCACGGTGGCCATACAGCGGTTTCACAGGACAGGTCTCTACATAAAGATGACCTAGATGCCCTGAAACTTTGCTGCAGCACGGTGGCCATACAGCGGTTTCACAGGACAGGTTCCACTCAGAACAGGCCTCGCCATGGTCAACCAAAGAAGTTGAGTGCATGTGCTCAGCGTCATATCCAGAGGTTTCCTTTGGGAAATAGACGTATGAATGCTGCCAGCATTGCTGCAGAGGTTGAAGGGGTGGGGGGTCAGCATGTCAGTGCTCAGGCCATACGCCGCACACTGCATCAAATTGGTCTGCATGGCTGTCATCCCAGAAAGAAGCCTCTTCTAAAGATGATGCACAAGAAAGCCCGCAAACAGTTTGCTGAAGACAAGCAGACTCAAGGCATGGATTACTGGAACCATGTGTGGCGGCAACCAGGTGCGGAGTACAAAGACAAGTATGTCTTGTCTACAGTCAAGCATGGTGGTGGGAGTGTCCTGATCTGGGTCTGCATGAGTGCTGCCAGCACTGGGGAGCTACAGTTCATTGACGGAACCATGAATCCCAACATGTACTGTGACATACTGAAGCAGAGCATGATCCCTCCCTTCAGAAACTGGGCTGCAGGGCAGTATTCCAACATGATAACGACCCCAAACACACCTCCAAGATGACCACTGCCTTGCTAAACGAGCTGAAGGTAAAGGTGATGGACTTGCCAAGCATGTCTCCAGACCTAAACCATACTGAGCATCTGTGGGGCATCCTCAAACGGAAGGTGGGGGAGCGCAAGGTCTCTAACATCCAACAGATACGTGATGTCGTCATGAAGGAGTGGAAGAAGACTCCAGTGGCAACCTGTGAAGCTCTGGTGAACGCCATGCCCAAGAGGGTTAAGGCAGTGCTGGAAAATAATGGTGACCACACAAAATATTGACACTTTGGGCCCAATTTGGACATTTCCACTTAGGGGTGTACTCATTTTTGTTGCCAAGGTTTAGACATCAATGGTTGTGTGTTGTGTTATTTTGAGGGCACAGAAGTAGTAGGGGACACAGCCAAGGTTTAGACATTAATGGCTGTGTGTTGAGTTATTTTGAGGGGACAGCAAATTTACACTGTTATTCAGGCTGCACGCTCACTTTACAATGTAACAGAGTGTAATTTCTTCAGTGTTGTCACATGAAAAGATATAATAAAATATTTACAAAAATGTGAGGGGTGTACTCACTTTTGTGAGATACTGTATATCCAATAAAGTACCAATGTGTTATGACATTGGGCAGGAAAGTTGGCAAGTGGCACATTTATATCAAGACAAGTGGAAAAAATATAATGTACACAATATTACATGTAACATTGTCAGGGTCCGCGACGAGGCAGGGAGACTCCTCGCCGTAGCGACTCACCTGAGTACCCGCCGATAGCGGGTACTAGCTCCCACGCCGTCGCAACCTCCGTCCTCCCGGAATCAGCTCTGGCAACTGTGTCAAGGTGCGCGCCCCCTCCTGCCTTTTCTAGCTCCCTGCAGGACGTAGCCTGGGAACTCACGTCAACTGCATCACACAGAGAGGTGGGGCGACATCTAGCAGAGGATATAAAAACTGGCACTGAGATTCACTCAGTGCTCAGTTATTGTTCTATACAGAGCTATTTAGTTTGCGCTCCCTGATTCTGATTCCTGATTTTTGACCCTTGGCTTGTACTTTGTTGTTCCTGTCTTCCCCAATCCCGACCGCTGGCTTGTATTCTGACCTTGTTGCTCTTTCCTGCCCTGACCTTCGAACTGTTTCTGGTTTTGCCTTATCCTCTAAACCTGCCTGCAGCTTCAGGAAGATCATCTGCATACTGGGTTCCTCACCACGTTTCTATCAGCCTGACATAATAAATGAGCCCATAATGGAACCTGCCTGCAACTTCAGGAAGATCATCTGCATACTGGGTTCCTCACTAAGTTCCTATCAGCCTGACAAACATGGAGGGAAAGGGAGGGTAGTCTGTGACCTAAAGCCTTCACACTCTTTTTGCCTGGGTATCAGATTCAGACTTCATAACTCTCTGATCAGTTTTGGAATCAATGTATTGCTCCATACACACACAATCTGCCATCCCAGACCCAGATCAGCGTATGGCCTCTTGTATCCTAGTATCAGATTACAAAAAATACAGTCACCTGATGCATGTAGTAAACCAGAACTGTAGTAGTTCAGTAATGATTGTTTACAACATCACAATAATGTGTCGTTTTTCACCTGTGAATAAGTTTAAGTTGTCACAGTAGCATAAACAAAAAAGCCATATACCTTGAAACATATTGGAATAGATTATCTGAAAATATTAACGTGTGTCCTTTTTCTTGGTGGCACCTACATTAATGCTATACAATTATTATACATAATTTCCAATTTTCCATTGTGGTACAGAGCCCAGTCTTTGTTGCTTCTATTCCTATATTAAATTGCATGCATTTTTTTCAGATGTAAATTTTTGAACTACTGACATATAAGAGATGGCTCCTTATATGATTTCAGTGGAAAGCTGATTTATGCAGTGACATTTCAAAGACTGAATGTTTTCAATACATTGCCCTTTCTAAGTGACGTAGCTTTACCAGATTTTGAGATGTTCTAAAATGAGATTTTTTTGTTCCTCTGTAACTTAGCTTTTAGTAAGCATGAATGATATCTGGATTAAAGAAGCAAGTATAAAGTGTATAAGCTACCTGAAACACTACTGCTAAAAGTAAAGAGAAAATGTAATTAACTTTGTAAGAAGAAAAGCCAGTATGAAAAATGACTAGAGGACAAGATGGGGAATGAGCAAAAAAGACACAGGGTATTTAATACACAGAAATCAGGACATAAACAGGATACTTAAAATGACAATTCAGCATACTGTATTTGCTACTAATATATTATCTCAATTAATGAACCTGGTCCAGTGAAGTTCTGTTTCTTTATCTATTTTTTTCCCAGTGCTATGGAGAATTACTATTGAATAGCTTGCATAAAATGTATCTCCAGCATTGATCCCACTCCAGTGTGTCTATAAATTACATAAAGTAAATTGAATATATTCTGTATTGTGAATGCATTGTTTAACTACATGAACAGTTATAAAATGATCACAAAGCCACTTGAAGACTCACTGTCTGTACAGAATTAACTTAAGTGGTTTGTTGTGTGACTATTAATATTGCTTATTGCAATAAGTCTCCTGTTCACATCATACTACAGAAAATATGGAACAGGAAACTTATTGCAATTTGCTGATCATTTAAGAAAAATGAAGCTGGAATTGTGTCAGAAATTGGAATCTGGGATTGCTTTCTGTTTCTTTATAGATTTTGGCATTTCTAAGAAGCTTACTTAAGTGATGTGTATAGAATATAGAAGCTGCTCGTCGGAAAAAATGCAGATATATGTTTTTTTTTAAAAAGTTGGCAAATCTGAATGATCTTTTTTCATCTGCTTCCCACACAGAATATTACTATCTTGCTTAGATCTTGCGAGAGTATTATTCAAATGTTTTTCCTTTTGCTTAATACAAAAAAGAGAATTATGAATGCAGCACTGAAATACATTAAAAGTAATATATTAATTAAGTTTTGCTTTTTACATTATGTTTGTGCATTTGAAGAAATTTAAACTAGCCTGTCTCAAACTTGCATCAAAACTTTTGTTTTAAGCCATCTTAAATATGTTATTGTGTTTAAAGTTTTTCTAATTAATAGAGAGGCCATATAATAAAATGTTCTTGTCAATTTGAAGCGTAACTCTCCCTGCACTATTAATGCCTTTTAAAATGCTCGCTTAATTCTAAGAAAAAAAAAATGACACAAAATAATGCAATCCATTTCTTTTAAATGATTTTAACGTGTTAAAATCTTAACATGTTTTCAATATATGTAACTAAGAATCTTAGACACCTGTTTTCTTGCCCCAGATACAATATCCTTTTTAGATCGATTTGCAACTTTTATTTTTAACTAACCCTTCAGGAGAGAAGCAAAGTATCTTCATCATCTTGGCCATTTCCATTAATTGCCTTAGTAGAGAGCACAATTTAGCATCTTTCCTTGTACTATGTATCCTTTGGACACAGTACTAATCTGCTTGACAATTATTTTTTACAGTATGATTGGATCAATGGTGATCCTTCTGTAAAGAAAATATTTTCTCAGGGAGCCAATATAGACTTGTTAGGACTGCCTAGCTTGAAATCAGCACTTTGAGATGTACATGTGAAAATGTTTTACTGAAACACTACACCTTGATAGCTAAGATGGCATTTTTGTGACCCTCCACAGCTGCAACGTTAAATATAAATGAGAAAAATAAAATAAAAAAACACATAAAATGGAGTTCACCAAGGAGGTGCAGAAATTAAATAACCTTGTACAGTATGCCTCTTCACATCCCCTTTCACTCATCTCTTATTAATGTGGATGAAGTGGTTAAATAATGTAAAAAATCCCCATTGGTGGCATGGACCCTTGGCTGTGCAGTGCATCTGGCACACACCCCAGCCCATTCCTAGTGTCCCTTGGTGACATCCTTGCCCCCCCCCCGTCAACACCCCTGCTTACTGTTGTGGTAAAGTTATATTGAAATGTATATACTACAAAAGCCCTACCTCCACCCTACCTTAGCATGTGATGGGGGTGCAGAATATAAATAACCTAGGTTAATTTAATTATGCACTATCATTAATGGGATGGGAAAGAAAGGGACAATCATTGTCCATTTCTTGGTTAACCCCTTAAGGACAATAGGGGTTTTTACTCGTAGTATATTGTGGGACAATGGCTCTTTTAACGTTTTTCAGTGTTACTGTTTAGCTGTGATTTTCTTCTTTCTCATTTCATGCTCCCACACATATTATATATTGTTTTTTTCCAGGACAAACAGGGCTTTCTTTAGATACCATTCATTTTATCATATCATCTAATTTACTATAAAAAAAATGATAAAATATGGGGATTTTTTGTTAAAAAAATTACTTTTTCTCACTTTTTAAACAGAAAACTTTTACTCATCTGCAAAAACGAATGAAAAAACCTGCTAAATAGATTCTACTATTTGTCCTGAGTTTAGAAATACCCAATGTTTTTATGTTTTTTTGCTTTTTTCTGCACATTATGGGGCAATAAGTACAGGTAGCGTTTTGCTATTTCAAAACCTTTTTTTCCAAATCTGGTAATTCTTCCCCCCATGTGCCATTTCGGGTATCTTTGAAGCCGGCCAATGCAATTTACCCCATCAAATCATATATTTTTAAAAACTAGACACCCCAAGGTATCTGAAATGCTGGTATTTTAACCCTTTCCATGCACTAATTTTACCACCACCCTTTGTGAAACTTTATGGTAGTAAATTGTTTTTGTATTTTTTCACACATGTTGTACTTCAGGTATAAATTTATCGCTCCTGGTGTATGTCCGTGTCAAACAACACCCCAATATGTGTTCAGTAACATCTCCTGAGCGCAGTGATACCCCCCATGCATGGGTTTGTAGGGTTATTTGGGAGGTAAAATGCCGCCTTTGTGAGGTGTGTATTTTTTTGCCATTTAGACATCTGCCCCATGTCCCATATTTGGGACATCTTTGAACCCGGCCAATTCAATTTACCCCATCAACTCATATATTTTTTAATACTAGACACCCTATGGGCATTTGTAATGCCAATATTTTAACTCTTTCCATGCTGGAATTTTTGTAAAGATAAAGAATTTTAGGACTTGCTTATTAAAAACTTTTTTTTTTTTTTTTGGTGACAGTGGGGATTTTTACATGTTACCATATTTTTTGACCATTTTTTTTTTTAATTTTTTTTTTTATTACCAGACACTCTCATTAGTGAGCTGGGCTCCATTGACCTTGCATGGTTGGATGCAGTACCTGCATTCAACCTGCAGGAGGAGCTCGAGAGTTCTCAAGAGGGTCTGGATAGACCCTCTGAACTCAGATCTACTGTTAATGCCATCCTGTGAATGACGGCAACGTCATTCACAGGATGGCACTTGTGGTTGCTCCTCGGAGCAATCACAAGGCGATCGGGGGTCGGGGGGGTTGTGTTGCTACATGCCTCGATACTGAGGCATGTCAGCAACACAGTTTATGCTTAGGAAGCGATTCCGATCGCTTCCTAAGCAGTTTTAGCCGGGCGCCGCCGCGATCTTTGATGATCGGTGCGGCGGCGGCCATTTTTCTTCCGGGGAGGGCTGCCAAGGGCTGCCCTCCCCGGATCCACGGTCAGCCTCACTTGTGAGGCTTCCGTGGATGCTGCAAAGCCGTACATGTACGGGCATTGTCGTTAACCCGTTGCACGGCAACCCCGTACATGTACGGGGATTGTCGTTAAGGGGTTAATATGGGTCCCTTGACTCCTGTTTCATTTTTATTAATTTAATACTTTTAAATTAGTTATTAATGTATTACTTTCAAGTTACAGGTGAGGCCAACTACGTTCTGAATTAACTTGTGTGCTCTCACCTGCAAATGCCTGCGAGATATGATTCATGGACATGAGATACATTACTCACCACTACTTAATTACTATTGTTTTATAAACCTATGAGTAGCTTTTTTAGGGGTAGCTTTGGTTTAGGTGTAACAAATATCAGACCTTGTTAAAGTGTCCCTCTCTTACTTCTTTATTGTTTCCCTAATTCTTTTTTTTATTGTTAGTGACTTATTAATTTTCAGGTTTTTCTCATTTCACATATTATACTAATCAGTAATAATATGGCTTGATTTTTAACATGATGCTGAGATTTACCAAATGTTTCTCTTAAATGTTTAATCGATCTCTTTGTTCGTGACTATTTATATCTTAACATCTGTTTCAATAACAATAATGATGACACTTTAACAAAAAAATAAATATGGGGATAGACATTGTCTATATCCTGTAATTGATGCAGCTACCTTCAGACTATATAATGACAACTATTAACAGAATACAGATTCTTCTGCTCATTGAAAACATATGGAATATAACAGAATGTAAGTGTTGACAATAATAAATACATTTTAACAAACTGGGTACATAGTTTCAAGTCAATCCACTTTATTTTACCAGTTAAGAAATGTACATTTCAACTCAAAATCTCAACTGTTTTTTACCACCCCATATTTAATAAAGGCAAGTCTTAGGTGTACCATATAATGAAAGAAATATAATAAACAAAACAACAAAAATTATGTTTATGATATTATGCATTCTTCTACAACTCACCTTAATGTTCTGCAGGCTGTTTTCCAAAAAGTTGAGTGGTCAGTCAAGTTAAGGGTTAACTTATCCTATGGTGAGTCCTCACTTTGAAAAGCCTCAAATTTTAGTTCACTTGTATCATTAGAGAAAAACGAATCTATATACCGTATTTGCTCGATTAAAAGACGACCCCCCAAAATCTGAATATTAATTTATTAAAAAAAGAAAAAGCCTGAATATAAGACTCTGCCTCCAGAAATGCCTTATGCCCCCCATTTGACACTCCCTCCCCTCCTTCCTCCAAACTTACCGGTACTTCTGAGTCCCCGGTGCGTAGTCCGGGCAGCGTGTAGAGCTCTACGCCATTCGCATAGACAACTTCCGCTGCAGCCGGGAGGAGGTGCGGGGAACTCTGATCTCTGACAGCTGGGGAAGGTCTGCGCGATGGACACAGACAACCCCCGCTGCTAACCGCACATCCTCCCAGCTGCAGCGGAAGTTGTGTACGCGTAGAGCTCTACACGCTGTCCGGTGCTTAGTCCGGGCAGCGTGTAGTGCTCTACGCGAATCGCGTAGAGCTCTACACGCTGCCCGGACTAAGCACCGGGGGCTCAGAAGTACCGGTAAGTTGGGGGGGCAGGAGGATCCAGGTCCCCTGCATCCCTGCGGGGGATCTGGATCTTAGTCTCATAGTCAGACCTAGTTGAGGTCTGATTATAAGACGACCCTGATTATAAGACGAGGGGTATTTTTCAGAGCATTTGCTCTGAAAAAAAACCTCGTCTTATAATCGAGCAAATACGGTATGTACACCTGAATACCCACAAGGGAGGCCTAGACTGAAAATGAGATGAGTGGGGTTCAGATATCCCTCTAGGCACAGTGAGTAAAGATGTTCAAGTCTGAACCTGATGACTCCTAGGTTCAAACTAATATACAAAAGAGTGATTTTAATTTTTGCATCTTTTCAATTGAATGTAAAATTGGGAAGGATCAGGATCAACAGTTGTAGAGGAGTGAAAGGGCACTGGATGTCGGATCAGGTAGGAGTCTCAATGCAAGGGCAGGTTCGGCTGTATGCAGGCTGATGATGTATCCAGTTCAGGGCTGCGTGCCACTGTAGCCTTAGTCTTTCTCTTGGGCGCCATCTATAGGTGTTCTTAGCACGAGCAGGATATGAACTTGGGGTGACAAGCTCAGACAGGAAACTGGATGCGCAAGGCAAGAGGTAGGAGTACAGCTGGAAGCCATCTGGCAGGGCACAGGACAGGAGCACAGCTGGAAGCCGCCTGGCAGGGCACACAACGGAGTTTTCGGGCACGTTCTCTCCCCAGTGTGGAGGAATGGGGAGAGAGTGTGCCCGCTGACTCCACTATTTTGCAGAAGTTCACGTAAGGCCATGTCCACTGAGAAGTGGATGAACAAAAAGACAAAAGACAGAAAAATAAGATAATCAGGAAGGTGCAAGAGAAGGAACAGAAAAAGACTGTAAGAGAGTGAGAAATAGCATAAGAGAGTGGATGAAGATGAATGACAGCAAGTCTTCTTTTACGCACATTAATTATCCCTTCAAATATGAGACATACACATTAAATCAATACACACACTGGGCAGAACCCATACATTTAAATTGAAAGCTTACAATTGCAACTATATGCACTATATACCTTTCTCTTAATTACTCGCAAAGTTGAGTTTATAAAATCCACCAAGGAATCATCTGCCTGATTTCCCAGCAGCTCTTTCCTCTAGGCTTCAACTCACATAGCCCCTCATTTCTTCCCTGTCTCTAAATAATGTTGATATAGACCTCTCCAGACATTTTTCTAAGGAGTAGCATAACTCTTAAGATTTCATTACTTCTATGGCGTTTGTTTCACCCAAATAATTTCTTTATTTCATTGTACTTTTGAATTTCTTAAATAAATTTTGTTTTTTTTAAATGGTAGATTTCAGATTGCATTACAAAAATTCAGGAAACATTTTAAAGTAAAAAGCAGGAAAATTCCATAGGTGGTAAAGACAACATTCAGCATTTTTTATATAATAATCATTGTAGCTATTTCTTTGACGGTAAAAATATGTGTTTAAAAAGCATAAGTTATAAAGTCAACTGCATTATAAGGCGTAGCATTACATTAAAGAACAATCTAATATGATTTTAAGGCTCTGAGCAAAAATCTGCTTTTTGTATCTGCAAATCTGTAAGATAAAATGTTTTAAATGAAAACTATGGACTTTATGTGACATTAACAATTTAAGTAACAAAATCAGCTACTTGAATATGTCTTCTTGTAAAATAGCTAATTTGATGACAAATTTCTATCAAATCACAAATCAAGTTATGGAGATGATTAAATGTTGCATTGAAGTATTCTCTAGTGGTGTTTTGGTTAAGCAGCATAAAACTGAAATTCTAACATATGACAAATGTTCCAAGCTGTGAATTCAATAAGCTTATGTTGCAATTATGGACTGATATTCCTCATGTCCACAGGATACTGTTTTCTAGCTGCTACTGGATACCATGCATAGAAATCAGTCTCAGTTAAGAAATAACAGTAGCACCTCAACTTTATTTGGATAACTTTTTAGTTAGAAGAAATTTCCAGCATGTATTGCACATATTGTACTAGAAACTTTATTCTGAAAGGGGCAGGTATAATCATGGATTCTTATTGTGAGGTTGTAAGAAATAAAGGATCCCTTTAAAATGTGATATTACATTTAATGCATAATGCTTTTGGGAAGATTTGGGTTTCTGTAAGGTGATATGTCTGGTTTTACAATGTAAGGTCATTTGCATAGTAATGCACTACAAAGGGTTTGGAACAAAGGCTCAGAGATAGTATACCCCCAGGGGGTCAGACAGCGGAAGCAGAAGATGTATTTTAACATAGATGTGTGTATTTTCACATAGACTATGTCTCCTCTGTAATTGGGTCATACAGGAAATCTCTGGAAAGAGGGGTCGGGTAAACCACTGTGAGGTACAAGGAATTCTGGAATGACTAGTTAGGGGCTGCAATAGTCAGTGTTCTGGGTCAGGTGACTCAAATGAAGCTGCGCAAGATGGTGTCCAGGAGAAGCCTGTGAACTGAGAGAGGTTTCCCAAGAATGTGCTTAAGTATCCCTTTTGTTTTGTAACATAATCAAATGTTATATGTTTTATAACCCGTAACAGTGACCTAATTCAATATCAATATACATTTACCATATGCTTGCATTTGTGCTTTATTCGTCATACATTCCCTAAAAGAATAACCCTGTAAGAGGGTCATCTTTTCTTACAAGGTCCCTGACTTGTTTAACTCCTCATCTGGCTACATCTACTGAAAGCAGAACGTATACTTCTAAGTGTGTCTTGGTTCATATTCTCCCATCGGGTTTCTTACCATAACATAACATCTGGCTATTGCTTTCAAAGGTAAATCTTAACTTTGTATCTTTTCAGTACAGAATTCAGATTATCCTAAAAGGAGCTATGTGGACTTGAACCAGCTCCTGTCTGAGCCTACAAAGATTTGTGGGGAAAAGGGGTGGTAAGTGAAGAATCCCTATATAGGGGCATATATATATATATATATATATATATATATGTAACAATCAGAACCAAAACAAGTAAAATGTAACCTAGAATCAGTGTCACAAACAACCACATCATGGAGAATCTCAACTGATCCCCAACTGTCCAAGAGGGGTAGCAGGACATGGTAAGAATGGACATGGTGCACTTCAGTAACATTGTGGGATTACTGAAATGCAATTGAATAAACAGTGTCTGGTTTGCCCTGGGGAACCTGTTTACAGGCACACTCTACTTTAAGGAAATTCACTTTAAGGACACTCGACATAGTTGCAGCACAATCATTTCTCTGCTTGCGTACTCTCACCTTTTGAGAACAGACACACGAAAGCATGACGCCAATATGTCAGTTTGTCTTTCTGAAGTCTTTTGTGTCTTTTTTGCATTGGAAATGACCTGATGACTGAAGAGCAGTCCATGCATTGATAAGTGAAAAAGGGTAGTGCTTCACTTTAAGTACATTTTTGTTTTACATACTCTACATGCTCTGGAACCCATTGTGGGGTATGACTCTACTTAGACTTAAGTATAAAAAGTATTGTGCTGAGGTTAAGGTTTTCCCACCTGCAGCTTTTTGAACCAACACATAAAGTCAGCTTGTTAAGAGTGGATGTGGGCGCAGTGTGATGGAGATGAAGCTGCTAGTGAACTTTATAATTTGTGCATTACATTGAAGGATGTCTACTCAGTCAGCAGTGTTGTTAACTGCAGTCTGTAATTTTGTATGGAGCAAAAATCTGTCTGGCACTGAAGATCCATTCAAAGAGTATTTCAAATATGTTTTTTTAGGTCAAACAAATGTTAAGCAATGTAGCAGATTTACGTCTCTATACGCTGAGCCCTCTGTGGCACATCAGCAAGTTGTTTGTTTGGAAAAAAATGCAAATATAATATGTCCTTAAAATGGTAAGGATGTGGTTATCCAGCCAGAAAGCGTGCCTACTCACCATGTTCACTGAGCCAGCAAGTAGGTCTCATAAAGGCAGACTTCTGACAGTCCATATCTTGCGTCTTGATATGGGGCCCAGGGCACAACACACTCAAACAACTCCCCCAACTCACCTCGGGGCTTTTGGCGTTAAGTCTAAAAAAAGGCAATGTGTGCATTACTATAACAGTTAAAGGTGTACAGCTATTTCTTAAGTCTATAAAGGCAGATGCACTAAAAAGGATGTTGTAAATGTGTGGCGGCTCTATCAGGTGCAGGGCCACCTGGTATTTGCATGGTTTGTTAAATGTCCAGTTTGTTTCTGAATATGATTATAAGGCGTTACCTAAATATAACTTGAAAAAAACTGCAAAAACTTCAGCCTCTTATCTGGTATAAAGTTTATAAATTGCACATTATACATCAAAATGATGTTAAAAATCTTATCCTGAAAAATCCTCCAATATAGCAAAAACGTATTAATGCAAAGAAGGAAACAAACAGACAGAAAAGAAAAAAAAAACCATGTATTAATTTGGAACACGTGTGCATTATCAATGTAACTTCTTAGATCTAACCTTCTGATGCTATGTCTTTTTTCCATTTGTTGTGTTTTTTGGTACTTTTAACAGGAAAGGGAAAACACTTTAAACTTTATTTACTGAAAAGTGAATTGTAACTGTGTTGCAGTAAGATGAAAAATTACCCTCATTGTATTAGCCCCTTAAAGACCAGGCTTTTTGTACCCTTTGTGGTTTAAACATTTTTCTGGTGCTCGTGTTTAGCTGCCATTTTCTTCTCTCTCATTTAGTGAACCCACACAAAATACCATTAATCATCTCATCTGATTTCCTATAAACATTTTTTTCACATTTGTTTGAATAATCTTTTACTCATCTAGAAAAGTTAAAATATTCTACCTTTTGGGTTTTGAAATATCCAATGTTTTTATGTTTTTTGCAAGTTAAAGGTAAGTAAGTACAAGTAGCATTTTGCTATATTAAAACCATTTTTTAATTTTGACATCTGCTCAGTCTTCGCCTATGTCCTATTTGGGACACCAATGTTTCCAGCCATTTGAAGCCATATATATTTCTGTTTTGCACATCACTAGTTGGAATGCCTTTATTTCCTGTAAGTGTTTTAACCATATATATTCTATACAACTTTCGGATATTGCACAATGTGCTTTTATTCTTTTTTTATCGTAATTATTAAAAGAAGATGTTTTCTACATGATTTTGATTTGCTCATTTACCATGGAGGCTTTGAGAGTGCAATATTTCACCTTTACTCACACTGCTTCAATATGCTTCCCATTCGGTCCACATAAACTAGATACCCCATGGGTATTTCAAATGCTAGTATTTTTATTTATTTTTTTAACACTTTTTATTTTAACTATTTTTATTGTGATTAGAAAGTTGGTGATATAATTACAGTACAAGTGTGACATTTCCCATTGTCATTATCATGTCCAGGTGGTACCTTTACTGATTACCTTCATCATTTCTTTTGGCTGAACATGTTTACACACAATCTAAATTTAAAACGTTTTTACTGCTGCACTCAACTACAGTACTGATGAACTGTGGCCAGGAATATTTTTTTTTATTTTGTCTGAATTCCTTTTAACATAAAATGTGTCTTAAATATGACACGAAAATTGCCATTTGTTAATGAGACATTTTAATTACTTTTTAATTATACTGTACTTTTCCAGTTAAGGTACAGTATTTAAGAGCCATCATGTGTTGAGCTGAAATAAAGTACTGTTTATTATTATTGAACTAAATAAAGTCAATCATGAATTATACTTTCATACAGAATGTTAATTTAAAATATATGAAAGTAATTTATGCAAATTAAATATAAGTTATATAAGATGTGTCACTTACTTTAAAAAGGCAGTCATGCCAATTTTATACTGTGCTTCAAAGCAGGATTTCATTTAAAAACAATATGCATTTATTTTCATGGCAGGAGCCTAGTCATTAAAGTCAGGCATCTATACATTCATCTACACATCAAGTGTGACAAATTCTCACCAGTAAGCCGTTCAACTCCCATGCTAAATGACTGCTAACCACTCAATGTAACCTACTCTTTTTATAATGAGCATACCTCATAATCACAACACAAGTGCTGATTCTTAGTTACTGCAAGTGTCATAAGATAAAAGCAAACATCTGTACCTTCAATTTAGTTAAACCAACCAAAAACATGTGTAGAGCTGTAGGTAGCCTGCATTTAAATTATCTTAATAATTACGGTACATTTAAAGACATTTTACAATGTTGAAATTACTACCCTCTCTCCTTAAATATGATTAACAAATGATTCAGAAATCTACCTTTAATGCTCAAATAAACTTTTCACTTCAAAGTAATTTAATTGAACTGCTTGCTACAAATGTAACAATGTTAAGTGTCTTGGGTTTTCACCAATTTATATTGATACATTCCTGGCATGACAATTGTAGCAAGCGGCTCAATGAATCAACCTTGACAGGGTTTTTTTCCCTGGAATAATGCCCATAAGTTCTTAAGACTATTTGTTAACCTTATCTAGGAGGAAATAACATTACTGACTTAAGCATGGTAAAATGTGTTTAAAATTCTAAACATATTTAATTTATCATACAAAACAAATTTGAGGCTCAACCAAGAATGGACAGCTGTTTCCTAGCCTGTCCTATGGTACATCCCTGCTTGGGGGCATCTCAAGTTTAAGCTCTCTTGTGCCACTGTAGAGAAAAATCAGTCTGATCCTGCTCTAAGGGCACTCTAGCACTGAAATGCAAGGCACATTTTCTATGCACAAGGGAACTGACAAACCCCTGACATACACTTCGTCATTCATTGGCGCATAGTTATGTTTAGGGTACTCACCTAATTGCTTAAAAATATTTCAAGATTTCTTTCATTTCTAAAATATAATGTAGTCTTATTTTCAAACCACACTTGCTTTAAATGAGTATTTCCTGTTATCGCCTGTATTATGCAGAATGGATCAACAAAGCTGTCCTTGGTCTGGTCCCATAGTGAGGATAGCTTTATGTTTATATCATGCATGTTTAAATTCCCTCACTGACTTCCTTACAATACACATGACCCTCTGACCCTCTAGTTTTAGACTATGATGTCATGTTCTAACATTTATCCCCCTTTCAAATAAGCTTGCTTCATGTACTTTGTTAAATTATTTGACATATTTAAATCTCCCCTCTCCCTTCTTTCCTTCTAGGCATATTTAGATCCCTAATCTTTCCTGATAATTTTTATCAAAAAATAGACCTTCTGGGAAAGGGTGTGAGAAAGCAATATTCAAGAGTTTCAAAGGGAGCAGTATCATTTTTCTAACACCAGATTCAGGTCCCAATGAGATAAAGGTTAAAAAATATTGGATATTGATTGTAGCTGGTTTCAGACCATCTTGAAAACACACAAACTCCAAAATATGAGGAACCAAAGCATGTAGAGGGGAAATGGTAGTGTTAGAGCACTATGTAGATAATTTTCGCCAAGCTCTATTATAGATGAGAAAAATAGATGAATTTCTAGAACAAAGTAGAATATCAATCAACTCGTTAGAAATCCCCTGGTGCATGAAGGCGCCCTGTTCTGTAACCATGCTGTAAGCTTGAGTCGCTGATCTCTGATATAAGCTTCTGCATGTTCTAGAATGTCCACCTGGGTATGTTAGTGTGTGACTCTCTGGGTATTTTAGTGTATGCTTGTGTTTTACTGTCTGTATGGTTATGTATGTGTTTGCCTGGGCTTGTATGTTAGCTTGTATCTGCCAATATTTGTATGTTAGTGTGTGTCTGCCTGGGTATGCATGTTAGTATGTAAGTTTGTGTCTGTGAGTCTGGTTACGTTAGTGGGTGTCTTTGGATACTTTGTAGATGTGTAGGGGGTATGTCAATGTGTGAATATGTGTCTTTGTATGTTATATCTGTTTGGACATATTAGTGTGTGTTTGCCTGTGTAAGCCTGTGTCTGGGTATGTTATTGTATGTTTGTCTGGGTATTTTAGTGTCTGTCTGGGTATGTATGCTAGTCTCTGGCTGGGTATGCATGTGTGTCTGCCTGGGTATGCATGTGTGTCTCCCTGGGTATGTCTATGTGTCTGGGTATGTTAGTATGTGTATCTAGGTATGTTAGTGTGTAGACATGTGTCTGCCTGGGTACGTATGAGTGTCTGTCTGTGTATGTTAGTGTCAAGATCTATACTTAACCAGGCAGGGGGTAGCCGTGCACCCCCTGCTCAACGCCTCTTCCAGCTGCGCCATCTGCAGCCGTCCTGCCGAGTGCTTTTTGCGTGCCGGAAATTTCTCAAGATGCTCAGTTATTCTTTGGAGTCTCTGAAAGCAACTTGGGTTCTTCTCCCCTTTG
Source organism: Spea bombifrons (assembly GCF_027358695.1). Lineage (NCBI taxonomy): Eukaryota > Metazoa > Chordata > Amphibia > Anura > Pelobatidae > Spea > Spea bombifrons. The sequence continues at coordinate 56,257,509 of NC_071090.1, forward strand.
TTCCTGAAGTTTACCTTCCCCTGCCCGCTCCTGACCTTTATTTGTACCCCCAAATTGCCTCCTTGGTTTCTAACTCAGACTTGGATCTAGACTTTGTGATTGCTTGTTTGGCTTATTGCTGTTTAACCCCTGGTCTGCCCCTCCAGTGTGCCAGCTGCTTGTCATTCTGCCCAGCACCCCCTGTTTCAGATTTCTGACCATCTGCCTGTTACCTGCTGTTTGTGCTGTGCCTCCTCGCTATACTCTCCCATCTATGGGTCCCTCTATCCAGTGGTCAGCATTTGCCATTCCTCCGGGTTTCTGCCCTCCAGCTGCTGGTGAGGTTCCATTGTCATTGGTTTTCAAATTTCCGGTGGACAGCGAGCATCTGTCTTGCCCCTGGGTTTCCTATCTGCTGCCTCCTCTGGTTCCTGAAACTCCTGTGTCTCTGCCATCACCTACACACCTCCTGTACCAGAATTCTGGAGGTCTGCTAATCATTTGTGCAAGTGCTACATCTCCAGTTTACCTGCTACCTGCTTAGCCAACTACTAGTTGAAAGCATCCTACCTTCTATCATAAGTACATGTCTGTGAGTCTGGGTATGTAAGTGTGCGTCTTTGTCTGGATATGTTAGTAAATGTGTGGGGGTATCTCAGTGTGTGTAGATGTGACTTTGTATGGCATGTCTGCCTGGGTATATTAGTGTGCGAACATGTGTCTGCCTGGGTATGTCAGTGTATGCCTGGGAACGTATATGTGTCTGTCTGGGTATGTTAGTGTATGTCTGGGTATATCTGTCTATGTTACGCAACAAAATGCATTCTGCATTTTTGTCCCCTAGTCTGGCCAGGCATAACTCTCTTCAACAGTGAGTTTGTTTCTCTTGTATATTCAAGTCATAGTGGAGATTGCCACCTTACTATTTACACTTTGTTTGTATTTTTTACATTTTTCATTTATGTGTTGATTTTTTTCTGTACTTTTGTATTTTATCTATATTTGTTCTATTATCTTTTTATATTTATAATAAATTATTATTCAAATATCTACATGTTTTAGAGCTGTCTTCTTTTAGTCATATGTTATCATGTGTGTCTAGGTATTTTAGTATGTGAACATGTGTGAGAAAAGGAACAGAGAGAGAGAGAGGGATTGGAGAGATGAGATAAAGAAAAAGAGGAGAGCTAATGAGAAAAGGGGAATCAAAAAGAAGAGGAAAAGAGAAAAGAGAAAGGGTGAGGTACACAGAAAAAAAGAGGAAGGATGATAACAGAAAAATAGGAAGGGAGATAAACTAAAAGCGGGAAAGATGGAGAAAAAGAGTGAGATGGAGAGAAAGAGGAGAAAAGGGGGGAGAGATAAAGAGAAAGGCTCGCTAAAGATAACAAGATAACAGGAAAGATGAGAGATAGATAAAAGAGGAGAGATAATATGAATGGAAGAGAAATACAGAGAGGAGAGAGGGAGAAAGAAGACATAACAAGAAAGGGGCGAGATGAATAGAAATAAGAGGAGAGAAAGAGAAAGGGAGACATGAGATAAAGAGAAATTGGACAGATAATTGGCAAATGAGGATCAAAGAGAAAGGGAGTCATTAAGGGAAATGAAAGTGATATAGGGTAATTAAAAAGCGAAAGGATAATGAGATATGATAAATTATGTATGCTAAGGCAAAATATGTCTAATGCAAGGGCAATTGTGAATGCAAGGGCAATTGTAAGCCAGGATGTTTTTGTGTAAAGGCATGAATGTGTGTGTACATATGTATATATGTTCAGGGGTGTGTGTTTATGGGCAGGCATTTGTAAGGGTAGGGTGCGCAGGCTGAGAAGTGCCCTGACTGAGAGGAGACCTGAGACTCTGAGAGGAGGCCTCTGTGGGTGCAATCTGGGTGCTGGTTGAATACTGTGTCTCTGTGTAATCTAGGTGTTGAGGCAAATCCTGTTAATACAATCTGGGCAGGTCATATTTCTGTGTGCATTCTGAGTGTTGGGGCAAGTCCTTATGTGTGCAGTCTGGGTGCTGGTGCAACTCTTTTGGATGCAACCTGGGTGCTGAGCAAGTTTTTTGGATGCAATCTGGGTGCCAGGGCAGTCCTTTGTGTGCAATCTGGGTGCTGGGCCAATGTTAGGGACCAAGAACCAGACAAAGGCAGAAAGTATTATGCAAAACACCTTTATTAATAAAAATGTATATTGTGATCCAAAATTGACGTGTCTGGCACGTCATGACTTTAAAAGGGTATAGAAAGTGATCTATGATCATTTTCTTCACCCAAACGGTGTTGCTGTAATGCCTTGATGTCGAGGCAACATTGAGATCCGCAGCAGGGGCCCTGTGTGGCCCTTCCCCAGATGTCAGCGTCCATCATATATTGTATGGTGTCAGACACCTGGTTTAAAAGAAGTTAGGAGGTGATCAAAGCTTGATAGTGAGGCATTCAGTATCACCAAAAACCCACCCCAGGACGCATTGTGACACCTCCGGAAAGCGGTCACAAGGGCAACTTGCAAGAGTTTTTGCCTCTCGCAAGATGTTTCCTGCTAAGCATCTTTATAATGACATAAAAATTGACTGACCAGATGTCCAAATTCCAAAGAAATGCACATCTCTCCAAGGTGGCCTTTTACTTCCCAAATAACCCGACAAACCCATGCATGTAGTATCACTATACTCAGGAGATTTTGCTTAACACATATTGGGGTGTTGTTTGACAGTGATATACCAGGAGTGGTAAATCATACCTGAAGTACAATGTGTGTTGGGGAAAAAACACACACTAAAAATACTACTGCAAACTGATGAAAGCTGTTGGTAAAATGTGTGCATAGAAAGAGTTAAAATACCAGGATTTCAAAAACCCTGGAGTGTCTAGTTTTCAAAAAAATATGGCTTAATGGAGGTAAATTTAACTGCCTGGCTTCAAGGATGTCCCAAATAGCACATGGAGGCAGAATGACCAGCAAAAAAACATAAAACCATTTCTAGATTTTACAATATTTTTAAAGTAAATTGGATGATATGATCAAAAAAACCCTTGTTCTGAAAAAAAACCCTGTAACTTATGTGGGTGTAGTGCATGAGAATTACAGCTAAACATAGTTATGAGTACTGCAGAAATGTTAAAACCAGCCATTGTCACAAAGGGGTTAATATACGGAACACCTTATCAGTGGAATTAACACAGTATTAAATAACTGCCTATACATGCACAAACGTAAACAAGTTTAAAGAACAACGTTTTCAGTTATCTTGCATGATAGCGAAAATTACATTTTCATTTGTTTTCTGTAGTATATTTCATCTATCATTACTGGTATTGAACTTGACATTTTATAATTTTTGTGAGTCTTCAGATAATGTTTTGATTAGTTAAGGTCTATTCTAGCCATAAATAATTTATATGACTTTTAATTTGATACACACTCACTACTTATTAACACAAAAAGCTAATCAGCCAATCACATGGCAGCAACTCAATGCATTTTGGCATGTAGACGTAGTCAAGACAACTCGCTGAAGTTGAAACTGAGCTTCAAAATGGTGAAGAAAGGGGATTTAAGTGACTTTAAACATGGCATGGTTGTTGGTGCCAGACGGGCTGGTCTGAGTATTTACTGGGATTTTCACGCACAACCATCTCTAGGGTTTACAGAGAATGGTCTGAAAAGTATGCAGTGAACGGCAGTATACAGAGGTCGGAGGAGAATAAGCAGACTGGCTTGAGATGACAGAAATGCAATAGTAACTCAAATAACACTTGTTACAACCAAGGTATGCAGAATACTATCTCTGAACGCACAACACGTCAAACCTTGAAGCAGGTGGGCTACAGCAGTAGAAGACCACACAGGGTACCACTCCTGTCAGCTAAGAACAGGAAACTGAGGCTACAATTTGCACAGGCTCACCAAAATTGGACAATAGACAATGCCGGCACTTCCGCCGGGGCTTCTATGATGGAGCACTGGAAGATCATGTCACGCCGGCGCTCCATCATAGAAGCCCCCAGAAGAAGTGCCGACAGCAGTGGAGGTTACAAGAGAGGAGGATGCGGGGGGATCTGGATCTTAGTCTTATAGTCAGACCTCTATTTGAGGTCTGATTATAAGATGACCTCGAATATAATCGATCAAATACGGTACTCTGTAGCACAGAAAGCCTGCACCTATCCATGTTGATTACAAACAATATTCTTCCAATACAGTTTTCAGAGCTGCTTTCCCTGAATTTCTAAACCATCAATACTGTCCTTACTTATTAAATGCCCTTATAGATAAACAAATTGATTTCTGACAAGCAAAAATAACATGTTCAGTCAATCATGAATTGAATAGTGTTGTAACGCCATATATTTCTTCAGTGTTTATTTTTAATTCTCACTGAAAACGTCTTCTTTGTGCCACCATTATTAAAGTTATTCATTTAGGGTCATTCACTGTAAAATCTTTCTTTAACAAGTCCCACAGAGACAATATAGCCTTAGCATACAGTATGTTGCCTTTTGGCATACCTATCAGGTTAGGGAATTGTTTTGTATTGATGTAATGTACCACTATCGATTTAAGTATCCTGTCCAACCTTAAGTACATATGTATATTAGTCTTAAAAGACAAACTGAAGCCAGAAGAATGACGATTATTGTTTCAGCTTATTATTTCAGAAGCAGACCATTCCTAAGTCTATATTGACAAATTAATTCATGTAAGTAAAATTAAGTAACATTACTTAATGTCAAATTGTATTTTGAGTGGACATACATGAGTGCAACTCTTTACGTACATAGGGGTTTATTTATGTTTACTATATGCAGAGCTGGCAGATGTCACATACTTACATGCCTCCTTGCTTCTGACAGACACCCAGCTTGTGCTCTAAGGGTGACCATGGTTTGTGTCACACACCGTCCATGATGCATCACATCTTCTTTGTTTACAACATGCTCCTTGACATCAAGTTAGTTATGTACAAATAAGCCATCAGACAGTTGTGTACCTAACCAGACACACCTCTAACTTTAAAAAGAAATGTTTCTACTGACATTACCGGTTGTTTTAACCAGTTTTGTCTGTGTGATTATTTCTTATTGATTCCAGAATCAGCATGCCTCCAGACCCCATTAGCTATTAGCCTTCCCCAACCTTAGTTTTTTTTGTTTATGATCTTGGTCTGTCCTTTGGTACATCTTCTTAGAATATACACTACTGATACTATTAGGTTATCTTTGCAGTAAAATACTTCTCATACCTCCTCATTGTGGTTTTCTGTGCTATGATACAGATGTCAGCGTAGAAGGTGAGCTAAATTTGTAGGGGCAAACTAATAAAATCTAATAAAATTGGGTCTATTCTCTAAATTGACAGCTTGCAAAAGGGCAGAAAATGCACATTTTCTCCTGGCCCACCTTACCCCCAGCCCACTGGTGTGAGGGAGGCTAAAATACCGGTACATACAATAGGCTCTATTCCATGCCCCTCCAGCTTCACTCCATCCCAAAACTTCTACCTACCCCCTTAATCATAAATCCCCTGGTAGGGTCCCTCCCTGTCTGCCATGAGCTTCTCACATTAAAATATAAAGAATTTCCACTACTTCTGTACTCAACCATTATAAACAATCCAAACACCCTGGTGCTTTCATGGCCAGCTGTATAATGATACAAAAAACTAGTGCACTCACGGGAACTTTATTCAGGGGTTATCACCTATTTGGATCACCTTTATCATCTAGTGACCAAGAAACTGTGACATTTCAAGTACTCCTAAAATGACCCACCACTGACTTGGGAAACTTGCTTTTAGGGAATAACTGAAAGGTATGTCCCTGCACCAGGCATCGCCCCAATTAAGGAATATTGCCTATGATGGAAAGGAAAGAAAGGGTAAAATATATATACATATGATCATTTGCTACTTGGTTCTGCTCTTGCTTCTGATTTTTTTTTTGCAGCTTCATTTTATCATGCTCAGCATACCAGAGGAGATCATAGCGCAGGGCAGAACCCTTTCAAAGGTGACGTCAGACAGTTGCCAGGGCGTCTTGACATCACTCAGTAACATGTGCACGCCTGCGGGCATTTTTAGTCCCTCACGGCCGTGCACAAGAGCGCATTTTACTGCCATTGTGTGGATAACCAGCAAGAGGCCAGCCTCTCCTTAAAGGGGCAAACCCGGCCAGTCAACGAGCAAGAAAACTGCAGATCAACACAGGAGTGCTCCTCAAGAGCATTACCCTTCCAATGTATGAGAAAACTGCCCTGCTGCCAACTCAAACTTCCACTCAAACAGGAGCAGGAACAGAGGTCGGTGTGGTAAAGCTGTTGCAAGCCAAGGGTTTCAGCCGACAGAAATGGAAAACCCAAGGGATGCAGCAAGTACTACTCCAGGTGTTGACTGACTCTCTCAGATGCCCCATTGGATTGAGGGTGGTATGCTAAAGAAAAGCTCACGATTTACCTTTGCGATTTCTCACCAAAAATTGTGCCACGAACTGGGTCCCCTTGTCAGAGACGATCCCCATTGGCAGTCCATGTAGACAGATGACTTTGATGAAGACATCAGTTAAGGCAAAGACATTGGACAGTTGCCTGAGGGGAACCACATGCAGGTTGACAATAAAGTCTATCACCACATGAGTCCAGAGGCTAGAGGATGTAGGAGTCCTACAGGCATACTCTGGGAACTTTGTTGGCCACGCAAAGCACGCAGGATTGTACAAATGCAGTGACGTCTTTGCTCTACTCTTGCTACCAAAAGGAATAGGAAACAAGTTCCCATGTGCATGTATCTCCTGGATGCCCTGCCATCTTTGAGCTGTGGGATAGATGCAGAAACACCCCCTATGTTCATCAGGTACGTATATTTTCCTAGGAGTCAAGGACAATGATCCTGGGCTTATAACCTGGCAATGATATGAGTAATCGGGGTCTGTCCCCTGAGGCATAAGGCCGCTACCAACTGCTTTGATGGTATAATGAGCTCCGTCGCAAGGGCCTCTTTCTCCCTGGTTATGGTATGCATCTGAGAGAGGGTGTCTGCCTTGTGTTCTAGGACCCAGCCAATACGAGATGACAAACAGGAAGCATGATAGGAAGAGGGCCCCTCTCACTTGGCGGGGATTCAGACACTTGGCGTTCCAGATATACAACAGTATTTTTGTGATCTGTCAGTATGAGGCTCCCTCTATTCTTCAAGAGCGAGGATCATGGCCAAACGTTCCTTGTTACCCACGTCATAGTTGCTTTTCTCTGGTGTGAAGCATTTAGAGTAGAAGCCACATGGATGCAAAGGCCCACTATAAGAAGACCTCTGGGACAGAATGGCCCTCGCCCGGCTCTTAGATGGATCCACTTAGAGAACAAAGGGTTGTTGGGGCTTCTGGAGGACAAATTGTGGAGTCACTTCACTTTTCCATATAAACTTCCAATAGTAGTTAGCAAAACCAAGGAACCGTTGAAAGGGCTTCAACCCAACTGGTTATGGACAGCCCGGGTCACAACACGAATAATAAAACACAGGAATGCTTTAGAATAGGAATACACTATGACTGGCATAGGAGGTGTGGATCACCACCAGGAGGCTGGCTCTGACAGTGGGCTGGAGGGTTAGTGACAAATGTATTTTTTTCCAATCTACTGAAGTTGATTGCTGTAAAAACAAGGAGGTGATCTACCTGCATTTTATAGACAACATAAATATTTTTTCATAGGTTACAGTGTGCCATAAAACCAACAATGTAAAATCCCCAGTCTATGCTGCTTAAAACATTTTAAAAGCCTATAATTTAAACCTATAATTGCTGAGGAATCATTTAAGTCATTACAAATTCATAAACACCAATCTTCCACAAAATTAAACTGAATCAATGTAATTGGATTTTTAATTAGGTATCATTCCATATCACCATAAAGAAGAATTATCAAAATAATGTATTACAGTTTTACAGCAAAAGCTAATGCTATTCTTCCTTTTTCCTATGATGTTTTGAGGACTTTAATATTGTACCATGATTCCTACAATTGTTTAAAATGTCACTAGAAGCTGCTTTGGATAGTAAAGGAAGAGCATAATGTAAATCAATTATGATTTTTATTATGGTTTTGTGATATGGGTGGATCTAGAAACATATATTTTAGTGTTACCTAACATAAAACACTAAGACTTGTTTGTTAACCTATTTAGGATTGTCTGAATCATTATGTCTCCATCTGCTGACTGTATAGCATCAAAGACATGTTCAACATAAAAATGTCAAAAAGTAAAAAAGTCATGTTGCAAATCTTATCTGGAATGAAGAGTCTGACACAAAGCCAGGGATGTATCTTGGCCTAGGGATAAAAAAGCTGCCCCCCATCAACTGTTCAGAAGCCCCTACTCACCTGATGAAGAATTTAGTCCGCAGCTCAAACAATTTTGTGGCCAGTGCTGCCCACATAGATTATTCAGTGGCACCCCCCAAGAAAATTATTGGGTGGTCGCCCCTTCTTCGGGTGAGTGGGGGCGTCCTGTCCAAAGAAGAATTGAGCCCGACTGCTCAATACTTGTTTGGGTGGTGCTGCCAAAGCCATTAACCACCAGCAAGTTGCAGAGCCACAAAAGGGAACAAGACACAGTCAAAGCAAGAAGTCTTCGGCCTGTTAAGCTGGCCATTTGTTTGGGGACAAAATTGGCACTTGTAAGCTGTTTGGGAAGAAATATTGCAAAGTTAAGCTGTTTGGAGACAAAGATGGCACTGTTAAGCTGTTTGGGGACAAAGATGTCAGAGACATACAGGTTGGGCACACAGATGGCACTGTTAAGATGTTTTTGCACACATATGCCACTATTAAGGTGTTTGGGCACACAGCATTATTAAGTTGCTTGGTGTAAATATGGCAATGATAAGCTGTTTGTAGAAATAGATGGCACTATAAAGTGACAAGCTCTTCGGGGCACTTACTGCCATCTATGTACAGTCCTATGCTCATGCTGAGTTGAGTTTAAACTATGTATGTTTACAGCTATCTGTTACCTGTAACAGGGATGGTGCAGCTCAATCCTCAGGGGGAACTTAAAGTGAAATGGCTCTGCCCCTTTTTAGCTCTGTGAAACGTCAGCTACTGTGGACTACAGTTCCGATTATGCTCAGCAAGCCATTTAGCATAAAAGACTGGGTGTGTTAAAATGTATGCTGACACTGTCTTTTATGTATGTATGTATGGAGTGTGAATGTACAATAACAGCAGCTGAAGCCTTGGTGTGGTGTTACTGCTCATGACATGGACCATCCACCTGTTAATTCAACCTGTGATCCTTCTAGTATAGTTGACATAGATTACTGATCTTAGTGACAATGGTTAAAGTAACACTATTCATTATTTTTTGGAAATATTATTATATCTTAAATTAATAGATTAAAAAAATTCAATGGTGCACAACATAACAAAATATACAAGTAGGTAGTTGGTATACATTCTTAATAATTTTTTCATGACATATTACAATGAATCTGTTTTTTCCAGTTATACTTAAACAGAGAAATTACAAAGCACGCTTACCGTTTATACTCTCTCTGTTTACAACATACCCATGGATCAGGGCAATAAAATGTAACAGGTTTTACTAATTCATCTCTTACCACATTAACAATTTAGTGTGCTATATTTCTAAATAACTATACCAATGCATACAAATTATCCTTTAATGACTTCCTTTAAAGTTATTGAAATGTAAGGCTTGCTATATTATCAAGAGAAGTCATGCATGGACAATACAATGGATTTATCATTATCTTCCCATAACATGATTATCTTCATTACAATTCTCTGCATTGCAGAGCTTAGAAAAATGTGAAAATATTTCGAAGGCACAGCTGTAAATTACCTTTTAGAAATATCCCCGTATACATTTAGTTACTGAAGTAGAATGTAGCAATTGAGTAGTCTTGGTGGCAAAATAAATTTAATAAAATCAAATATCAGTTGTTATATATGTGTGTTTTCATGTATTTGTAATAAGAAAAGGACTGCAATTAACTGAGCAGCTCTCCTATCACTTGTTTAAGATTGTTTACATATGATATTATCACACAATTGGATTTATTTGTGTTTTACTTTGTGGAAGTTGAAGATTTTCATGATTTGCAGCAACCATTTTATCTCTCTTATTTTGCTTTTATCTTGTATGAATGGGTTAAATATATGTGTGTTATGTTTCCTTTTGCTCTAAGTGCCTGATTGTGAAAGAATCGAAAGTTCTCCACACCAAAGGAGAAGTTGTGCCTTTTTAAAATAGGACAATGACTATATTTGGTCGTCTACATCACCAGATGTCTAGTTTTTATGCTAAATGACTTGCGGTTTTTGCCTATATATTGTTAAAGAATTAAGGAGGGGGTGGAGAAGTCTGCAAACTGGATTCTCCCCTGTGTACACTTGAATAAAGAAGCTCTTGCTTATTCAACTCAATGAACCAGTGTTGTCAAACTTCTTGCCGACATTCACAACTTCACAGCTTGAGGAAAAGTTTGCATCTAGAGGGCATATTTGTAAAGGGAATTATCTATGTATATACCTTCCATCCATTTATTTGGATGAGTTGTTCAGTAGGTGCTTGGTGACCATTATGTTTCACTTTTTCGTCTGTTTTATGAGCAATTAAGTGGAGAATCTGATGCACTAATTAGGTGTTTATGTTATTTTCACTTGTGCTGGTATCTCACAAATTTTGATGATTGTGATTTTGTAACACACGCCCAGTTTCAATTACTTAGTTTGCAGTTCCTTTCTCTTATACCTATATACACACCGATCAGCCATACCATTGAGACCACTGACAACCAGGTGACGTGAATAACACTGATAATCTTGTTATAATGGCACCTGTCAGTGGGTGGAATATATTAGGCAACAAGTGAACATTTTGTCCTCAAAGTTGATGTGTTAGAAGCAGGAAAAATGGTCAAGCATAAGGATCTGGGACACTTTGACAAGGTACAAATTGTGATGGCTAGATGACGACGATGGCTGGGTTAGAGCATTGCCAAAACTGCAGCTCTTGTGGGGTGTTCAAGGTCTGCAGTGGTCAGTAGTGTACCTAAAGGGGGGGAGGTCCGCCCCGGTTGCCACTCATCAGGGGCCTGCTGGCTGTCTAACACGGGCCTGCTGTTTATCGCTGTGGAGCTCGCACACTGTGCGAGGAAACTTTTTCTGCCCAGGTTCCTGCTGCCCCTAGGGGAGGAAAGAGTTTCCTCACACAGTGTGCAGGTGCCACAGCAGTAAGCTGTGGGCCCATGTTAGGCGGCCATCTGTGTGGTCCCAGTGATGCTTGGCCGACCCCTGACCAGTAAAATCTGCAGGAGAAGTAAGGGAGTGTGGGAGAGTGAATGGGTAAATTAATGAGTGAGTGTCGAGGTGGCACAGGCAGGTTTCTAAAGGGGCCGAGGTGGCACAGGCAGGTTGCTAAAGGAGCCAAGGTGACACAAGCAGGCTGCTTCAGGGGCAGAGTTGGCACAGGCAGGCTGCTTCAGGGGCAGAGTTGGCACAGGCAGTCTGCTAAAGAGGCAGCACTGGCACAGGCAGGCTGTTTTACCACATCAATGTCTGGCTCAGTGTATAGCGATGGGAGTTATGCTGTACCATATCTGTTCAGTAAATGTTATTTATTTAAACTTAAATTTTCAAGGTTTTTTTCAGTTGACATACAGTTTACAAATGGGTGAAATAAATATTCTTGGCAACATTAATTTTTTGTGTGTAGCCAAATACTCTAGGTACGCCTGTCAGGGTTCACGAAGAGAACCCCAACGAAGTAACTCACCTCAATACCCGCCGATCGCGGGTACCAGCTCCCACGCCGCCGCTCCCACCGTCATCCCCGTTCCTGCTCCGTCGGCTGCTCACGCGGCTGAATCTAAGAGTGCGCGCGCGCCCCCACCTTGCTTTATTCACTCCGGAATGGAGAAGGCGGGGAATGCGCGTCAACAAGGCCACGCACAGGGGTGGGGCGACACCTAGTGGTGGTTTTAAAAAGCAGCACTGAGTTTCACTCAGTGCTCAATTATTGTGCCAGTAAGAGCTATTCGTTTGCTGTGCTTTCTATGTTATCCTGGTTTTGACCCTTGGCTTTTGTACTACGACTTCGCTGCCGTCTCCAGTCCCGACCCTTGGCTTTCGTACCACGACTTCGCTGCCGTCTCCAGTCCTGACCCTTTGGCTATTCGTACCATGACTTTGCTGCCGTCTCCAGTCCTGGCCCTTGGCTATTGCAAAACAACTACGTTTCTGTCCTGCATACTGGGTCCCTCTCCTCAACCCCAACATAATAATTGAGCCCTCTATGGAACCCGCAGGATTATCTGAGACTCTTGCTGGCCTTACTCAGCGATTGGCCACATTTTCACAAACTTTACATGAGATGCAGGCTGAGCAACACCATTTAAGACAACAGGTGCACCATCTGCAGCTGCAACAGAATGCACCTGCTGAACAAGTTCCAGCCACACCTGCTAACATAGCACCTCCTATTGCTGAGGGCGCCACCGCTTTGGAACCTCAGATACCGCTACCTGAGCGATTCACAGGAGACCGTAAGACATATCGTGCCTTTATAACCTCCTGCGAGATTCTCTTTCGTCTTAAGCCCGGACCTACACTACGGATTATGTCAAGGTGCATACGGTGATATCTCTGCTCTTGGGGGAACCTCAACTTTGGGCACATCACCTATTACACAGTAATAGCTCCCTACTGGACTCCTGGAAATCAGCTAATGAAGTCCACGCCCCTGACCTCATCTCTGCATTTCACCGTTACCATCCAGATCGTCCTAGACCTACGAGAGTCAGGAGGCCTCCCCTCAGGAGGGGGTACTGTCAGGGTTCACGGAGAGAACCCCAACAAAGTAACTCACCTGAGTACTCGCCGATTGCGGGTACCAGCTCCCACGCCGCCGCTCTCACCGCCATCCCCATTCCTGCTCCGTCGGCTGCTCACGCGGCTGAATCTAGGAGTGCCCACGCGCGCCCCCACCTTTCTTTATTCACTCCTGAATGTAGCAGGCGGGGAACGCGCGTCAACGAGGCCACGCACGGGGGTGGGGTGACACCTAGTGGTGGTTTTAAAAAGCAGCACTGAGTGCTCAATTATTGTGCCAGTAAGTGCTATTCGTTTGCTGTGCTTTCTATGTTATCCTGGTTTTGACCCTTGGCTATTTGTACTACGACTTCGCTGCCGTCTCCAGTCCCGACCCTTGGCTTTTGTACCACGACTTTGCCGCCGTCTCCAGTCCTGACCCTTTGGCTATTCGTACCACGACTTTGCCGCCGTCTCCAGTCCTGACCCTTTGGCTATTCGTACCACGACTTTGCTGCCGTCTCCAGTCCTGACCCTTGGCTATTACAAAACGACTACGTTTCTGTCCTGCATACTGGGTCCCTCTCCTCAACCCGGACAACGCCCCTGGTCAGTACCAATCAAAAGTGGTCCAAAAAAGGAAAAGTGGTGAACAGGCGACAGGGTTATAGGCTGCAAAGGCTCATTGATGCATGTGGGTCAGATTAGCTACTGTAGCTCAAATTGCTCATAAAGTTAATGCTGGTTCTGATAGAAAGCCACAGACCACTGCCCATTGTTGAAATTGTCTACAATTTCTACACGGGGCGATAGAACAAGGTGGCCTTGTTTTTTTTTTGCATCACGTGGATGGTAGGTTGTGTGTAGGGCTGCAACAACTAATCGATAAAATTGATAATCAATAATGAAAATCATTGCCAACAAATGTCATTATCGATTAGTTGAATCGATTTTATTAAATATAAGATGAGGGTTTTTTCAGAGCAAATGCTCTGCAAAAATACCCTTCGTCTTACAATCAGACCTCAAATAGAGGTCGGATACTAACATTAAGATCCAGATCCCCTGCGGCTCTGCAGGGGACCTGGATCTTTCTCTCTGACAGCCGGTGGGCGTCTGTGCGATGTGCGCAGACATCCTCCACTTCTGTCCGGGCTTCTATGATGGAGCACCAGCGAGACATGACCTTCCGGTGCTGGCCCTGCCAGTGCCAAAACACCATGATGTAGGGCATATGTCCTTGCCTCTCATGGGCCCTTTTTGCTTTTATCCCTTACGTCACCAGTTCTTAACGGGTTAAATGCAAGATACCAAAGGACAGACTCAGACTATGTCAAAGGTGAATCTCACTAGGGTATAACCCTGATAATGCATAGTGGTAAAGGGAGACAAAATATCTTAGATGTATTCACTAATTAGGGAGATGAAAGGAGAGTGTGCATTAAACTTCCAATTTCTTTTTCATTGAATTCACTTTACTGTACGTTATGAAGGACCATCCCCAGTGAACTTCTTGCGCCAAAATTATCCAGGAAGTGTTTTATATAATGTATTCAGTCAATTCAGAGAGTTAAACCATAGCTCTCCAGCCAACCTCCTCTTTAGTGACCAAACCAAAAAGTTGAAATGCAGTTAGTTGAGTTAATGACATTTCCTATGTTTGAGGGAGAATGTACCAATAACTTTGGGTAAAACCTAATAGGATTGAAAAATTACAAGCAAAATATCGAAGGCACAAGACAACAATTAGTTCCTGAATATAAGCTTGTGATGGAAACTATTCATTCAGAACAGGGCCAGCCCAAGACATAATGCTGCCTGGGGCGAAGTTTGAAATGCCACCCCCCCTGCTCATTATCTTCCCTCCTCCCTCCCTATTATCTACCCTACCTCCCCCCCTTGCACTTACCTTCCAGCAGAACTGCAGCGAGTCTGCCTGCTCTGCCACGGTGCGCGCTGCTTCACTGCTGAGCGCCAGAAATGACGTCACATCTGGCGCTCAGCATTACAAGCCGGCACCGAGACCGAGCTAGAGGGCTCGCAGAGGAGAGAGAGAGGGACGCCGAGCGGGTACTGAAAACTTGATAAGCGAAAACCACTCGGCATCCCTCTCTCTCCTCTGCTTCAAAAGTGCCGCCTGGGGCAATTGCCCTTCTCTGCTCCATGGCCGGGCCGGCCCTGATTAAGAACATAATAAAACCCAATAAACCTGAAGCCTTTTACCACTTTTTATCCAAACTGTTCCATTTCCACCATTCAGTGACTGTAATTGTTTAAAATTAATAATTCTGTGTTAACACTGTGTAATTTGTTTTAAGATCCTAAATTGTATTCAGTGACATTTAGGCCATCTTATTATCAGTATATTTAACAGTGAATTGCAATGATTTACAACCCATTTTAGCCCAAAACATTGTATGTATGTATGTATGTATGTGTGTGTGTGTGTGTGTGTGTGTGTATATATACTTTTTATTTCACTAGCCAAATGGTTTTTTGCCATCATCAAAGCTCTTGTAAATTTAGATTTCTTTAATAGTTTCTTCAACGTTTTCACTAACTTTAACATAGATCTTGTAAAAAAAAAAAATGCATCTTCCTTCACAGCGACATTCATTTCACAATAAATATGGTTTGTTAGCAAATTTCAAAAAGCCATTTAATGGGCTCATTTGATTAGTAAAGTTAATTCGACAGATCATCCGGTTGTGAACTTGACTTATTTATTAAAATCTACACAAATTACTGTACTTTTTTAAAAATGAATCCATTATATAATTAGTAAGTGATGTCAGGCACAAGAACCAGTTTTTTTTCCAACAAATCTCTTCAGAGGTGTAAAATGAATTTCTTCTTTTCTGCAAAACACTATGTATTTTGATCTTAAACAAAATGAGTGGTTAGAAAACCATAGTGACAAAACATTCCTGCACAATACCTTTATAATATAGTAATCTCTTCTGTGACTGCTGGATGAACCAGCATTGTAAATTAAACACAGTACACTATTGTTTGTAAAACATTTTTTCCCTTTTTGTATTAATTTAGTATCATCAGCCTCTTCATTTTGCAGATGTTTAAAATTGAATGCTGATGAGCTGGCTTTTCAGAGGGGAAACTCTAAATCCCTGCTCAGTCAATAGCAGGGATTAAAGAATAACTGAAGATCTTGCAGCATCACCTAACATGTAACTCACAATGTCTGTAGTTGGACCCTTGGACTGAGGTGACTTTGGATACTCCATGTGTGTAGTTTTTCTTATAACGCTCGCATTTCCTTTCAATTGAGCATCCAGGTACCATGGCAACTAGCTGCAACAGGAAATTTAAAATACAAAGAGAAAGTTCATTCAAAGTCAAGCAAAAAGGTCAATACAGGCTGAGATTAAATGAGGGCAAATACTGGTAATAACAGGGAATGTGCACCTACAGATCACCAAAACTGGCTCACTACACAGAGAAAAAGTAAGAGTTGGATTTAAATTGATAGGAGCAAATGCAACTTTGCAATGTCAACTGCATACCAAATGACACAAGGAAGGGTAGAAAAGGGGCCCAAGTGTGAGAAGAAACCAAAATTGACACAATGGATAGAATTCAGAAATACACTGCAACATGCATCTGTTGGCTCGATAAAGTGGCCACTGATGAGTTAGAGGGGTTGGCGACCTGAATGCCTCAATGGGGCGTCGGCCTGTGGTCCTTTCCCATTCCCACCTTGTTACTGGGCCCCTCTTTTTAGTACACTTTATAAATTTCTTTCTATTGGAAACCCTCAATAAAGTTTCATTTACAAAATCGATACAGAGCATGAGACAAACCCATCTGATGGTTAATAAAATATTACAAATTACTTGATAAATACATAGTACATAGTTATATATTATAGTTATATATTATAAATAGTATATTTAACTTTTTTACTGCAACTTTTTAATCATTAAAATCGCCAAGCCAATATATGATACTATGATTTTACATGTGTTTGTCATGATTCCTTGTGGCGTATGCAAATTTTAGGTCTAGTGGACAGTTGAGGCTCTTTTGGGAGTTACAGACTAGGGCATCCAAGTTCAATATGTACTGGTATGTCATTGTAAATATTACATAGCACTCACCTGGATATATTAAACAAATAACTAATTAAACAGAAACAAGTTTCCCCATGACCCACTATTAACCAAAAGTTTACCAGATAACCCCTCTTCCCCACCTCATGTTTTGTGCAGCGGAAGGTAATTAAATAAACCTTGGTAATATATGCCCCTTTGAACCCAATTCACCTATCCCCTGCTAATGAGGATGGGGAGTTATCTAAAGACCCCAATGGGCGGCATGGACCCATAGCCATGCATCCCCTTATCCTCCATCCCATTCACAGTGGGATGAGGCTTTAAAATTTCAGTAATGCCCTCATGTACTATTCAAGCAGGCTAAATTGTGATATACATACATGCAGCATAAGTATTGCACTCTGAGGTCAGATATGTGTGCGCAGTGTGTATGTATTTTCTGGGTGTGAAAGAAAAAATAATTGTCCACGAGAGTGTCCATGGAAAACCGATATTCAGAAAATCAACTTCAAATCAAATAGAAAATATATACATCTATAATAATGGAGCAATACAAGCCTAAAGAATTGCAGGAAAAAAGCGGCCGAGTCCCCAGATCCCATTGCTTACAGCCAAAATCATCACTCCTCGACCTCCACGGTGCGCGGAAGGAGCGGTTGACGCCAGGTATATCCGAGCCAGGGCCAGAGCGTCAAGGTAGAGAAGGCCGTGAGGGTAACTCAGCTGAGTCAAGGCCCAATAGGGACCAATCAGGCACATGAAGATCTGGAAGCCCCAATTCCCGTAGCACATCAGGGGGCTTGTGGTAGCTGCATAGTGAAATAGACGAGTTGTGTCGGATCATCAGGGCGAACGGGTGGCCCCAGCGGTAGGGTATGCTGAGCCTCTGCAACTCAGATGTTAGTGGTCCCAAGGCCCGTCTTGCCTGTAAGGTGGTAGAAGGTTAAAGACTGACCTCCAAGGGGCCACGTGCCCACTTCCCGCACCCTAGTCATGATGGCTTCCTTAAGCTTGAAATCAACAAAGTGGCAAATAATGTCCCGTGGGGGGCTTGAGGCAGTACCTCTAGGGCTCAGGGCCTGGTGCACACGATCCATATCAATGGTAGCATCGATCGGCCTGCCCATGAGATCAGTGAGAAGTGAGATGAGGAGCAGTTGCAGGTCCTCGGAGGCCTCGTCCTCAGGAACCCCATGTATCTGGATGTTTTGCCGGTGGCCTCGATTGTCTAAGTCCTTGATTCTCTGGCTGGTCTGCCCCAAACAGTGAAGATGGAGGTTAAACGAGCCCCGGGTGTCTTGGACAGCCTGTTGCTGTGTAGCAGATGCGTCTTTGAGAGCGACAACTCTGCGCTCCAACAATGTCAGGTCAGTACGCAGTGCGGAAACCTCGTCCAGAACAACTTGTTTGAGTACCAAGATCAGAGTGGAGAAATTGTTTCTCCGTGGAGCTGCAGCACCTCTGGAGTGATGGGTTGCTCCAGTTGTTGAGGTGCGGGAGCGTTATCCTCTAAGGAGGACGAGCTGGGGTCCGAAAATACTCCCGGAGTAGGGGTAGGGGGCTCCGTAGATGGTTTGCGTCCTATCGTAGGGGTTATCATTTGGTGCGAATGGAAGAGGCGAGCGGCAGCGGCGGAGCGCCCCCTGCAGGCATGCATTTTTGTGCAAGCTGGATTAAGTGAATTTTCGAGTTGTACTTTTGTGTTTTGCTTTATGTGATATTTTTTTTGTGAAGAACAAAATTAATTCAGGAACAAGCCTTTTATTCTAAGAGAAATTAAGCATGTTGTTTCCAAGGTAAGCATACAGCAGTCTTGCTGTCACTTGATGTTTCAAAAGACAAGCCTAATAAGATGTCTACCTAAATTGCCTGACAGAATAATTCTCAGCAAAGAAATGAAATTTGTCAGAAATAGAGAATCACTCATATTCTGCAATACTTTTTTTGCTCCTGGCTAACAGAAAATCCAAAGTCCTTACCATCTGCAGAAAGATGTGCTCCGGATTTTAGACTAGGAAGTTGTTAATATATCAAATCTAATCATGTCTTATTTTTTTAAAAGTATATCTGGAAATTATTAGTTAGTTATGAACATAGTTGAAGGGGACGTTAATGTAAATAGTTACACAAAATTAGCTTATAATAGTAACAGTGAGTATTTAACCCCTTAAAGACAGAGCTGTTATATTATTTTTTTGTACCCTTCGTGACAATGGCTGTTTTAAAATTTCGTGTTTACTCGTGTTTAGCTGTAGTTTTCTTTTTCTCATTTACTGTACCCACACGAAGAGGGCATTCTTTAGATATCATTATGTTGATCATATAATAGCCTACCCTTTTATGACTTTTATTTGAAAAATATTTTACTAATCGACAAAAGCTAATGAAAAAAAACCTGCTTAATAGATTCCAATCTTTGTCCTGAGTTTAGAAATACCCAATTTTGTAATGCTTTTTTGCAATATGTTATAGGGCAATAAGTACAAGTAGCATATTGCTATTTCAAAACCATTTTTTTTTTGGAGGGGGGTAAAAAGACCACATTTGGGACATGCACAATTCAGTTTTTCCACTATGAATTTTGACATGTCCTATTTGGGACATTTTTGAAGTAGGTCAGTCCATTTTAACCCTATCAAACCATATATGTTTAAAAACTAGACACCCCAGGGAAAGATACACTTGTTCCACTCAGCGTCCAATCAGCAAAGCTCCTATCCGTCTGTTTGTGAAAAAGTTCACTTAGGAAGAGTGAACTACATTGCTGTTTCAAGAAAGTGTATGATAACACATGTTATCAGACAAGACTGACTGGAACCCATTTAAGATATTTTATATTAGTGGTAAGGACATGACATGAATGGTTGAGACAATTTTTTACTGCTTACTTTGTCTGGTGTATAGATGAGTTGTTTAAGGCAGGGCACTTAATAGTACATTGTTTCATTTAAAGCATTTTATATTTACCTTCAGGGGTCCTTTAAAAGAAAATCTCTTATGGCATAAACTTCGGCTTGCATGTACATAGTACTAATGGAATTATCTTTTCACATACAAATACATTTGTTTTTGTCCTCATGTATCTTTCTACATTTGTAGTGTTGTCTTTTTCAACCTATATTTTGGAATAGTTGCTCCCTTCTTGAGCCAGTGTCATCAGTAATTCTCATGTATGAAACATGAGGTATTACTGTTGTATGTCTGTTCTTTAAGCAGTCTTATTAAGTTTTTTGGTTTTAACATACACCACGTAAAGGAACAGCTATGTGGTTTTTGGCAGGAATGTTCCCCTTCAGATAGTAGAATGTAATAGTATGTCCTTTAGCAATCTCCACTAAAGGTACAGGATGTACTCTGTCGGCTGGAGCCTCCATTGTTCACTCTGATGTGACAAGAGACTGTGGACAGCACTCATGAGCATGTTGTGACACTTACACTATTTGACCGCCTGAACAAACGTGGAAGTACTGACACCAATGGAAACAACCGTCGAAATTGAGACCCTGCTGCTGGGGTATCTCATGATCTCCTCATACCACATGTGCTGTGTCAGAAAAGCAGGGTGTAAGAAAATATATAGGGCCAAACACAAACTTCGTATCAGGAACAACACATAAATATGTATGTGCGTCAAAAATAGGCAGAGTCACTTAGATGCAAACAAAGGTGAAACATTTAATACGAACAAAAATAGACGAATATAAAAAGTAGGTAACAAAAATACGAAACAAGTCTTACAAAACCTTCAAGAGGAATTTAGTTCATGACATCTGTCCTATGCATTCCTGAGGATGGAGGGAGGGAGTGTTGGGACGTGAAGAGTCCGTGGTTGGCAAATACATCTTCTCTCGACCTCTCTTCCCATGCCTCTCCATGTCTTACAAAAGCCTAGCTTATATGTGGATTGGATAGTGATGTCAGTGTATTGGTCTTCACCTAATTGGGTAAACATGCTCACTAAGATCTTTACACGTCGAAACCCTATTTTAGGTGGTCGCTGTACGTATATTGTAATGCCCTTTTAGAGTTACAACTATACCATGCATTAACAAGTTACTATCCTATCTATAGAATGCCTGTTCAGCAAATCCTTCATTCTATATTTAAGGTCAAGGAAACCTTGAAACCTATCATTGAAACATATTAATATATCTTAATTATCATTTATTTATGCCCAATGATTACATATCTTTGACTATTGCCTATACTAATAATTATAAATGGTCCATTTCTTAATTGAGGTTAGAAAATGTATTAGAATCTTTTACACAGGGATACAGAGCCTGCTACCTGATTACTGGATGTGAAGCACACGTTTCAGCTTTCTACCACACAGTAAACTCTATCATCTTTAAATGTGGTTGATGCACCCCTGTTCTAAAATGCTTTCTGATTTTGTAATTGCTCATATATATTAAACAATTAACTCAAAAGTACTTTATATGAAATAATTTTATATATATATATATATATATATATATATATTCATGTAAGTTATTTGAAAAGCATACAACTAGTAAATATCAAATGATTAAAGTATTAGTATAAATGTCTATGAATGCATATACCGTATTTTCCCATGTATGAGACGCACCTTTTTTCGAAAAATGTGGGGTCTAAAAACTAGGTGCATCTTATACAGTGGTTGTAGATTGCAGTTACTACTTCCCAGTCCCTCCCTGCAGTCACACTGACAATCGGCCCCGCCTCTTTCCTTATAGCGTCCACATGACTAAGCAACTCATCTAACAGTAAGTAATGGTTAGTGGGATGTTTAGGGTTAATTTAGGGACAGTTATGGTTAATGGGGTCTTTAGGGTTAATTTAAGGGCAGTTATGGTTGATGGGGTCTTTAGGTTTAATTTAGGGGCAGTTAATGGATGGGAGTGATGAGGATGATGAGTATGAATTTTTTGATAAATTAAACTTGAGTTCAATATCTATGTAATACATTTTTTTTCAAATTTCGGGCCCCAAAATTAAGGTGCGTCTTATACATAGGGAAATACAGTAGATTTTCCACTAATTAGAATGTACTAAAAAACAGAAGCCTTAAATAGAACACTGAATTATCACATTAAAAATAAAATGTACTCCACATGACACACAACAGGATAGATTTTGTGATATGTTATTGTCAAATTTCTAAAAGCATCTACTTTAGAATCCCATAGGTTTTTTTCTAGCACCTGGCAGAAAAGAGCTATCATTACAAATTCATAGGAATGACTGTTCAAAGGAATGTTTGAAGTTCTCTGACAGCCTATCAATTTGATATTGTTAAAAGTTTGATATACTAAATAGCACAAGATTAAAAATAGTGAAAAATATTTATTGTTCTCTGCTGTTACTTGATACAACCTGTAAAAGGTTAAACTACGTTTTAAGTACAATCCCAATTGGAACTTGATTATTTCCTAAAAGTATAATTGTTATTATCTGCAACTAATTTTCATATTTTTCCCATTAAGTTTTGGTTAGTTGCACCCAACGGTGTTCATATTTTGAGAATCTATTTTGTATGTTTTCCTGAGGGGTGGAGTTAATCTTGTTGAGGTGAAACTGCTTTTCATATCTACCGACCAACTCTCTTTCCTACTCAACGTTACACAACTTTTAATTTATAGCTAGAATAATTAACATTTCAGCTCAACATTACTTTTGTTGAATTACAACATCATGAGTTATGAAGAAGGCAAAATTTTGAAGAAGCTGGTCTCTGAATAATGTTCATTGTAACATATACATTGGCTACATATGTATATACAAAGAGACACAGAAGACTGACCCCTTAACGGTCACATACAACCCACAGCTTGAGGTCCTATGCAAAATACCAAAAAACCTTCAAACAACACTACATACGGAGGAGAAACTGAAAGAAATATTCCCACTCCCTCCTCTGCTCAGTTACAAGTAACCCCCAAAGGGCTCCCTAAACAGACCAACTATGAAGGCACTTCTCCCTGTCACTGGAAAAGGTGTGAAACCTCTGCACACACATATAAATAGCACAGACACGGTACCCGTGCCACATACAGGTTTACACCATAAAGTTAATGGTATCTTTGTGTGCAAGTCATCCAATGTGGTATACAGTGGGGCAAAAAAGTATTTAGTCAGCCACCAATTGTGCACGTTCTCCCACTTCAAATATGAGAGACAGAATGGGGGGAAAGAATACAGGAAATCACATTGTAGGATTTCTAATGAATTCATTGGTAAATTCCTCAGTAAAATAAGTATTTGGTCACCTACAAACAAGCAAGATATCTGGCTCTCAAACAGTCACACTCCAAACCCCACTATGGCCAAGACCAAAGAGCTGTCGAAGGACACCAGAAACAAAATTGTAGACCTGCACCAGGCTGGGAAGACTGAATCTGCAATACGCAAGCAGCTTGGTGTGAAGAAATCAACTGTGGGAGCAATTATTCGAAAATGGAAGACATACAGGACCACTGATAATCTCCTTCGATCTGAGGCTCCACGCAAGATCTCACCCCGTGGTGTCAAAATGATCACAAGAACGGTGAGCAAAAATCCCAGAATCACACGGGGGGACCTAGTGAATCACCTGCAGAGAGCTGGGACCAAAGTAACAAAGGCTACCATCAGGAACACACTACGCCGCCAAGGACTCAAATCATGCAGTGCCAGACGTGTCCCCCTGCTTAAGCCAGTACATGTCCGGGCCCGTCTAAAGTTTGCTAGAGAGCATTTGAATGATCCAGAAGAGGATTGGGAGAATGTCATATGGTCATGATGAAACCAAGGTAGAACTTTTTGGTAGAAACTCAACTCGTCGTGTTTGGAGGAGAAAGAATGCTGAGTTGCATCCACAGAACACCATACTTACGGTGAAGCATGGGGGTGGAAACATCATGCTTTGGGGCTGTTTTTCTGCAAAGGGACCAGGACGACTGATCCATGTAAAGGAAAGAATGAATGGTGGCATGTAGGATCTTTCAGCATGACAACGATCCCAAACCCGGGCAACGAAGGAGTGGCTTCGTAAGAAGCATTTCAAGGTCCTGGAGTGGCCTAGCCAGTCTCCAGATCTCAACCCCATAGAAAACCTTTCAAGGGAGTTGAAAGTCAGTGTTGCCCAGCGACAGCCCCAAAACATCACTGCTCCAGAGGAGATCTGCATGGAGGAATGGTTAAAAGCACCAGCAACAGTGTGTAAAAACCTTGTGAAGACTTACAGAAAACGTTTGACCTCTGTCATTGCCAACAAAGGGTATATAACAAAGTATTAATATGAACTTTTGTTATTGACCAAATACTTATTTTCCACCATAATTTGCAAATAAATCCTTTAAAAATCAGACAATGTGATTTATGGACTTTGTTGTCTCATTCTGTCTCTCATAGTTGAAGTGTACCTATGGTGAAAATTACAGGCCTCTCTCATCTTTTTAAGTGGGAGAACATGCACAATTGGTGGCTGACTTAATACTTTTTTGCCCCACTGTACCTTATAATGTGTGTTTGCTGCCCCAATTCTGGAGTATACATACATGAAACAGGCCAGACCATAGAAGGCAGATTAATTCACCTAGACTTAATGTGAATAGAGAAAGGGCAGACACACCTGTACGAGACCACTTGTGCCAAAATGGACACAGCATCAAATATCTGAGGGTCACCATATTTATTGGGATGTTTCCAGACACAGAGAGAAAGGAATACAAAGTCATGACAACAATTGACACCCTTAATTCAGACCTAAATTGTGATAAAGAATTTATGTCACAGTATACATTACATTACACTATCCCTACAATCAATCTTACACAAAGACATAGTCTGTGACCATCTACAACACCAAAAGAGACTGTTTTGTCCAAATGTTACATTTCACACCAACATACCAACAGCACATTTACATTTCCTTTTAACATCACTGCAGGAGTTCAGGAGTTTTTAGTCTTTTTATACGAACTTTATTATTAATAAAAATTGCCTGTTTCGTGCATTCGTATGACTGATAGGTAGAAAAAGCCAAAAAATGAGGGGTAGTCTCATTGATTGTTATGGCTGTGATTGATGGGTCCAACGGCATTAGGAGTTTGAAGGAGAATGTGACAGATGGTAAGGGACTGCCTGGGGTGAGAGCGATTTTATTGTTGAAAGGGTCATAATGTGTGGAAATTTCTAAGGTAGGGAGAACACATTTTTTTTTAGAATTCACCTTAAATTAGGTAGTAGGACAGCAGATGACAAATAATAGGATAGGCAAGTCTGGTACAAGTGTTGAGAATGATCAGTCACGATCAAGAATGACTACATTCCAAAGTATACATTTTATAGGTAAATTGGAACTCTTGCAAAAAAAAAACCTTTGCCTTAACCCCTTGAGGACAATTGACATGCCAGGCATGTCATGGAAATTCATCCCCTTAAATACAATTGACATGCCTGGCACATTGTGGGGTTAAAAAAGCTCAGGTGGTGTTGCTGCAATACTTTGACACCGACACGGAAAAAAATGTTGAAAGGCTGTATGCCTTGTAACCCCTTGATGACAATTGATGGTCTGGGCACGTCAATTGGTAGCGAGAGTTGAGGTACCAGGACCATCATGGCTTTAAACTGGTGCAGTGATCAATGGCCACCATGGACGCGCTGTGACCACTCCGGAAAGCAGTCACAACCGCCACTGCAAGGTTTTGCTACTTGCAAGATGACGGCGCGTCCTTTAAAAAAATAAAGAAGTTGAAAAAGAAAGAGGGTCTTTCCAAACCCTCCTGAGAAATCTGGCTCCCCTTGCAGGTTGAGTACAGGTACAGCATTCAACCTTGCAAGTTAAGGAGCCCAGCTTTCTGATCACAATGTGATTAGTAAAAGAAATGTAAAAAATTATAAAAAAGTAAAAATGGTAACATGTAAAAATAATTTCCTACTGTTGTCACCATCAGCGGAACCTTCCAGTTCCAACAAAGTGTAAAAAAAAAAATATATATATATATATATATATTTATGAGCAAGTTCTAAAATTAGCTCTTTATCTTCAAACAATTCTCACATGGAAAGAGTTAAATTACTGGCATGTTAAATGCCCTTGGGGTGTCTACTTTTAAAAAAAAATATGATTTGATGGGGTAAATAGTAAATTGGCTGGCTTCAACAATGTCCGAATTAACACAGGGGGAAATTTCCAATTTGAAAAATGGAGTACCCGTACTCAGGAGATGTTGCTGAACACATATTGGGGTGTTGTGTGACATATACCAGGACCTGTAAATTCATACCTAAAGTACGTGTGTGGGGAAAAATACACACAAAAAAATACTACTGCAAACTTTGAAAAAATGCTGGTGGTAGAATGTGTGCATGCAAAGAGTTAAAATACTAGCATTTGAAATACTATTGTCTATTTTTCAAAAATATATGGTTTGATGGGGCAAATTGCATTAGACGGCTTCAAAGATACCCAAAATAGCACATGGGGGAAGAATTACCAGATTTGGAAAAATGGTTTTGAAATTGAAAAACGCTACCTATACTTATTGCCCCATAACGTGCAGAAAAAAGCAAAAAAACGACCCCCAAACCTCCCCGGAGCTTGGGCCGGACCAGATACAGAAAGGAGAGTCGAGGAGAACGGTCCCCCCATATGAATTTACGGAACACCCTATGGCAGGCTTTGAAATACGCATTGTGGAGGAAGATGGGCAAACATTGCATAAGGTATAAGAACCTAGGAAGGATATTAATTTTTATTACCCCTATGCGGCCAAACCAAGATATGTGTGGGACAGCCCACCTACGAAGGTCGCCGTGTACCGTGGAGAGTAGGGGATCAAAATTTAAAGATTTAAGCTTAGAAAGGTCTGCCGATATCCAGAGTCCTAAGTACTTTATGGCCTTATGCTGCCAACGAAAGGGAAAGGACCTAGCCAGGTTATCTCGAAGGGACTGGGACAAATTAATTCCTAAAAGCTCCGATTTTTGCAAGTTAATTACATAATTAGAAAGGCCCGTGAAAACCCAGAGCTCCTCAATGATGTGCGGGAGTGAAGTGGAGGGCTGCGTGACCATGCAAAGCATGTCATCAGCATAAATGGCAAGCTTATGCGTATGGTCAGCAATGCGGAGGCCAAAAATGTCAGCGTTACCCCGAAGCGCAGAGGCAAGGGGTTCCATTGCCAGGACGAACAGCAACGGGGAAAGGGGGCAGCCCTGACGGGTGCCATTGTGTATGTGGAAACATGAGGACAAAATGCCATTCAATTTAACTTGCGCAGAGGGATTGGAATATAGGGGGCCGACTAGATTGAAAAATTGCCCCCGAAGACCAATCGAGGACAACGTTCGGAACAGGAAGGGCCAGGCCAAACGCCTTCTCAGCGTCCAGGGATAATAAGACTAGTGGGGTGGCGTGATGGGTGGCATGTGCGATCAGGTTTAGCACCCTGATAGTGTTATCTCTGGCCTCCCTCCCAGGAATGAACCCAACCTGGTCCCTATGGACCAGGGTAAGGATATATGGGCCTAAACGTAACGCCATCACCTTGGTCAAAAGTTTAAGGTCCGTATTGATCAGAGATATGGGGCGATAATTAGAACAGTGATCCGCATCCCTCCCGGGTTTGGGGATAACTACTATATGAGCCAGATTGGTCTGGGGATCGAGCGGCTGACCCTCCGCCAGAGAATTGAAGAATTTGGTCATGTGAGGCCCCAAATATGCCTTTTAACCCCCAAACAACATGAGAAACCCCTGCATGTGGGTATCACTGTACTCAGGAGATGTTGCTGAAAACATATTGGGGTGTTTTGTGAAAGTGACCTATACCAGGAGCTGTAAATTCATACCTAAAATTCATTGAGGGGCGGAAAAATTGTCAGGCTCCATTCAGGCTGCAGAGCTGCTTCTCTCTAGTTCCCCTGTCTCTCTAGAGTTCCCCCCATCTCGCTAGAGTTCCCCCCCATCTCGCTCGAGTCCCCCCCCCATCTCGCTAGAGTTCCCCTTTGCTGTAATCCATTCCTGGATTTCCATATGCTCTGTTCTGTTTTTTGCTTCAGCTCTGTTTCCTTTATAAGGTGTGCCCCACCCGTTTGTTATGTTTGTCTCAGTCAGCAGTCTAAAGGTATGTCCTTCTTGGTTTTGTGTTTAGAGTCAATGTTTAGTTTCAGTTTATTAATAATTTGCAGGGTTAAGTGCTAGGACCCACCGTATATTGGAGTACTTTGGCGTAGTGGTGGGCTAAGCATACTATGGCCATATGATGACGGAATCTCCAGTTGTTATCTTATAGTCCTAGGCTAGTTCCTGTATTCATGTTTGTCTGTCTCTTATGTACCTTTGCCCTCTTTTCCCTGAATCATCTGAGAATTTCAGATCCTCTCTCCTCTCCACAGGTCCCAGTTAAGATATCCTATCCTTGCTGAAAGGAGAAGCGTCTGGGGATCTTGGCTCCTCACTCCATCCCTTGTGTTCCTTGTTCCCTGTACTTTGCTGTGTCTTGTAAATGTATGTCTTGTCTGGCTATGTTTCTTGCTCGGTCTCCCTGCTCCTTGCTCTGTCCCCCTTGCTTGCTATGTTCTGCTGTTTATCTGCTTAGCTTCCCTACTCCCAGCCTGCAGCATCCTGCACATTCAGCTGGAGAGCTATGTCTCATGCCTGCTCCAGGGTGCCTGCAGGATATCACCGTCTTGTTTTGTTCTGGACAACATCCTGTCACGCATCGTGTGACTCACTCAGCCGTCCACCATATACCCCATCTCCCCAACAACCAGGGAAGCCGGGGAGACGACTCAGCAGGAGAGCCAGCCCCCACGCTCAGTGTCCCATCTCCCCGGCAACCAAAAATCAGGGGCACCATTAGATTGATCCTTAGAGCGTTTCAAACTGCCACATGCTGCCTCTTACAAGATGCTGGCTCACATTCAAAATAAAAGAGTACCCAGAGGATATCTTCAGACCCTCCTGAGAACTTTGCAGGTACTACAGCCAACCATGTAGGTCAATTGAGCCCAGCTCACTACTTACTATGTCATCAGTGAAATAAAAAAAAAAATTAAAAATGTGAAACTGTAAAATTATTTTAAATTTTTTTTTAAAATGTAATAAAATTTTAAAATAAAGAAGACCCCAGTCTAGTTTTCAAAAATATATGGTTTGATGGAGTAAATTGAATTGGCTAATTTAAAAAGATGGGCATAGGCACAAACTGACCAGATGACAATTTTTTTAAAAAATGTGCACCTCCCAAATGTGACCAAACAAACCTATAAATGTACAGTTTCATTGGGTTAATTGAATTGTCTGGGTTGAAAGATGCCCAAAATAGGGTAATATTGCTGAACACATATTGAGGTGTTGTTTGACAGTGACCAGGAGCATTAAAAAATAAAAGTAAAAAAAAATTACTACCACAAAGTTTGATAGTAGAATTAATGCATGTAAAGAGTTAAAATACTATAATTTTAAATACCATGGGGTTGTCTAGTTTTAAAAAATGTATGGTTTAATGGGAGTAAATTGAACTGAAAGGCTTCAAAGTTGTCCCAAATAGGACACGGGGGCATAATGTCAAAATTCCAAGTTGAAAAATTGCGCATGTCCTAAATGAGGCCTTTTACCCCCCAAACAACCCAACAAACCCATGGTAGTATCACTGTACTAAGGAGAGGTTGCTGAACACATACTGGGGTGTTGTTTGATAGTGACATATACCAGGAGCTGTACATTCATACCAATGTGTGGAGAAAAAACTTTAACCAGTTTCAAAGGTATCCCAAATATAGCACATGAGGGCAGAATGACCAGTAAAAAAAATGGTTATGAAATAGCAATATGCTACTTGCACGTATTGCCAAAAAAGAGCAAAAAAAGATAAAAACATTGGGTATTTCTAAACTAAGGACAAACAGTAGAATCTACTTAGCAGGTTTTTTCATTAGCGTTTATAGATAAGTAAAAGATTTTTCAAATAGAATTAAGAAAAACTGCTTTTTCAATTTTTCACCTTATGTGATAATTTGTATGGTAAATTAAATAATATGATCAAAACAATGGTATCTAAAGAAAGCCCTTCTTGTCCCGAAAAAAATAATACATAACTTGTGTGAGTATACTAAATTAGATTAAATTCTTCTCATCCTGGTGCCATGTGTTCTCCAGGTTAGCGAGGCACCTGGCCATCCATGCGATGTAAAAGAAAACATGATTCATCAGACCGGGTCAGCATGGGGACCCTGACTAGTCTGTGGCTGCGCAGCCCCATACGCAACAAACTGAGATGCTTTGTGTGTTCTGACACCTTTCTATCAGAACCAGCATTAACTTTTTCACCAATTTGAGCTACACTAGCTCATTTGTTGGATTTGAATACACGGGCTAGTCTTCACCCCCAACATGCATCAATGAGCCTTGGCCACCCATGACCTGTTCACCACTTTTCCTTCCTTGGACCACTTTTTATAGGTACTGACCACTGCAGACCGGTTCCACCACACAGAAGCTGCAGTTTTGGAGAAGCTTTGACCCAGTCATCTAGCCATCACAATTTGACCCTTGTGACTCAGATCCTTACGCTTGTCAATTTTTCCTGGTTCTAACACATCAATTTTGAGGATAAAATGTTCACTTGCTGCCTAATATATCCCACTCAGTAACAGGTCCTGTGATAGCAAGATAGCAAGATTATCAGTGTCATTCACTTCACCTGTCAGTGGTCATGCTCTTATGTATATAAGATACACTTGTGCTCCCTACTGTGTCATGTGAATCGCAGAAATAAAATGTGGTCACCCTGGCCCTCACTGGCTAGATATGTTGCTAGTCTCCTGCAATGTAACGTTAATGTCTTTATGCCCAAATGGGTTGTCTGTGCACTCAAATGACTTGTTTGCACCATCTTTGCACCCAGACTCCTTGTCAGTGTCTAGGCCATGTTTGCCACCAAAAAACATGAGTAGAAAAGAAAATCCTGGTGGTGTGGGGGGGAGGGATCATCGGGGGAGAGAAGGGTCATTTGGGGAGGGGGGTCTATACCATTTGTTCTGTAAGGTGCCCCAAATTTGTTCTAGGAAGTAGTACCTACTCTATAGTTTACTTCAATTAGTCAACAATCTTCTGGTTGGCTTCTGAAATGCTTTTAAGCCTCCCATCCATACCCCTTGAGATGTTAAACTTTTTAATTTCTAGCAGCATTTTCAAGTATTGTTTAGATTTGTACACAATATGTCTAAAACAAAAGAATTTGACTAGTCAGTGCAAACATGTCCTTTGATATAAAAATAAAGCACTGTGGGATTACATGACCTCCGGTTTGTTCACATAAAATTATGTGTACTGTGGTGTTTTTTGGATTTTTTTTGCTTCACTTGTTTGATAGAAATAATGTTATGTCTGAACTGAAATGATCTTTTCAAGATGTATTCCTAAGAAAAGTGATTTTACATTATTCTTAAAAAAATGACACATTTAGTATAATAATGAACAATGTCAGATTCTTTGAGAACTCCATTAAAATAAAAAAAAATGTTAAAATGCTTTTCAATTTTTGTATAATTTGGGAAAAATACATATATAGAAGACTGTAAAAAACATTCTTCCATTAGCCATAAAGCAAATTTTTGTCTTTAATTTGAATTCAAGATGTGTATGTTGAAAATGGATCTTGTTCTTTGACTGATACTACAAAGACCTTACCTAACACTATGGGTGCCCAAGTACCTCTGGTTCTAAGCATAAGTAGCCGTGGATATTGTAACAATATGCAGAAAAAAGTATGCATTTATTTTAGTACTTTATCTCATTTTGTTGAGGGGTTTATTGAACTCATCTTCAGGCAATGTTTTTTTCATGCTCAATCAGGCTATATGTATATATTTTGAATAGTACTTGTTTTTTTTTTTTACCACTAGAACTAATTCCAAATCAGTGTGCATTGTATTTGCACATCTTAGCAATTACTCATACCCCTACCTTTATCATAACTATGTAACTAAAGTGATTTTATTTTAGAACACCGGCATGCACTTTAGCATTAAGTATGTGCTCTCATTCTGTAGAGGTAAATAAGTATATAAACAAGTACATGTCTTGTGGTTTAATCTACTGTACAATGTACAACCTTTAATGAAAATTGATTAAAAAAAAGTCTAATTAAATAAATAAATAAACCTAAAAAACTGCACTGCCATGATAAGGCTCATTATACATGGTCGGACAAATCTATGGGGATAAACAGTAAACTGTAGTCTGTGCCACCACTCCTCTCAGATTTTCAGTGATTAAGAGTCCTAGTGACTGAATCTGTTACTCCCTACATAGCCTACCATTACTGACATAAAGTGCATTACTATGAACATATGCATTGGTATTACACCCGTTTTACAGACTACACCAGATGTATCTTTATTCTGTATGATATGTGTAAGTTATTTTTATTGGAAGTAAAACACCATGAGCAGAGGAAATAGTACAGAACAATGTAAAATTCAACGCAGGTGTAACCACCAGAGTTGGTGGCAATACAGAGTTAAATTTTCTATTGAAATCTGTAGACAAGATCCCTGCATAATTCTTAGGGTCATTTACTAACATTACATGGTGGTTCAACAAATATAGTAGTGGATGAAAACAATTCTATAAGCACTTTTAGGATGATAGGAAAGAAAGTAAGAAAGAAGAGAGGGGAAGGGAGGGAAGCGGGTAGCACACCTGGTACATAGGGTTTGAAATGAGGTCGAAGAAGCAAGAGTCGCTCCGAAAACTGTCAATTTGCCAACCAAGAGGCAGAGTGGACAGCTTATGCCAGATGGAGTCATTGTATTAATAGTTGATATCCACAGACTTCAGGAAGGAGGACCAGTAGTACCATTGAGTTTCATGTTGCTCACCCTGGCCCTAAGCAGTAAG
Organism: Spea bombifrons; assembly: GCF_027358695.1. Classification (NCBI taxonomy): domain Eukaryota; kingdom Metazoa; phylum Chordata; class Amphibia; order Anura; family Pelobatidae; genus Spea; species Spea bombifrons. The sequence goes on from NC_071090.1 coordinate 56,290,273, forward strand.
AACCAGGCCCTCCATGTTTTTGATGAAGTCAATGGTATGTAACCATCTTGTTATTGGGGGAGATTTCCCTCTGTTTCCAGGAAAGGGGAATGTCGGCTTTTGCAACGTTTAATAGATGAATCATCACAGATTTCTTGTACTTCGAGATTGTGCGTGGTGTGTAGTGCAATAACATAGAGGTAGGCAACTCTCCTATAGAGGGGTCACCCATGTGCCTACTTTTTCCCATAATCTTATTCTAAAAGGGCTTGAAAGACAACTCCACTGTGACGGACCGACCAGGGACCTCAAGTTGTCCCTCTCCGCCAAGAGCGACTTCTCCCTTCAGGACAATAAGCTTCCGTGGCTGGGGCCTGAACAAAGGAGGAGTTCAGCCCCCCTAATCGTTCCCCAGCAGTACCTACACGGGTACGTTCTCCATTACGCCCACTTCCATCTCTCTAGACCCAGCCTCCCAATCAATAAAGACCCTTGCGGTGGGGACCCGCATGATCCTTACCCTGGCTACTCGCACAGCCACTGTTCTGCCAGTTTGTTCCCGGCGATGAACCACGGTCAGCTGAACCAAGGTCAGGGTAGCTTTGCTGTCCCAAAGTCCCTGTACCTGCCGACCGTTGACCCACATTCTTTGCCTGTGGTGCTTCCTGTTATCGGCTGCGGCTGTCTCTGGAAGCAGGTCCAGATTCCACACAGTGGACGGCTTCCCCTGGAACTGTCGCTAGTCTTCTTCACATCTCCCGGGATGGGTGTCTCTCCTGTGGGCAGTCCCGCCGGTAGTGGCCCACTTGGTCGCATGTGTGGCATCTCCCCCTCGTGACATTTTGTGGTGGGCGGGAGTACGTTACCGGTGTGTGACGGCTTGGAGGTGGATTATGTGGGGCTGCTGGTATCTACCTTGTTGCAGGCGGGGCTGCTGGTTTGTTTATGGCAGTTGATGATCGCCTGGCATCCATATACTGGTCTGCCAGTACCGCCGCCTTGTCCAAGGATGTGGGTTTCTTATCTTTTACCCATTCTTTGACGGATACCAGCAAATGTTCGTAAAACTGTTCCAGGAGTATTAGCTGCATGACATGATCAATTGTCTCTACCTGGCAGCCGGTCACCCAGCCTTCCGCTGCCCGGGTCAGTTGATGGGCCAATTCCGTAAACGGCTGACCTTCTTTACTGCGTAAATTCCGAAATTTGATCCGGTGAGCCTCCGGGGTGATGCCATACCTGTCCAGCAAGCGTTTATTCACCTATCTTGATGATAGCCGCCTTGCTCTTGTTGCTGGCTATCAGTCCTCTAGCTTCCAGTAGATCTTTGAAGGTGCAACGCTTTAGTCGATCGTAGCCCCGCTCCATCCACTGGTAAGCTGTGTTAATGAGACCGGGGTCAAGCAAGCAGCTATATCTCCCCCAGCTGGGCTGGTCTCAGTGTCAGTCCTGGAGAAGTCGGATCCCGCAGCTGCCAACCAGTTGTGACGGACTGACCAGGGACCTCAGGTTGTCCCTCTCCGCCAAGACTTCTCCCTTCAGGACAATAATTCCCCGCAATACGTAGGCAAAATTCCCAATCAAAGTAAAGGGATATTGCTATCCAGTACCCAAATAACCAGGCAAGACTAATCTCTAGGTACAATAAGAGGAGAACTGATTTATTTTCGACACAGACGGCTGGATATATCCAGCAAAACACACATTAACATAAAACAAGATACTGGGATACAAACCGTCCCCTTAATCTGCCTCCCAGGGGAAACAGGGACAGTAAAGGGATTAACAATACAAAAGGACACAGACACCACTAAAATAAGGAATACATATTGTCTGGATTAGATTATCTCCCAGACCTTAGTGTGCCGTGTGCAAACAGTCAGGAAATAAGGCAATAAAACACATTTTTATTAATAACACACAAAAAGGCTTCATGTCACTAGATAACATTAACTGAGGGGTAGGGTGACTCTAGGAACTGTCACATCCACCATATGTGGAGTAGCTCTCCATGTGACTTCTGACACCTACCGCACCTGTCCCAGTAATCTTCTCTGTTCGATAGGGATCCAGGGCTTTGATGCCGGAATCCACCACTCTACCACCCTAGCAAGATGTGCCGTGTGCCGTGAGGTAATAACTCTCAATGTCAGGAAGGCCCATACCAGCCTCCACTTTCTTTCTTGTGAGGTGCTTGTACGCTAATATAGGAGATCTGTTATTCCAGATGAAAGCTGTAAGGGGCCTGTGGCATTGTTTAAAAAAGAGTTGTGGTATCTAAATAGTAAATGGTATGTAAATAGGGAGGGTTTGTAGCAAGTACAATATTCTTGGGAGTATGTTCATTTTTATTATGCCCACTCTACAAAACCAGGTAAGGTGGGGCCACGGCCATTTGTGAAGGTCATCCAGGTATGGACTGCAGTAGAAGAGTAAAGTTGAGCGTAAAGAGGTCTGTGAACAAAGCAAACCTAAGTGTTTCATGGTACCATTTTCCATTTAAAGGGGAATTTGATTTTAAGAATGGATACTACTGGTTAGCTGAGTTTGTGATGGTAACCATTATGTCATCTGCATAGGCGGCCAGTTTGTGGGGCTTCCCACTTAGGTCTAATATCTTCTTGTTTCTGTGAATCGCACTGGACAGGACAACCTGTGTCATCAGTTCCATGATGGGCAGCCAGCCAGCAGGTTGAAGGGAATCAGGAAGTCACATGAATGACAAGAAGCCGGTGGTGTGTAGCCACAAGTCAGTACAGAAAATCTGTTTGCCCACGATCATAAAAAGCTTGTGTTGGTTCCTCCAGTTGGGGTCTGTCCCCAGTTCACTCTTCTTTTTAAAGGGGAGATATGTGACAGAATTACCTGTCATACAGGGCCCCCAAGGTACTCGGAGATGGCTCCAGCCTGGCTGCCAAACAAAGATAGCACAGGTAGGAACTCCATTGTGTAAACTAATCTCATTAATAGGATTGCTGCCAGGGGAATTAAAGGTTGGGTTGTATACATGTACTGTATCTGTTTATCTATGTTAATGCAATTCTGTGGGTATATGAGGCTGTGTTTTACAATAAAATGTTCATTCTTGCTGTACTCAATTGAAGGTAGTTGTGTCTACTTATTGGGTACTCATAGCAGGGTTCCAAGGTGTGCATGCTGACTGGTGCTGAAAGTGATTTCGGGGATGTGACGGAACCCTCCATCACCGGGACCAGTGGAGAGGCCTGACTGCCAGCCTCCTCCCTATTGACTTTGGGCCCTGGGTTTGTAAAGACTTCTGTGGCTACCCCCAGCAGTATATCATCCCATCACTGGTTGAGGGGAGTATCTCTGTCAAACAGCCAGGATCTGCAACCAGGGAGTGACCGCCATTGTTTTAATGTAATATCAGACCCCTCCACCTCATGGTGCATTATTATGTCGTCCCCTTCCCCCCAGTTCCAGTACTACAGACATTTACCCGGCCATCCCTGGAACTGGTTTTGGCCAGCAATAGATAGTGGAGGACCCTATTGTATTGTTAATCCCGTTACTACCCCTGTTGTCTCTGGGAGGCAGATTAAGGGGGCGGTTTGTATCCCAATATGTTGTTTTTATGTTAATATGTGTTTTGCTGGATATATCTAGCCCTGTGTGTCCAAAATAAATCAGTCTTCGTTTGGTTTTACCTTACACCCAGCTAGTGACTGGGGGACCGGGGAAAGTGTGTTGTCCCAAGCTAAGGGAGCACAAGTAAGCGGAGGTAGTCGGTCGGACTAGCCAGCTCCGTGACAGGGGACAACAGGAGGATACATCTGGGTGATCTCTGGGAGTGACTACAGCTCTCTTGGTGAACCCGTTACAGTACCCATCAAATTTTTGAGGTCCAAGTCAGGGGACAGAGATGGCCATGGTAAGACCTTGATTTTATGGCCAGTAAACCATTTTTGTATTTTGATATATGTTCTGGATCATTTTCCTCCTAGAAGATCCAACCACAGCCCATTTTAAGCTTTCTGGCAGACACAGTCAGGTGTTCATTTAATATCTGTTGATATCTTATAGAGTCCATGATGCATCATAGCAAAATGTCTGGGTCCTCCGGGAGAAACAAAATTCCTAAAACATTAAAGAGCCACCCCCATATTTAATGTGGGCATGAGGTACTTTTCCGTATGGTGACCTCTCTTTTTTAGTGCTAAACCCAACTCTGGTGTTTATTTTGGTTTGAAAATCAATAATCTGTTGTCTAGATGGAATGACAAAACTAAGTATAGGGGGCATTACATCTGAAGATATATGCTGTTCCAAAATCTAATTTGACTCTTCATACATTTATATGTTGGCCCAATAAAAGGTTTCAACTAAAAGACTTCATCTTTTCATATAAGACAATACTATTTTTTACTTACTAAATATAAAATCTAGATATATAATGCATATGACACCCTCTTTGACAAGACTCTTTTAATATGAGATGATTAATATTTCCTTTCATGGTTGATGACCATTATTTTGATGATTCAATTGGTTTGGCTTGGAACACTTATTTTATGTCAGTTATATATTACTTAATTAATCATCTATTCATATTTTATTTCTTGCATCAAAGACATTATAGATAGTTTTTTGCAAAAACATACATTTGGGAAACCTTATTTTCTGAGTATTTCATAAGAACATCTCATAGTTGTACCAACCATTGGAAGAAATGAATATATGTCTAAGACATTATTTTGGCAGGTTGTTTATTTTTTTATAATGTAAAATAGAACTGCAAAGCAAACTGATCTTGCTATCTTCATGTATTAATGTTGGTGAGGGTAAAGAAGGAAAACTACACACCTTCATGTGCTAAATTCATTTATTTTGTTATCTAAAAAAAAGTACAGCTCATAGAGTATGTTTTGGGAGAAAGATGGCAGTAACAAGCTGTTTGGATGCTAAGATGGGACTGGGATCTCATCGAGGCATCCTGAGATACTAGCGACGTCTCTGCCATGAAGTACTTCTCTTCCAGCCCCCTCTAAATGGTGGTACTGTAGTATTGGGATCAAGAGATTGGCGGAGCTGCTTGTAAGAAATCATTGTTCTGATTTTATTAGACCTGAATGCAACTTGAGTGCCAGGAACATATGTTATCAATTATGTGACGTAGCTTGGAGGGTCTTCTGTGGAATGCCGGTGTATCCTATGACTGCTCCAATAGGATTTCTTAAATTCATATATTGCCCATATATAGTAAGAACGTATACCCTAACTGAAGGCAAAGGGGTATAAATACTAATGGTTACAAGGTCTTTTCTTTTTCTTTCTCCTTCATCTCACCAAGAATACTGAGCCTCCAGTACCGACGACCACTGTTCATCAATCAGTACTGTATGTATATTACTTTGTTACTAAATAAACCTACTTAAAAGCTGTGGTCTGTTTGGTCAGCTATTTTTTATTTTAGAAAAAAAGAGAGAAATACCTTGTCTCCCAGAGTGGGCCCCACAGGACAGCCGGGCCCCCTAGGTCAGCCAGGCGCTTAAAACAACTGTAATAGTTGCCCCTGATAAAGGCCCCATGTGAGAGGACATGAGAGTGAAATTATTATCATTATATAACATAATATGGGTGTGATTTTGGTTGGCATGGTTTTGATGTAGGGGAGCAGCATTTCATCCTTGGACTCAGACAGGACAATGTCTTGGCCTGACCCTGGCATTTGTCTTAGTAGAACAACACATTTTACCATAGAACAAGTATTTGGTGAACTAGAAATGAATAGGTGCATTTAATCTTAATCACACATACATAAAGTTGTATTTTAATATCTTTCATTGTCAACAGAAATATTTTAGGATGTAAATGGTCTCATGGCTCCCTAGTGCGACGGTCATCTGTTTAAACATCATTAAATTTAATAGAAGACAGAATAAGATGTAGGCATATTTTTGTGCCAAATTCAATTGGCATAATATGATCTCAATACACAATGCAATCATAATGTGTAAGAATGAATAATATATTTTCACTTCTAGGTCATATTTCTTCAAAACCAATTTGAAATTATTAAAATCTAAATATGAAAAAAAATATTTTGGCTTATTTTTTTATTATTTTCTTTCAGAATATTTGGCATATTATTTCCTGTTTTAGTTCTTGGTGCATTTGACAGATGGAATAAAAAATATATATCCTTAAACAAACTGTGTTATAGTCCTCACTAGGATATAAACAAACATTGTTTTCTATATCTAGCAATCTGCTAAAATCTTTTTTTAGTTGAATTATTTAATTAGTTCTATGGCCCAACTAAAGCATTATTTAGAAATAGGTTTTAAAACTTGTTTATTACTGTTTGATATTTTAATGTGTTCCTTCGCTAATTGAATTCAAGTGAAATATACAAGTGTTTTATTATATTTGTCACCTTATGCAACATGTTACTGTGTTTTAATCCCTTCTGTTTTGTGCCCAAAAACATTTTCAGCATTTTCACACGTGTCCTTAACATCATTTAAGAGCTTTCATTTGTAGATAGATGTATAGTCCATTTAATAAACATTTGATCTTTTCTCTGCTCTTGGATAATATACAATTTCAAACACAACACAGGTTTATATAAAAAAGTTAAATATATTTGTGGCACAATTATTGGCACCCTTTTAGTTAATACTTTGTTCTACCTCCCTAGGCAAAGATAACAGCTCTTTCTCTTCTCCTATAATGCACAATGAGGTTAGAGAACAAATCGCAAGAGACCTGAGACCATTCCTCCATATTGAATCTCTCCAGATCCTTCAAATCTTCGAAGTTCACTGGTGGAAGCTGGTGGGCTCTCCTTTTCAGTTCACCCCACATATTTTCTATGGGGCTCAAGTCAGGGGACTGAGATGTCCACGGTAAGACCTTGATGTTATGGCTAGTGAACCTTTGTATTTTGATGTATGTTTTGGATCATTATCATCATGGAAAATCCAACCACAGCCCACTTCAAGCTTTCTGGAAGACACAGTCAGGTGTTCATTTAAAATTTGTTGATATTTGATAGAATCCATGATGCATCGTAGCAAAATGTTTGGGTCCTCTGGAAGAAAAACAGCCCTAAAACATTAAAGAGCCACCCCCATTTTTCACCGTGGGTACTTTTCCATATGGCGACCTCTCTTTGTGCGCCAAACCCAACTCTGGTGTTAGTTGCAGCCCTACTATATACTAACGATTACTTTCATAATTGATTCTTTTTTTCTGATTATTTTTTCGATTAATCGCATTAAAAAAATATAATTTTTTTCATTTATTTACAATAATTTAATAAACAAACAGGATGTTACAAACAAACAGCAGAATAAAAAAAGTTTGAGAAAAATGCATTTCTTGTTTTTATTTCCCAATCTGCCCACCCCCAGCTATGCAAATTTGAGCCCAGGCTTGCCACACTGCCTCCCAAATATGCCTTATACCCCCAGATATGCCTTATGCCCCTGTGATATGCCACTCTGCCCTCTGATATGCCACTCTGTCCACCCCAGATATGCCTTATACCCCCAGATATGCCCCTCTGCCCACCAGATATGCCTTATATCCCCCATATGCCAGTGCCCTCTGAAATGCCTTATACCCCCAATATGCCCCTCTGCCCCCCAGATATACCCTATAACCCCCTATATGCCCCCCTAGACTTAACCCCCTGTGCTCCTGACTCCTTGGTGTTTAGTAGGGGCAGCCGGTGAAAGTCTGCGCAATGCGCGTAGACAACCTCCACTGGTGGCCGGCACTTTCGCTGGAGCGTCTATGACTGAGCACAGGAAGGTCATTTGACACCGGTGCTCCATCCTCTCTGGCAGCCGGAAAACGTTGCGCAATACGTGCAGACAACCTCCCCTGTGCTAGCCGATACTTCCACCGGGGCTTCTATGGTGGAGCACCGGAAGGTCGCGTCACGTTGGTGCTCCATCATAAAAGATCTGGTGGAAGTGGAGGACAGTAGCGGAGGATGTTTGCACGCATCACACAGATGCCTGCCGGCTGTCAGAGAGCAGGATCCGGGTCCCCTGCAGCGCCGCGGGGGCTCTGGATCTTAGTGTTATTATAAGATATATCTTAGGGATGCACCGGAATGAAAATTCTGGACCGAAACCGAAAATTCAGGATTTGCTTGGCCGAAACCAGAAATGACCCCCCTCCTTAAAAAACAAAACACAAAAAACTCACACTTTTTTTAAAAAGTAAGTAACACACCAAAATCGGAGAAAAAAATAAAATAACAATATTAATATATATATGATTGTTAACAGCAATCACACTGCTATCATGCCCAGGCAACCAGTACATGCTGGAATCTAGGTATGATAGGAGTGTGACTGCTGTTAACAATCATATATACATATATTGTTATTTTATTTTTTCCTCCAATTTTGGTGTTACTTACTTTTTTTTAAAAAATGTTTTTTTTATATATATAATGTCTAACAGCAATCATACTAATATCATGCCCAGGCTAGAGAGTGTGATTAAAGGCTCTCTATGGCATGCCACCCCCCCCACACACACACACTCACTCATATACTCAATCATTATTTACAGATACTCAAACACCCTCACCCACCCCCTTACCTGAACTGCAGATCTCTCACGTGCAGAATAATGCAGGGGCCCTGCTGCTTCCTCTCGAACAACTTATCTGGCCACGCCCCCAGTGGTAGAAGGAATGGAGCACAGTCACGTGATGTGCATTCACGTGAATCTGCTGGGTTCCTCCTTTTCCTGGCCGAGATGCACCAGTAAGCAGCACAGCCCCTGCAGATAATATTTTCGGCAATTTTATTTTATTTCGGCATTTTGACGATAATGCCCTTTTCAGCCGATATATTTTGGCCACCGGTAAATCGATTCAACTTATCGATAATGAAATTCGTTGGCAACGATTTTCACTATCGATTATTATCGATTTTATGGATTAGTTGTTGCAGCCCTAGTATATAGTATAGTAGGTTGAAAAAAAGACTTCAATGCATCAAGTTTAACCTCTCACACATACCTACTTCTAAACTTCATCCAAAAAGAACCCTACTTGATGCAATTTCCAATTGTGCCACAACAGGGGAAAAATCTTTCTTGATTCCATAGAGGCAAACAGATTACTACCTGGATCAACTTGCTAATGCTACTGTCCTTTTAAAAGTTGTACAAAAACAACAAAGTAGGTACTCTGTATCCACGCTTAATATACAGAGAGGAAGAGGTGCAGATCAATGAGGAAAAGGTGGGGCCTAGAGGGGAGGGGATGAGACCAAACTATAAAAGGAGTTTACAGTGAAAGAGGTGTGGCTTGGGCAGAAAGGGGTGGGTAAAAAAAGATTAAGTAGAGCTTGAGTTTAGTAAGGCCTAGGGCAGCAGAAAACCCAAATACACAACTGCACACCGATACTTTTTCATGAGGTTTCACGCCTTCATAGAACGTCAGGTTTTGTAAGATATTTTAGGCTAGAAAATGTGTATATTATAGTCACGCAAATACATTTAAGACAATATAGACACGCATCCTCTTCACAATTGAGTCAGAGCCATCATGTTTTCTTTAAATCATATAAAGAATTGATTTTCTCTTTCTTTTTATATTGAGAACAAAATGAGCTTTGATTAAAATAGCTGCTTCATCAAGTATTTTCTGATTAAGCATATGGTCAGTCTCAATAGTATGAGAAACCTGAGTAGAAACTACTTATCTCACCACTAGACCACTGGAACGGATTAATAACTGAGAAGGTAGTGTTTTCTAGAGATACACTATATATCAAGGAATAAAATTATTCCTTAGACCAGAGCATCCCTTAGCAGCGACTAATGTAATTCGTTTGTGAATATGGTATGAATATGGTTTCTAATTATATAAATGAAAGCCATTCTGATTGGAGGATTTTAACCACAAGGTATTATTGTACTTAAAAAATGATATTTAGACAAGAAATAATAATAATAATATTTGGCTCCCACAATTTTTATTATTGTTTTACTATTAGAATTAGTTTGATTATCTAATAATTTTCATATTTACTATAATTTCTTGGCAATTTAAATTTTATGGCAAAATATTTTCTTTCCACTTCAATTTTCCACTTGGATTTATATCAACAGTGCCAAGTTGGACCACAGGAACAGGAGGTGGTAGATATAATGGTGTTTTATTATTTTGAATAGAAGTGAATTCAGCATAGAAGAATCTTATGCCTTATTTGGGCAATGATGTAAAATGTAGTTTTACCTGTAATTTTAGTATACCCTTTGGAAGTTTGACATTATTTGCATCTAAATCTAATATGTAGAAGTACAGAAATATCAGAGTACTTATTTTTTTAAATTGTTGTTTTTAATACCATTGGGACAGACTAGTACAGTGGGATATAGTGATTGTTTTGGTAACAACCCTAATTATTTCCTTACGTTTTTATTTGTTGTTGCTGAGTGGATTGGAAGTAAACTGGTTTAATAATAATACATGCTGTTTTTATAACATGATGTCGTGCAAATGAGCCAAAAAATGATTCGGACAAAGTTTTGGGTTCATTTTTGGCCCTTTTGTTTTCGGGCACCAAATTTAATTCCCTGCCCATTCGTTTCGGCTGAACAATTTGGAGCATTTTTCATTTGAGAACGAAATTCATTGCCCAAAGCCCACATTCACTCACTCTCTCTCTCACGGTTTCTAAATGTTTCCCAATCTTCTCTGTCAATCACTCACTTCCACGTCTTATTCTTCATCTTCTATCATTTATATCCTCTTCTCTCTTTAACCTGCTATCTTTGTCCACAGAAATAACTTGGCATGAACCTTTGCCAAAATGGCAGTGATTGCGGTGCCGTCCTCTCCCTGATCTACCAGTCAAGGGACAGGACATCACTGAAAGTGCCGCCATTTTGTCCTAACTTGAACTAAGGGCAATATTGAGATGCTTGTAATGATCAAATATCATTAGAGATAAATATATAGAGATAAAATATAATGTATCTCAGTAGATTAATATTATGGGCTTGGTCATACGATAGTACCAGCATTTTGTATATTTGATAAAATATTGGTGTTGCATATTTTTTCTCATAAATATCCCTAACACTTTTAAGAAGTTAAAGGATGTGTAATTGCTCTGTCATATTTCCATCCCTTAATGAGTTTCTCTTGTTACTGGGTGAACTGCTGGTTTACTAGTATTGTGTGTTATTGTGTTTAATCTCAAGTCAAAGTTTGGTCACGTTCACTACCTGCCAAAGTTCTGCCTGGTCCTGCCAACTGCTTGTCCACTTCTCAATTTAACTAGTTCTATCCTGCCCACTTTTGATTGTAACAATCCCTGCTGCCTCCTCTGAAGAGAAGGAAAGGGGAGCCTTGGGCAACAAGGATACATATGGTGCATTCAAGTTATCACCCCATTGGTAGACTACAATCATCTTGCACAAGGTCACATTTAAAAAAAAATATCAACAAAATTGAGTCTGCTTAGGTTCACGTGCTTTAAAACCACTTAATCCACTCTTAAACTAAAAAGATTAAGTAATCAATTAATTAGAAATGGACAGCAGTATTGACCGTTCTAGTCAAATAATTTATTTAGAACATGCTGTTGCACTAGAGGACAACAGAATTGGAGAAATCTGCATGACATGTTTTGAGCAATTTTTCATTGCATGCAAATGTAATTAATGCTTAGTTGCTAGTTTTTTGGAAACGTGCTTTAACACACTTGACATAACAAGACATATAGAGGTAGAAGTGGTCTTATTACTGACTTTTAAGGGACAAATCATACTGTATGTACAAATCTAAGCAGCATGTTTAAAATTGTGTTTGTTTTTTCTATCCCTACATGATTTGAAAATTTGAAAAAATAATAAGTGTGAGCCTTAGGACTTTGCGTTTGTATTTGTGTACAAGCTTTGTTCATGTACTGGCTCGCTATGTCTTTATATTCTGCTTGTCTATCTACTTAACCTGCACCACCCAGCTGCTTTGTTTGCAATATTTTACTTCTGCCTTCTATACAGTAGCACTGTGCTCTTTGTTTGTCCTGAGGTAGTTTAGTATCTAGTTAACTTTATGTTTGAGAAAGGACTAATGCTAGAACCTACTTATTGTGAGATATGATATGATGCAAGCTAAACATTCTTTGACCATCAGGTGTGACTAAATTCTCTTGTACCAGCTGTGCTAGGCCTAACTACTAGTGCTGTGTCTGTGTTTGTGTTCTCCTTTTCTGTTGTGTGCCTCCATGTCTTTTAATGCTATTTCAGGAAATTTTCATTTTATTTTTTGACTTGCCATCAAAGACATTTCTACCTTGGTTGCTACCCTAAGCCTGTCCCAGAGCAGTGCCTCACTTCTGAGCAATAGAATATGTAATCAAATGCCAGTGATCTGTCTCTGAAATGCATGCAGTGTCTGGTACTGAATACTATGGAAATATGTACTAGCTCAGTTGTGGAGATCAGAAATCTCCCTTGTAATGAGCCCATAGGGCTATCTGCTTCTGATTCTGCAGCAACGGGACTGCCGCCCTCCTGAATGTACCACCTTAGGCCTAGTCGGCCTGGATTAGAAGATAGTGTGAATGCCTGGTTGTGTTAGTGTCTAATTGTGTTAGTGTGTGTGATCATGTTTGGGTATGTTAGTGTGTGTTACTGCGTGTTTCAGTATGTTATTATGTGTGACCACATGTGTTTGGGTATATAAGCGTGTAGACATGTGCAAATGGCAAAACATTTTAGTTTTTCGTTTCTTTTTCGACCCATTCATTTCCGGGCAACGGATTCCGTTTCCTGCCCATTTGTTTTGAAAAAAAATCGAGGGAGGCATTTTTTCAAATTAGGAAACAAAATTTGTTGTCCAATGCTCTCAGAAGCCATGGGGGTTTGATACTTAAATACTGCTCAGGTAGTTAGTACACCTAACCATTGCACCACCAGGTGACTTTTGGGCTGCTGGTCTCCCTGCCTCACCACAATAGATACCTGCCTGTTCCTGTCACATCTGTTGCTTGTTATGGCAATCAAGGGTCTATAAATACCTGAGCATGCTCCTAGCTAAGTGCTAGAACATTGTCTTCTTGGCCTATGTGAATCCTGAGGATTGTTGTATAACTTCTTGTTATTTGTATTTTGACCCTTGGCTTGGACATCGAAGCTGGTTTACACCTTTGTACTGTGGATCATCTGGACTAATTGGCGTTGACTTTGACTCCCCTCCTGTATTATTGTTTGGTACCATTCTACAGACCGCCTTGCCGTCTGCTCATTCTATGGACTCCGTTGTGTTCTGCCTGTACCTGCCCATTGTACAGACCCTGTTGCTGTAAGCCTGTTCTTAGACTCCCTGTGGGTTTTTCAGCTGTGTCTACAGATGGCACCAAAGAGAAAACATTTTTTGAAAGCCTTACTTTAACATTCTATTGATCCTCATTGTTTTATTTATATATTTTTGTATGTTTCCAACCATAGCTTTCCACAATAAAACCAGTTAAATGTAATATCAAATACATTAAATACAATAGATACTGAATCCAATTGCCCTTTCATATCTAAAACTAAATTAGGAATTCCTCAAGTTTTTGCTTTCCTTTTGGATCAAATGTGGCAACAAGCATTTGTAATAGGATTAACTTTTTGAATGTAAGTCCTTTTTCAACATTCATAACTATGTCACTGCAGCAATCAAGCCTTTTGGCATAACTCAGTATTGTGCTGCTACATAAAGCAATTTAATAAAGCATGTAAAGCCTCCAAGAACAACTTAAGTAAGTTACGTATTTTTGTATGCAGGTGTGTCTACAGAGGACACCAAAGAGAAAGCTTAAGGCTAAAGCAACACTCGTCTGCCTCCAGCCAATCTTAAAGCTCAATCGTGCCCCTGAATAGGGACTCTTACCTTAGCTAGCACCCATGCCCCTGACAGATGCCAACATTCACTAATTTCCGCTCTTTCTTACACTCTCAGAATTTCTCTCTACCTTCTCCCAGGACAAGTTCCACTTCTGTGTCTCACAGTGAGTATCTGTGTGTGCAAATTCCATGTTAGTGGGAGTATCTGTGATTGTGTGTTAGTGTGAATGCCCCTCCCAAGATCATTCTCTGGATCCGCCACTGTATTGATTACAGCTTATCAATATTGTTTGGCTGAAATAGACTACAATCATCTAATCACAATGCAATCAATCAAAATGTCTCAGTTCTACAATACAATTTACTATTTTTTGCTGTAATTGCAGACAGAGAAATGTATACTATATCACAAATTATTCATTCATTCATTATATCCTTTATTTTGTATTATTTTAGCATAGAACTGTTATAAAGTATTCTACATTTTTCTACATTATTGGCTAATTTTATTAATCCAGCTTTCGACTATAGCCTAAAATACTAATTCGCAAATTTAATAGCATTGTGTTCCCTTCCAATTCACTTGATAAAAACAGATAACTAAACCAACTAAACTAACCAGCTCTGTAAGTATATATATTTTTCTATTATTTTAAAAATACATTTCATTTAAAGACCTAATTACCTTCATTTAAGTATATTGCAAGGCCTGTTGGTTGAGTTAAGTATAAATAAAACCTAATTTATTTTATAATATAACTGTAATCCTTTTGCAGTCAGTTCAATGTACAGTGATCTCAAGTTACATTTAGAGCCATAACACATATTGGATTTAATGTTTGTATTCAATAAAGAAAACTATCAACAGCCACATGTTTTAGTTTTTTGTAGCATTTTGTCTACGGAACTTTGTTTGCAGGGTTTCTGCAGGATTCTTATACATCTGAATACAAATCTTTATGCTTTGTATGTCTTTGGCAATCACCAGAGAGGGAGAAACATGCCAACTCTGGATATACAGATCATTCTACTAGTCCAGAATTGATGCTTTCCTTTGTATGTTGGATTAAATTGGGTAACTGTCCACAAGACTGTTAGGAAACAAGTGAATCTTCTAATGACCTCTATCCATGAACATGCACAAACTGCACATAGGACACACAGGACAATTATCCATTGAGATGCTGGGTTGGTGCCTATTGCACGGTTACACAGAGCTTGTAATGCTATTAATAGTGTACTGGGGTAACTTAAATGCACATGATATGCTTATTCGCATTCTGGTAATTTTTAAATAGCAGACAAAAACAGGGCAGAAATAGTTTTGTCCCTACTTTATTTATTTTTAGTTATCAATTTCCAGTCTCATTCTAGCAAATTTCAAGTAGCGGACGAAAACGGGGCAAATAGATGTTTGCTCCTAATCTACATTATTTGTATTTAGTTATCCAGTTTGTAATGCTTTTACTGCTGTGACTAAGTTTATCTTTCTTAAGATGGCACCATTAAACATTTTTGGAAAGCCTTACTTCTACTTTCCGTTGATCCTCATTGTTAAATGTAATATCAAATATATGAAGTACAATAGAAAATGAATCCAAGTGCCCTTTTGGACTTAAAACTAAATTAGCAATTCCACAAGTTTTTGCTTTCCTTTGGATAAAATTAGGCAATAAGCATATGTAATAGGTTGAACTTTTTGGGTTTATGTCTGTATTCAACATTAATAACCATGTCACTGCAGCAATCAAGCCTTTGGTGCTATGTCAAGACCAAAACCATTTTGGCATAACGCAGTATTGTGCTGCTACATAAAAACTTAGCAACATCGTACAAGCATGTCCTTCCAGAACAACTAAAATAAGTTATATATTGTGATCATTATACCCTCCCGTGCAAATAAATTGACCACTGCATGCGCTGCCAATGGATTACTAGAGCCTCCAAAGACTATACAAAAAACTGATAGGTAATCAAGCTCATTGTGCGAATGTTCTGATTTACATAATTTGTATTTTTGGAATCAATCAGATGATTGATGCAGCAACTAGGCTGGGTATTGCGGCTGTTAAAATGAGGACAATTTAAACCCATTCAAATCATGTCAAAGCTGTTCAATGATATTTCAAGCTCAGTTGTACTTAAAGCAATATGAAGGACACTTGTATATGAGGCAATGAGCAGGGCATCTCTGCAAGAAAACAGATCATTGCTAATGCTCACACAAACTAGAATTAGCTATTCATTGTGTATATCTGCTGTCCAGGTGTGTGTAATACTGTAGCATAATAATGAACATACCGTATTTTCCGACTTTTTAATCCGTGAAAATCTTCTCAAAAGTCAGGGGTCGTTTTATACGCCGGGTACTGAAACTTACCGAGCCGGAGAATCACGATTCCCCACAAAGCCATGTATCTCTAGGGGAGGGGTGAGCGGAGAAGCCGCCTCCCCTGGGCCGGTCTTCAGGGCCGCACCGAGGTAGGTGCAAGATCGTGATCTCCCCAACTAGCCCTGATCAGCGGGCCCCTGATGAGCAGGGCTGGTTGGGGAGATCACGACCTCCCTCTAACTAGCCCAACATTAGGGAGCTCGAGGTCTGGCACTTCAGACCTCGGCTTCCGTGCTCCCTAATCAGTACGCGCTGGCTATTGATGCCGAGCGCGGGGATGACGTCATATCCTGGCGCTCGGCATCAATTGCCGGTGCATAGTGATGAGGGAGCAGTAAAGCAGAGGTCTGAAATGACAGACCTCACGCTTCCACAACTGGATGGAAGATAGAAGATGAGAAAGGTAAGAGATGGGGAGAAAGGGGTGTAAGTGCAGTGTATGTGTATATGTGTGTGTAAGGTCAGTGTATGTGTATGGTCAGGTATGTGTAAGAGCAGTGTAGGTATTTGTGTGTTTGTAAGCTGGTGTGTGTATATATATATATATATATATATATATATATATATATGTGTGTGTAATGGCAGGGGTGTGTGGTGAGGGCAGTGTATAAATGTGTATGTATGGACAGGCGTGTGTTAGTATGTGTGTATATATATATATATATATATATATATATATGTGTGTGTGTGTGTGTGTAAGGGCAGTGTGTGTATGTATATGTCTGTGTATGGGCAGTGTATGTGTATGGACAGGTGTGTGCAAGGGCAGTGTATGTGTATATGTGTGTTTGTAAGCTGGTGTGTACGTGTATATGTGTGTAAAGGAAGGGTTGTGTGAGGGCAGTGTATGTCTGTACATGTGTGTGTGGACAGGCATATGTTAGGTAAGGTACATCGCTTGCCGTGATTGGCTGGTTGTTGTATACTGGGTAGAGGGGTAGTCTTATACGGCGAGTATAGCCCAAACTCTATATTTTAACTGGAAAAGTTGGGGGTCGTAGGAAAAGTAGGGTAGACCCCACAGGAGCTGCAGTTTTGGAGATGCTCTGACCCAGTTGTATAGCCATCACAATTTGGCCCTTGTCAAAGTTTCTCAAATCCTTATGCTTGCCCATTTTTCCTGCTTCTAACACATCCACTTTGAGGATGAAATGTTCATTTGCTGCCTAATATATCCCACCCACTGACAGGTGCCATGATAACAAAATTCTCAGTGTTATTCACTTCACTGTCAGTGGTCAAAATATTATGGCTGATCGGTGTCTAATACATACATTGTATAATGCAGAGTACCTCTCTACAATACATTTTACCTTTCTTAGTTACATAGTTGTTTCTGAAAACAATGTATTCTTTATTATTAAACTTCCCTTTTCTGATGAGGATAAAAATCTGCGAATAAATTTGTCTATTACAGTATAGCACAGGTAATTTTATTGATGTGACAGTTATCAAAATAGCTCTTTCAGCCTCTCATCCTTCTTTGCAGGTGCCTGAATCTTCCAATTACAATAGTTACTGATGTTAATGACAATAGCTACCACTGCAAAGTTATTTTTATAGTCAGCTATGATATGCCTATTCTATTATTTTTTTCTGGCATTGTTACAAGAGAGTGAGCATGAAATACATACACATAAACATCTCAGCCTCATTATTTGATCTTTCATGATGATGAATATAACATTAGAAGGGCTATCACCAAAATAATACCGATATTTTCAAATGATTATTTGCCGATCAAAAGCATTTTTTAACCTGCCCATGTCCTCTTCATAACCTGTATTGCATTTGGATTAAAATAAATACACCTTGATCATCTTTATGTGAATTATGTTAAATCTAGCATGTAGGAGATATTTATGAAACATTACATAGATTTATACTTAGATGTAGGTTGCTAGAGTTAATAGATTAAATATATATTATTTACCTTCAAAAATACATAGTATGGATTGTTCAGACAACGCAAGCTAATTTTAAATATGATTCACCAGATTTCCATTCTACTATTAGTTTTAAGATATATATATATATATATATATATATATATCTGGTTCAAGGAAGTACATAAGAACATTTTAAACCTCTAGATTGTAAACTTGCGAACAGGTCCCTCTTTACCTAATGCATCAGTTTTCTTAGTCTGTCAATTCTAGTTTTGTCATAACTCTGAGGAACGCTACATGATTATTGTTGCTATATAAAATAATAATAATAGTAATAATAATAATAAATGAACACGGTTTACTTGGTAGTTAAAAACAAGCCTACTATTTAAGAAGGTTAACTCAAAACTAAATTAGAGAGGAAAGTTTAGTATTTCATTTAACTGTTGCTTACATTCCCTCAGAGATATACATTTTAATTTATCTAATACGCTGCAATAACATGACTGTATGGTTTATATTGATTTAATGTCCATCCTATACTTTTTGCAATGTTTTCATGAAATCCTGCCCATGATTCAAACATTCGCATAAAAGAAAGTTCAACGTAAGTTATGTTTCTGCTAAATAAAAGACTCTTTTTTTCTCAATATCAACAATACCAATAACAATGTGTATGACAGAATTGTAAGCCTACTTAAATGATTTTGTCCCTCCGCTGTGCAGTACCAATACATTAAACAGCTGAATGTGGGGGACAAAAAGAAAGAAAATCACATTCAACTCTTTGAAGACTACTCAGCAACACAAAAATACCTTATTACATCTTGAAGAATGAGTGGCAGAGACATGAAGCCTTGATGAACAGAGGCAAAATCGGGAATACAGCCAGTTCAATTTTCTCATCAAAAATAGGTGTAATAGATTTTGTGATGGAAACCTCCAACTGTAATGCTGGCCAGAATGAGAACTTGAAATCACAAAATCTTAAAAGACGTTTGCGTGTTTGTAAACAGTTGAAGGATTTATAGTGCTTAATGAATGTTCTTTTGAAAATCCTATTTCAATTTTCTGTGGTCTATATGAAATGATAGAATTAGCAGATTATGCCAAATCCTGTAGAAGAAAAATAATTCCCACAAGTGGTGACACTAATATAATATATTAAAGTATTTTGTTACAATCTGTGGTCAAAATACGAGAATAATCCTTTACATAGATGAAATGTGAAAGGGATATCTACTTTGTAAAGCTTATTATATTTAAGTTTAAGAATAGATCTATTTATAATTCTTCACAGCTATACACTAATCTAAAATCAGCATTCATTTCACCTGCAAGCATAGTTGTTATGGCATAGGGTTTCAAAAAATATACATCTCAGATTTTATACATTTTTAATTTATTATTTATTTTGTTTATTTAATAGATTACCCATGTTTCTTAATCAATTTCAATGTGCCAAAAATAGCCATTTAAATTGCATCAAACCAATTTTCTGTATACAATTGAATGCTTGGGTGTTAGTAATATCTCAACATAAATACAGTGTAGTGCTCCAGATGACTAATTGACCTCATTAACACCCGCAGGGCGCAATTAAATATCATACCCTGGTTACATCTAGACATTATACAAGTTAGCTGTGGCAAAATGCAAAGAAATTTCTGAAGATTACAATTAACATTGGCACAGTTTTTTTATACACATGTCTAAAACCTTTATACAGTTTTACCTTATTGGGTTTGGATCTGTAAATTCAAAATCCATTATCATCTTCAACCCTTTCAAAATTTTAGCATTGTCATGAAAAGCTATTATCTTATATTATGTGGTAGTTTGTATGGAGGGGCCACAAACATCACTTCATTCATCTGGTATGCAATGCTTATATTACTCCAATGGAGATCTGCAAGTCCGCTTGGTCTAGAATTAATGTATTGAGATGGCAAACAAAGACATAGCTTGAACTATACGGAAGCAATTTTGAGGCGGTGTGTGTGACCATGCATAAAAGACTATGACTGTTTAAACGATTAACATTTTGTGTATGCTGAGAATTATGGATGATACACTGATCAGCCATAACATTATGACCACCGATAGGTGAAGTGAATAACACTGATAATCTTGTTATCATGGCACCTGTCAGTGGGTGTGGTGTACCATGTTGTCTCAATTATAGGCTGCACCAGATTATACGCCACACCCTTAAAGTTTGGTGCTATTTTAAAGAAAAATGTATTTTTAAAGAAACAATACACATTAGTGAAATGGTAAAACAGTGTTTTATCTGATGAACAGGAATACATGTATTTTAACATGTATTTATGCAGTTAGTCAGCATATGTTATATACAAACAGAAAGATGGAAAACCAAAAGCCATTTTAGCCCCCCCCTTAATTCATAATTATTACTTATATTTGTGTCCCTCTGCTCCCTAGATATGCTACTCTGCTCCCCAGATAAGCTTTATGCTACCCAGATAAGCTTTATGACCCCCCTGATATGCTTTATGCCCCATAGATTTGCCACTCTGCTCCCCAGATGTGCTTTATGGCCCCCCTAGATATGCCACTCTACCCTCAGATATGCCATTCTGCTCCTTAGATATGCCACTCTGCCCCCCCACCAGACTTACCAATGCATCCCCAGACTGCCTGTTCTCTAGCGGAGGCAACTGGTGGCCGTCTGCGCGATGCGCATAGATAACCTCTGCCGCTGCTCGCCACTTTCGTCAGGGCTTCTATGCAGGCGCTTGGTCATAGAAGCCCCAGCGGAAGTGCGGGCAGCAGCGGGGGTTTCACCTATAAAAACTATATATAACCAGTGCAAATGGGGAAAAAAATCCAAAAGTGTATTTAGGTATTTGTCTTGGAAACACCACATATGCCTGGTATGCTTATTTATTCTGGCACTTACAGTGTTAAATATGAATGACGGGCATCGATGTTTCTAAACAAGATTTTTTAAAAGATACTTAACTCAGAGCAATTGACCTGGAAGCACCCTTGACCTTCAGGTCAGTGCTGTTATTTTTTATTTTTTTTTAACTCTTTCAATGCTAATGCTCCATAGGAGCACAACATTAACTGTTATTTAGTCCCCACAAGCTTATGGGGATAAATGTTAACCCCTGCATACACACATCGTAATGGAACGATCAGACAGCAGGGGAGGGTTGGGGCTAATCTCCACACATATCAACACACAACCCCCTTCTCTGAAGCTGCCTGTGGCAGCTGAAAACTCGATCGCCGGTTTACCAGCGATTTTTGCGGTTTGAGCCTGCAGAATCGATCATGTAGGAATGGTCAAAGGCTCGGGGGGGGGCTCGGGGGGGCTGTTCTGGTCTGCCCAGACAGCAGCAGCAGTGCCCCTGCGATCACCATGTTGGCATTTGTTTTTTAATGAAGTACCAGATACGTCACAGAGCCCTCTTGGGCATGTTTTATGTGCTTCTTTGGATAGTTTTGGAAGTATTTTATTAACAAAATTATTGGTATTTACATGTATGTTGCAATGTTGTCAAATAAAGTAAAAAAAAATATAGACAAATACAAAAAATGACAAAGTCTCCATCCAGACTGATAAAAACAGAAAAAGACATGCAGGATCCAGAGTTGCCAAGATGATAGAAATGATCACAAGCACCCACAGGTGGTATTTTTGACAAACATTTAGTATTGAATACTTTGTTTTATAATGTTTTATAATTTTCACTGCTTGACTGGGCAAAATTGAACTTTTTAAATTCAAGTTGTGCCATAAGGAGTGAAATCTTACAAGTATTACATTCCCTGGAATAATACACTGACACAGGTGTGTTACTCATTGTAAGAGTATCCTTGTATGCAAATAGCAATCAACACTAGAATTATTAGGTTCATGATCATTCTAAAGAACATTCTGAGATACTGACTTAGGTAGATCAAGCAAGAAAGATTACTTTTTAAAGGAATTTAATGTGGTCAGTCAGAACCAAACAAGTATAGGCCAGATAAATGCCCAGTGGGGGTTTGTTTGTGTTCCAGTTTTCACTATGTTAATAGACAGATTTTTACCATTTTGCCTTATCGCCTAGGAAACACTGCTTTAGAGAAATGCTATTCTAAGGGCTGAGAGCTAAGCGGCTTTGTCACTGTTTTTATATAGGAATTTCATTTGACGAGTAGACATCAAAGATGCATAATTATAAACATATGAAACCATGGTTGCTACAATATTTATTCATATGTGGATTTTTTCTGAAAATACTCTATATATTGTTTGAAACAAGTGCAATATATTGCAACATTGCAGTTCTTGTTTGTTTTTCTGGTGAAAGTACTCCTTGTTTAAATTATTATTTTCCTAAACAGAATAAACCTGGAAGGTATTTTGTGGCACAGAGCATTTATGTATATTTTGCATGTGCTCTGCAGCTATCATTGTTGGTTATAACATTTAATGAAGGTCTGCACCCTTAATATTAACGCTAAATGAGCAACCACAAAAGTCCATAAGGTTGTAGTAGAGGTTATACTATTTTCCAAAGAATATCCTAAAACCAGAAAATGGTAGATAGAGGTTTTTACATAGAAAGTTATATGAGCACAATACCAACAACAACAGCAACAAACCCTGTACATGACCTTAAAAGAAAAATTCAGTTTAAACAAAATCCAGGTGCTACCCCCAGCCGGAAATATATAATAAAGTGGAAAGGGGAACATGAAGATATTTAATACAAAAGATATTCAATTTATAAATACAGTGAGGTGTTTGTTTACCATGTATTTATAAATTGAATATCTTTTGTATTAAATATCGTCATGTTCCCCTTTTCACTTTATTTTATATCAGTCACACTTAGAGAATGGTCTCTTGATGGTGGCAAGCACTTTTGCAAGCACCTTTGCAGTGCCAGACAGCACGTAACACAAATTTGAAATACACATAACATTATAAGCTCAGAAAGAATTGGCTTCCAATTTGTCGTCATACCAGAAACCGAAATACTGTTGCTTATAAATGTAGTGGATATGGTGTAATAAAGTAGAAAACTGACCAGAAGACATCATGTATTAAGATTTTGGATTCTTCTCCCACAGTGTAGTTGTTGATCTGAGTCTTCAGAACTACTGAACTAAATAGATATTGGATATAGCTGTCGGGTGTTTCAAGTAGATATCAAAATGCATACTGTCATTTTATCAAATGCATTATCAAGGCTTTAAAGTGTTTACAAGTGGATTGTGAAACACCACTTAGTGTTTTTTTTAGAAAATGGTTAATGGAAGTTTTTTTTTTTTTTTTTAGTTTTATAAAGGTTTTATCTAGTGAGAGCTACAGAAGAAAAGTATAAATCAAATTAATTTGTTGAATTAAATGTTTTAACTCTTTTATTCCTATTTACTCATTTAAAAATGCGAATTAAATTATTTTAACAATACATGTATAGAGAGCCACTGAGCTAAAGCATAACATCACGTATATGAATACAGTCATATATCTTACCAAAACAGCTTAAAAAAACTAGTGTGTGGTTAAGTGAACAATGTGAGTGATGCATATCTATCCAAAGTGCTTTAGTAGCAGTATGAGATTTAATGGTGCTAACTCTTTCCAGACTAGCTACATAAAAATAAATTCAAATGATATAAGCTTGCAATCTTATGTTTCTAAGCTATTTGCATACACTTTCTGGAGCAACTGTTGGGTTGCCCTCCTCTATGAAGTAAGTAAAGGTTCACCACATCAAGGCTTTGCACTCAAGCATTGAGAAAGTTAAATCACACTCAGAGAAATGTTGCACTGCAACACTAAAGGTTCACACACATGAAGGCTTTGTTGCACTCACAGGTAAAATCACACATTTGGAAATTGTGCACTGCATCCCTGAAAAGATTAAATAGGTACCCCCAAACGAAAGCAGCTTACCATCATTTCTACAGTCTGTCCCTCAATATACTGCCTGCTGCTCCTAGGTGTGCAGGGTAACATGTTGTTATAAGACCTTTTTCAGCCAGTAATCTCCAGGGCTGCTACAACATGGCAGTGGTGGCTGACATCCAGAATGGCCCCAGGGCAGACAGCCTAATGGCAATTTTTCAGTATTCAGTATTGACACAAAAATTGAAACTATTTGTACACTGGAATTTAATAACAATAATTACAATACAAAGCTAGCTTAACAACGCCAATAAGGTAAAACTACAGATGTTATCAGGTAACGTTATATAATAAACAAGTGTTTGGTAGGACTAAGTTTGAGTTGAGTTTTTAGTTTATAACATATTCCCATTTAAATGATAGAGGGAGATTATTGGTAAAAATTCATGGATTGCTGGCTTCATTTCACTCGTTATGTTCTTTTGTGAAGTTGTCCTTTTCATTTCTACTTACGATGCAATAAGACTTTCCTCTAAGTATCCAAATGGTGAATAATCACTCATCAGTAAAATTAGCAGTACAAAAAGTCTATATATTAGGATCTAGCTCATTCACATAATCCTCTTTAATGTGTAAACAATCAATAGTTAAATTCAAAAGAGAGCTGCACTTACTAATAAATTAAGAAAACAGTATGAATATTACTGAAATATGTTAATTGTTCAATAAATACTGTAATAGGAAATTCAATTAACCGGTTAATTAATATTACTCAACCTGATTCATAGACAATAAAAATAAATTTATATCAAACATGATTCTGACGCATTAAGCATGGAAAATAAATCACTGTTTGTATGATTTAAACAGTACATAAACATGATTTAAGCTGTCACTCTCTCATCTGCCTTACTCTGGGGGATCATTTTTGGAGAACTGCAGTCCTGCACCAAAGGGCTGCATATGCCCATCATATTTAAGTGTCTGTCCAGACCAAGTGCACTACCACTACTTTAGGGCTGCTGCTCTTAAATTTCCTTATTTACTCTGGGATGGTCATTGGCCAATTCTCTTGTTTTCAATATTGGGGAAATTCCTGCACCAAGTAGCTGGATGTGTCTGCCTGCCTGCCTGTGCCTGCACTGTACTCTGCCCTGTCCCTGCACCTTAATGTAATTCCTTACTCTTGGAGATTAATTCTTGTTCTTTTTCTTTCTTTTGTTCAGTCGGTCTGCCAGGGCCTGCCCCAGCTCAATCAGCTCAGCCTGCAGCTCAATCACCTTCCTTACTCTGAGGGATCAGTTCTTTAAATGTTTTTCTAATTTTGGGGGGAAATCAAGTGTCCTGTACCATGGGGCTGTATATGTGCCAGTCTACCACAGTGTCCGACTACTACTACTGCCATACTTCCTTCCTTCCTCTGAGAAACCAATTAATCAAAATGGTCCAATTTTTGGAGAAATTCAGTGCCATAACATGCTGCTAGATGTATGTATGTACTGGTGTAGTGCTGCTGGTGGTGGTGGAGGTGGTCCCAAAAATTAAAATGGTGCTGCTGTTGGTGAAATATGAGCCCTGAACACGTCATACACCTCTCCCTTTGGGAACGCCCCAGAATGTCGTTCCGAATAAAAAAAAAGGACAAAACTCTCCAAGCATGCCGTCTATCCCCCTACTCTTGGAAAGCATCACCGCTTGTCTTGCATGTCTTTAACGTAGTGTTGCGTACTGCTCTGAACCTTAATTGACTAAAGTGGTAAGGTTATATTATTGTTGCTAAATTGATACGATCAAAGTATATTTTACTTTGTGAATTATTTCTAGATATGATTAATCGGATGAACAGAAAGAATCATCTATAGATCAAACTGTAAAATTTGGCTTTTAGGTGGTGCCTTCACACACTTTTTAAAAACATTTTTGTTCGAACACATTTTTTCTTGATTTTCACTTTTATAAGAGTAGAGTGAGGTAAGGTTTTAGGTGTTTTGTTGGGTGACATGGATATTCTGTTATTACTGTAGTCCTAAGCTGTTATGGTTGAATCATGTAAAGAGTGATTCATTTCCACGGTTAATGTATCAGAAAATTGTTCGATGCTGATTTATTTTTTAGGAATTAAGCTGGGTAAAATTAAATAAACAATGAATTGATTTTCCTATTACAGTATTTATCACAAAAAAAATTATTTGATCTTGAGCAATTATGTATTTTTGTAATTTTTCTCTATATCTACTATTTTCTTAAATTATTAGTAAGTGAGAAATGTACTTTCTGTTTCTTTTAAATTTCCCTTTGTACTTGTGTTTAGGTCATGTTCTCTTTTTCTACCCACTCTTGTGTAGTTTGTTAAATCCCTTTATATATTTGTAATATGGAACATTGACAGTACTTCTGAATAAATGTAGGTTGTGTACTTATGTTAACAATCTCTTTCAAATATTTGAGTAACAATTTGAACAACACGTGACATATGTGTTGGACGAAATTGGGTCATGCAACAGCAAAATCTACAACAGAATGGCTGACAAAGAAAATAATCAAGGTGTTGCAATGGACCAATCAATGTTCAGACCTCAACCCGATTGAAATGCTGTGGCCGGACCTTAAGAAAGCTGTGCATAAACAAATGCCTGCAAACCCCAATTTGAAAGAGCTGTAAAGTGCTGGGCATTTGTATGATCTATCAATTCATTCATTTACTTCTTCATACAATCATGCTTGCTTTTTAGTTTATCTTGAAAACCATGTTGTATGATGAACCAAATGTTAAATAATGTAGTAGGGTTTAGAAACAGCACACAGGTAATGTGTAATAGTGTTTTAACTCACTGATGATCATTGCATATCTCTCAAAAACACATTTATTGTACCAATCATGCTCTTACACAGGAATCAAGAGTATATATTTGGGTTTTAAATTAAGGGTTCCTGGTGGTCAGGTGAGCGTTCTAAATGCCTGATAAAAGAGGTGAGTCTTTAGCTTTTTTTGAAAGTTTGTAATAAAGGTGCCTCTCTGATTGAGCATGGTAAAGAGTTCCAGAGTCCGGGGGCAGCATGGGTTAATGCCCGGGAGCCTGACTTTGTTTTTATTCTGGGTACTGATTGGAGGGATCGTTGGCTAATGCAGGGAGTGGAGAATAGGTGTTATGTAACATGAACAAGTTTGATTGGTCAACAGTCTTTTTCTGGGAGGCCCAAGTAAAGTGCATTACTGTAATCTAGACAAGAGGACACTAATGCATGGATTAATGTTGGCACACCAATTAGGTGTCCTATCCTGGCAGTGTTTTTCAGATGAAAGAAGGCAGATTTTATTACGGAAGAAATCTGCTTTTTAACCCCTTAAGGACAATGGGCGGTCCCTAAACCCATTGAATACAGTGCATTTTGAGCCCGTACATGTACGGGCTTTGTCATTAAGGGGTTAAATGACAATCAATCAGCACTTTGGGATTTCGTATCCCTGTTGAACTTATGAGTTCAGAACCTCCAAGTTCCAGGCCAGTTCGGTGATCATGAGATTTCCTTATTTCCTGGGGTCCCTTCACCTTTGTTTTGTCTGGGTTTACGGGTTTACTTTTAGCCAGCAAGCATTCATCCACTCTATGAGGGCTGCTTCTTAACTATTGATGAGGCATGTTGGGTCGTTAGTATCTGGGGCAAATGAGAAGACTAGTCCTGTGTCATGTGCGTAGCAATTGTATCTTAGGCCATGTCGCCTAATGATGTCTCCCAGTGGTTGCAAGTAAATTGAAAAAAACACGGCAGACAAGATGTGACTTTGTGGAACCCCACAGGCTTATTCTGTTGGAGGTGATGAGCATGATCTGGACATTACTCTTTGTGATCTACCAGCGAGGGAAGATTTAAACAAGAACTGCGCCTCAGACCACAGATGTGCTGTAAGTACTCTATTAAAATCCCATGGCCAACCGTGTCAAATGCAGCTGAGAGATCCAGGAGAATTATGATAGCACAATCACCTATGTCTCTTGTCATAAGGAGATCATTTAGCACTCGGACTACCACTGTCTCTGTGCTGCGGCAGCATCTGAAACCTGACTGGAAAGAATCAAATATGTTATAACTTGATACATGGACTTTCAGTAGAGTTGCCTCTACTTTTTCAATGATTTTCCCCAAAAATGGAAGGTTGGATAATGGCAGGTACCGTATTTACTCGATTATAAGACGACCCCCCAAAATCTAAATATTAATTTAGGAAAAAAAGAAAAAGCCTGAATATAAGAAAAAAGTTTTAGTAAACATTTATTAATGTTAACTATTTTTTCATATTTAATAAAAGCTATGTTTAAGAAAAATATGTTTCCTTTTATTTGACAACCTGCCCCCCCCAGTTATGCACATCTGCCCCCAGGCTTGCCACTCTGCCCCCAGAAATGCCATATACCCCCCTATTTGCCACTCTGCCCCATGATGTGCCTTTTAACCCTCTATATGCCACTCTGCCTTCAGAAATGTCTTATACCCTCCTATATGCCACTGTGCTCCATGATATGCCTTTTAACCCCCTATATGCCCCTCTGCCCCATGATACGCCTTATACACCAGAATGGCATATAGGGGGTTAAAAGGCATATCATGGGGCAGAGTGGCATATAGGGGGTTAAAAGGCATTTGTGGAGGTATATCTATATATATAACTGCTAACAGCAATCACACTCCTATCAAGCCCAGGCAGCCAGTACATGCTGGAACCTGGGGATGATAGGAGTGTGATTACAGCCTTCTTAAGCCATTCTACCACCACCACCCCCCTTACACATCCATGCTATCACACACACACTCATTCACAAACATTTTAATACTCATTCATTCCATTAATCACACATACTTGCTCATAAACCCTCCCCCACCCCTTACCTGTACTGCAGATCTCTCACTCGCAGACTTCTGCAGGGGCCCAGCTGCTTTCCTCTGCAAATTCTCTTGTCCCACCCCCAGAGGAAGAAGGAGGGGGACAGACTTTGCTGGGTTCCTTTTCTCCTGCTGCTAGTACAAGAGACACTGCTCGCGACCCCAGCAGACATTTTTTTCAGCTATTTGAGGTCTGATTATAAGACGACCTTGATTATAAGACGAGGGGTATTTTTCAGAGCATTTGCTCTGAAAAAAACCTTGTCTTATAATCAAGCAAATACGATAATTTGCCATGCAGTCTGGTTCTAATGAAGGTTTCTTTAGGAGTGGTTTTACCACTGCTTCTTTTAGAGTTTTTACTGAACATTGTACTATTTTTGTGAGGATTGTGGCATGTTTCAATGAATGCAGTTATGACAAATTGGGGTATTGTTCTTTTAACTTCTTCTATATCCACATTTGTAAAGGTACATCATAAACTGTGGCAATTCACTGTAATGGTTCTGGTGTGTAACTGGTTGGCCTGTTGTGATAGAGGCTCGATTGAAGGAAATCTTGTCAGTGAATTATCGCAATTTCTTCACATTTTATATGTGAAAAGGTGGTGGTGATATCCATGCATATTGATTTGTAGAGCAAAAAATGAAGAATGTTTTCTGAATTATCTTTAATTAATATTCATTGAGACGTGCTGCACCACCATCTTTCAAGTTTACAGCCTGTTCTCTTCATACCTCTTTTTTTGCTAACCAAGGTGCATTGTTGTGCATTTTGATCCACATTTGATGTTAAGTCCAATGATGTCACACTTTTAAATGAGCGGTGTTTGATCAGGTTTGGAGGCTGGGGTCTAGCCCATTGTTATACAATGGAGAAGTACAGGAAGTGGTAGTCTGGCCATACAACTGGATTTACAGTTACTGAAACACTAGAGTGTATGACCTTTTCTTTGGGTAGAAGTAGCAACAATTTGTATAAAACTGGGTGTACTCATCAAGTTGAGAAGGTCCTGCCCAAGTTGGGATAGGGTCAAATTGGGATAGGGTCATCAATCCAAGTGTAGAAGTCTCACAATGTAAGCCATCTGTGGTGTTCAAAGATTAAACCAGTCAAAAGGCCTGAAAATGTTTTATGATATCTCTTCCCATCTACTGGGGCCTGTAAAATAACCATTTTAAAGGCTATTTAAAGTATGTTAACCAGAATCCTTTATATTTACAGAAATAGATTTGCACATAGACTAAGCTAACGCCTAGAGTGACTTTTGGGATTTGGGGATCCATTCAGTTAAAAATCTCTAACAACACCCACTTATTCACTCACATAAAATGACACTAAACCAGCTTAGTCACGTACACTTAAAACTGCATTGCAACTTCATTGATGTATTCATGTTACGAAGCATGTGTAGCAGTAAGTGCACCATAAAAAATCACCAGCTTCAAGACGTATATGACATCTAAAAACAGGAGGAAACGTTACACTTCTGCTTCCACATCTTCTTCTGGTGCCGTCAAATTGCCCTGAGTTCAAAGTTAGGGCAAAATGACGGTGTTTTCAGTGACATCCTTTCCCCCGATATGCGAATCGGGGAGAGGATATCACCGCAAGCACCTCCATTTTGGTGGAAGTTTCCACTGCATTATGTCCGAGGAGATGCGAACGAAGATAGCAGATTGAAGATATCAGATAAAAAATGAAGAAGTGGTTGGCAGAAAAGGTAGGGAAACATTTAGAGAGCATGAGACTCAACGAGAATAAGCATATAAGAGAATAAGTCAGATTGTATTAGAGTTTGAGTGAATGTGAGGAAGTTTGGGCCCACATATTTCATATGAAAATTCAGAGGTTTCTGCTTCATTTTCGTCCGGTTTGTGGGGGCTTCATACAAATTGGTGAATTTACGAAAATTATGTAAATTTGCAATTTGTACAAATCTGAATGCATAAATCTAGTAAATATGGAATTTAGCTATGGGTCATGTGCACCTCTCCCACTAAATATTTTTGGCTTATGTTAGCAAAGAGGCTCTCACATTGTTTGGTATTTTAGAATAGCTGCTCATTATTTCACAGCAACCATCTACCATGGCTCCAATATTGAGGTTTTGCATGACAGTTGGTAAATATTTGTTAAAAAGTCTTGTTCAAAATCAGACTGATAAACTAAAAAAAATGAACAAAATGCATAAAATCAAGGTAAGCAACATCAAGCAAACCCCATCTTCTTTCATTCATGGCATCCATGACACAGCACTTACCTTGATCAAATCCTCGGTGGCATCGGCAGGGGGGCCAGAGGGGGCCATGGCCCCCCTACATGATGCTGTGCCCCACCGTGTTGAAACGCCGTCATTTAAATATTTTTTTGCAGCCGCGAGGGAGGAGAGAGAGGGGCGCCAAGTGGTTGCTCAGGAATAAGTTTGCAGCAACCACTCGGCTCCCCTTACTCTCCTCCGCAAGGCCTCTGCTTTGGTTGTGTTGCCACCGCTGCAGAGGCCTTGCGCTCCCACCACAAGACTTCTGTAAGGTAAGTGAACTACAAAGGGAGGAGAGGGTAGATAGTGAGAAAAAAGGGAGAGGGGGTAGATAGTGAGAAAGGAGGGTAGTAAGACTGAGTATGGATTAATGTGTGTATGAATTGTGT